>NC_091474.1:23594174-23947994 GCF_036971445.1 Narcine bancroftii | reverse complement strand
TGGTTCCCATTCAGGGTCTGGCGACTCGATCAGACTCGGAGGGGGCCGTTGAGGAGCGAGGTCACTGGCGCCCAGACGGCAACAACAGGCCAGCCCGATCCCAGACAAAAGTGGGAGCCGGACTCCACGCAGCAGCGCTCGGCCCTGGCGGAACTTTCCCAAGGGGAGAGATGGTGGGCATTTCTGCCTCTTCTCAAAGTGAGTGGAGGTTGCAGCCTTTCTTTGTTCGGTTGAGGGAGGGAATGTTTTGTTTCGCACCACCTCCTCATAGCAAAAGTTCTCCCAAGTAAGGGAGCGGTGTGTGTGTGGGTGGTTTATTTGGGGAGAGCCCCTCGGCTCCGGGCGACCTCCGGCTTGGTTGCAGGGGGTCGGGTTGGAGTCGCGCCGAGTGTTGCTGTTCACCGGCTCATTGTGTTGAGAGCCCTCGGCCAACGTGACACGGGCGGCGGACCCTGCGGGGCAAGAATTCTTGGCCAGAAAACAAAACGCAGATGTTTATTTCAACGTCTATGCTATTATTTTTTTTAAAAGATGTTTTAATTCGATCCAGGTTGGTAACTTGAACTAACTTCTCAGTGACTGTTCTTTGAACACATCTCCATTCCTGGTATCAGTATTGTTTTGTTGAACGTTATCATGTCGGTGTATGTAAACTCTTCACACAACGACAGGACCTGTTGCACATAAAGGGTCAGTAACGGAGTGGTGTGTGTTCTACATACATGGCAAATATCCCTGAAGCATGTGCTATGTACACATGGCCGGGAGGCAGTGAGCGATATTTACAAGGTCAATTTCAAAGTGGTAGTTTATATGCATAATCATTCCGGCCTTTCTCTCTCTCTCTCTCTCTCCCCCCCCCCCCCCCACTCTTTTAAACTTTAAAAAAAAAACAAAATTAGACTTTATTCACAATAAATTATTTGCAGAAGGGAAACAGTCTCATCTATAGTTTCATATCCATAGCTTTCCATCACTGAACTTTGTTACATTCATTTCTTTTTACACCATTGTCCCCAATGTGGCCCCCTCCCCCTCCCCCCTCCCCCTCTCCCTCCCCCCTCCCCCCTCCCCCCTCTCCCTCCTCCCCCCCTCCCCCTCCCCCCTCCCCCCTCCCCCTCCCCCCTCCCCCCTCCCCCCTCCCCCTCCCTCCCCCCCTCCCCCTCCCCCCTCCCCCTTCCCCCCTCCCCTCCCTCCCCCTCCCCCCTTCCCCCTCCCCCTCCCCCTCTCCCCTCCCCCTCCCCCTCCCCCTCCCCTCCCCCCTCCCCCTCCCCCTCCCCCTCCCCTTCCCCCTCCCCCTTCCCCTTCCCCCTTCCCCCTCCCCCTTCCCCCCCTTCCCCAATCCACCCGTTCCCCTCTCCCCCGCTCCCTCCCCCCCTTTCCCTATTGTGTGAGGGGCTTCAGGTTTGGGAATAACACCAGTGTGCGTTATTCTCGTTGCTTCCGCTCCAGTTGAGGCCAGTCGGCACTGCCTCGGTTGGGGGGTGGCGGGGGAGAGAGGTTGGTTGTTGAGGGTAGTGTCGACCAGGAGACTGGTCTTTGGCTTGTAATTTGGATCTCAGCTTTTCCTCAATGCTCTTTTCTTTCAACTTTGCCAGCACCACATTGTGGGCTGACAGTGCCTGTCACCTGCTGCAATGTTCTATTAATGTTCTATTTTGAGTAGCCATGGTCATGGAGCAGTGTTATAACATAGAACAGCAGCAATAGAAATTCACCAAGTTAATGGTATTTTAAAAGCAATAATAATTTTTATTATTAACTATTAATAGCATACACTTCTTACTTAACCCCACTATGCGCAAGTGTGTGTGTGCACGCGTGCCAGGTCCCAAACCATTACGGTTTAGGCACGATGTGAAAAGTCAATTTAAAAAAAAAAGTTCAGTCTCAAATCTTTTGTGTTGAAACTAAGAATCTTTACTTTTGTCCTCAAAACACAACTTCTCGAATTGTTTCTTCATATGAATGAATTCCCTCTCCTGCACGGACATTGTTTTACACGTTGATTTCATACCCAGGCAAGAGTTATGTGGTGACCATTTAAAAATGGATGCGATAGAACTGTCTTCTTTTAACAAAGAGACAGTGAAGTAGCTCTTTCTCTGCAAAACCACTGATTCTATGTACATCCCATGACAAGGAGAATACAAGGATTACCTCTCTTGCTAAAGGCGACTGTCCAACCTAAAAGTAATTTATCTAAAATAATACATATAATTTTACTAAAGATTATTAATAATGCATAATTCAGTCACAAACAGAGATTCCTACATGTTGGTGGACGTGTTCCATTTATTTCAAAATATATTTGAGAGTATTTAGTCTTTTCCTTTGTCCACCAGAGATGATTTGATAGAGCTGGAGCAGCACCTGTTTTGGAAGGCTGGTGTCAGTCTAGTGCCCACCCATTGCAGCCAATTCCATGTCATTTTGGCCACTAATCTTGGAGCATTGGCCAGGGGGAGATCACTGGTGTGATCATTGGTTCACCCATGAAGGAACACATAGTGTCATTAGCATCAAGCACCAGAGTTGGTGTGATGAGAAAGTCCAGGAGCTAATTACAGCAATACTGGCTGAAGGGGTACCAGGTATCAGAAATGGAATGCGAGAAGGTGTCGAGGGGGGAGTGGCACCCAACGGCCCTCGGGCACTGAAGGCTTCTTTATCATGTCAGAGGATTGGATCTGGAGCCCGGGAAGTTGATGGTTTGGACTGAAGTCTGTGTATTTGCAGAAGCTGAAGGCGAATCCACAAACACTCAGTATCTCGGTGCTTCCAGGCAATTTCTGTTGATGGAAAATCTTGGCCTTCCAACAGATCAAATGCAATTTTGTGTAATATTACATCTGTTTTATTACATGACAATAAAGGAATCTTGAGCTGCAAACACAGGATACAGCTGGATTTGAAATTGCACCACACTTCAAGGGAAAAATAAGCCACACTAGAGCCACTTCAAGGCTAATTGTGACTGGGTATCAGATGGAGAATGAAAAGAGTGCAGGAGATCTTGTAAATGGTCCGTAATTGTGACGTGCACATGTTCTTCAGAGCTGTCAAGGCCATCTACAAAAACAAAAGGGACCTCCCATTGAGAACCAGGAAGAGTAGTGGGTTGAATTTACTTGATTGATAGCAGGGGAGACTACAGATGCAGCAAAACTGGAGGAACTCAGCGGGTCACCCAGCATCTGTGCCACACAATGGACAGTCGACGTTTTGGGACTGGCAAGAAGCCTGAATAAAAGGATAGTGGAGGAGGTAGAGTTTGCAGGTGATAGCTGAGTACAGGTGGGAGGGTGAACAAGCAAGAAACTAGGTGGAAGAGGCAGGGGGCTGAGGAAAACACATTCTGATTGGAGGACAGTTCTTGGGCCGGCCAGGGCTGTATATGAGGTCTTCAGTTTGTCTCCCCAGTGAAACGAGGTATTGGTTCTGAGAAGGACATGCTCCAAGCATTTCGTCAGGAAGAGCTCCTCAGGGAAACTCACTTTCCTACACCCTCCTTGGCAATCCAACATCTCGGATGATATTCACCATCACCTGACTTTGGCTGATCGAGGAAAAGAGTGATTGAAAATCAAGACCCCTTAACCTCAGCTCTACAGTCATTCTCCAACAGCACAGGAGAGATACCCATCTTGTCAAAGGGTTGTCTGACCATTTCTACCTATGGATGCAGCCTGACCTGCTGAGGTCCTCCAGTCTTCATATCTCCAAATCCACAGACAAATGATCAGGTCAGCATGAACATTCTCTCGCAGACCAACATTCCACGCTCTAATTGCAATTAGTTGGCTTCAAATAGGCAGGCCATTGCTCAACTTTGCACTCCCAAAACAGGGTATCCTGATCCCTGTCAGGGTTGATAAACACCAGTTAAACAGAGGAAAAGATTCAAGAATGTGCTCAAAAATGGAGCGTCCCCACCATGCTGGGAATCTCCTGCCAGCTCTGACAGTGGGGAAGGGGTGGACAGAAGGGCATTGAGAGGCTTAGGTCTACAGTAAGGACCAAGGGCTCACAGTGGCCTAGTGGAAGGAGTGCATTATCCCCTTGCCTCCCCGGTCAAGTGCTGTGTGCCCTACCTGTGGTGGAGCCAAACTGGCTTCATCTCTGCGTCAAAAGCTGCAGAACTGGAGTAGAGACAAGTCATCGTAAATACAGAGGGATTCCTTGCCAAGAAGACATGTAGCTTGTACATAAATGGGAAGCTATTGTGTGACCTGTTGTACATGTTCAACCATAGTGTACAGGATCTTAAACATACACAATCAGTGTCCATATGAGTTAGAAATATGATGATATGTGTTACAAGACAGCAATCAGTAGTGATAGAAAATATATCACACTGTCGGTAACAGCACTGCATCTGTTCTGTACAGTGCAGTGTGTCAGATATGCAAAAACAGTAACTCTGGCATGAGATATATAGACAGTTGAATACTGTGCTGTCTTTACAGTTTCAGATTTGATATGAGTTTTGTACACATGGTGAGTAGTGGTGTGATATATATATATATATATATATATATGTATATGTACATGCTCAGTAATACAGGTAATTGCCCAATCAGAAACATTGCTGTATTGGTTACAAATACAGACTCAGTTTGTACTGAATTTATGGTTCCTAACAGTGCAATGTGTTGGGTATATGACAGTCAGTAATGGTGCAGTAAATACAAGTTCAGCATCAGAGGTGTATGTGGTTCATGGTTGGTAACAGTCGAGTGTGTGCCTTACATTTAGTGTTAGAAGCAGTGGGTATGTGTTATGTGAACACAGTAACAATGAGGTGTTTGTTATAATGACATGGGTCATTAACATTGCAGTCAATACAATTAATATAAATGTGTCAACAGGCCTGGAAGCTAAAATATGGATGCAACAATGTCTTAAATGAAATTAGTAATGTCATACAATCTATAATTGTTTTCAATAGATCTTTATTTTCATGGTGAATTTATTGTGGAAAACATCCCAGACCACTTCACAGATGCACAAGGGATAATGGTCATTAAGCCAGCTTAGAAAGAGGGAACAAGAGCTTAGTGCCGATGTGTGTTGTGAAGAAGTGTAGAACTTCTGAGAGATGGTTCCAGAGTATCTGATGTGGATGGCTGAAGTCGGAGCCCTCGAAGGGAGGAGAGGCAAGAGTGGAATGAGTGGATTGAGGGCAATGAGAGGTTGCAGACATGTGGGGGTGTGGGAGCAGCCATAAGTGTTCTGTGATTAATAAGGGATTGCTTAAGGTGGCATGTGGGTGGAAAGAAAAAATTTGAAAACCACTGTTTTAATCATTCCAAATTGACTCGTTATGTGCCCGGTTTCATAACTTCAAAGGAAATGGCCCAATGACAATTTTTCTCAAACAAAATATTTCAGTAATAATTGGGTCTAGAGCAGTGATTCTCAACCTTCCCTTCCTACTCACATACCACCTTAAGCAATTCCTTACTAATTACAGAACATTTATGGGATAGGGAATACTTAAAGTTGTATGTGAGTGGAAAGTAAAAGGTTGGGGTTAGCTCAATGCTGTTAAAGCAACCGGCACCGGTTATGCATCAGAACCCTTCGGGCAGCAAGGTAACCCTCGTAGTTAGCACAATTAGCTTGCAGCATGGTGACCCAGATTTGAATCCAGTGCTGTCTGTAAGGAGTTTGTATGCTCTCCCCATGACCTACATGGGTTTCCTCCAGGTGCTCCATTTTCCACCCACGTTCCAAAGACATGGGGTTCTAACCCCGTGCTGTCTATAAGGAGTTTGTACGTTCTCCTCATGTCTGCTTGGGTTTCCTCCCACTGTTCAAAAAAAATGGTACTGGGGGTTGTGGCTTAATTGGGTATAATTAGGTGGCACAGACCTGTTGCAGTGCTGTTTGTCTAAATTTAATCAATTTATAATTTTAAAATTTATGATATTGGAGCAAAAGATGGAAGAATTTGCATTTATGCGCAACTTAGGTGACCCAGGATATCTATGGCCTTTGAAGTTCCTTTAAGATGAGCAGATAATGTTGGTACTTTTGACCACTTTACAAAGACTCACAATGACAAAAGGGAAGAAGTGCCACAACTGATCTGTGGAGTTGGTTGAAGGATGAATGTTGATGAAGATTAGAAGTTTCCATACAAAGGAAGGCAAACCTTTTGAATGAGGCATCTTAAACTGGCCCCTCTGCCAGTGCAGCACTCCCTCTGTACTGCTTTGGGTGTCTCTGGATAGCTGCTGACATTTCTAGTTGAACCCTTAGCACTCTGGAGGAGTTTAAATTTGTCAAGGACTTGGAGAAAAAAAAATGTGCAATCTGTATGTTGAGCAGCATCAGTGGGAGTTGTCGATGTTATGCATCAGAACCCTTCGGGCAGCAAGGTAACCCTCGTAGTTAGCACAATTGGCTTGCAGCATGGTGACCCAGATTTGAATCCAGTGCTGTCCGTAAGGAGTTTGTAGTCTCTCCCCATGACCTACATGGGCTTCCTCCAGGTGCTCCATTTTCCACCCACGTTCCAAAGACATGGGGTTATTAGGTTAATTGGTCAGAGGTATATTTAAGCAATGTGGACTCATAGGCTGTATGTCTAAATCTAATTAATAACAAATTGAGAACTTGTGATGGAAGTGGGTGATGTCAGGAGCTGGAACCTGGGGGTCTTACCCATGAATAGGAGATGGAAGTGGTGCATCTGGGCAAGTTGTTTCTGGGTTTGAATGGGAAAGTTGATGACAAGAATATGGGCCTGTTATGGTGAGTGAGAGGCTTTAATGATCTTGAGGGAGTTGGCACTCCTCTTTTCAAGATTCAAGAATTTTTTTATTGTCATGTAATAAAACAGATGTAATATTCCAAGAAATTGCAAGACAGAGAATCTGCCGTCAGCAGAAACTGCCCAGCGCCCCTTACATTTAGAGAAAGAGAAGCAAAAGAGAGTTCTTACAGAGACACTGAGTGTCCGTGGACCTTCCTCCAGTGATCCTGCACCCACACATTGACAACCCGAGCTTCAGATCCAAACCATGACACAATCGGGAAGCCTTCAGTCCCCGAGGCCCCTTGGGGAGCCCTTTTACATCCCAGTTCCAATACCTGATGCCCCTTCAGCCAGTCTCCAGCCAGTATTACTGTAATTAGCTCCGAGGCTTTCTCATTAAACCAGTTCTGGTTGCTAACTGAATAACCTACATCCATGAACGGTACAAGGTCCGCCTAATGGGGCTGATCATACCAAAATTTGTATTCCCTGCTTATAGTGTTAAACTTGACTTTATTAGTTGAGACACTGGTTATAGTGTCTTGGAACAGAGGATTCCAAATTCCTGCTCCCCTTTTTATGGGAAAAATGATTCTGATAAGTTGGTTCTGCTGCTAAATCATGCCCTCTCGTTGTTAAGGAAATTGCTTCTCCATCTGCTTTTAACAGTTTAAACACCTGGAACAGGCCAGGGCCTCTGACTACTGTGCTTGAGGGACGTTTGTGCATCCTGATAACAGAACTCTTGTTGTGGCCCAACCAGTCTGTGGTTGTACGATGCCCAACCCCTCTTAGGGCAGCATGCCCTTCTTGCGATGCAGTGGACAGAGCTGAGTGTAGCATGGCACCCAGCAGAAGCTCCCGCAAAGCTGCGCACAAGTCAGGCATAGCTTGCCTCTGTAATTCAAACCCTTGGAGACAAAGCCAACATTCCTTTCAGTGTTCTTGATCGTTTTTTGTACTTGTCACGGGGCTTAAATGATTTGTGTGCTCGTGCTCTCAAATCCCAGTGCTGCTTTTACAATCCTGGTTCCATTTAGAGAACACTTGATTTATTTCTCTTGGGCATGCTGATGCTTTCTGTGATAAGCAGCTTCCCAAGAGCAGGAGAACCTAGGACCAGGGATAAGTCACTCAGACCACCTGGAGGTCTCATCTCTTCTGTGTCAGTCCAGTAGCCCCAATCTTTAAAAAAAAATTGTCAGGCTCTTCATTAAATATCTCCAGTGATTTAGCCTTGCAGGAGCCAGTTCTGTGATATTTATTTGCTGCATGTCAGGACTGACTGTGATGTAGGGGTGGTGATTCATCCTTTCCCAGGTGTTATAGTGACAGGCCATTCGTAGAGCTGTGTGTGTGTGTGTGTGCATACATGTGGGTCTGATGGACCACTGCACAGCCAGAGAAAAGACCACCACACCATGATGGGTGGTCCTACCACTCGCCTACTCCTAGGGGGCAACTTACAGTGGCCACCAACGCTACGAACCTGTGCATCTTTGGGGCGTGGAAAGAAACCAGAACACTTGAGGTGACACACACAATCATAGGGAGAACATGCAAACTCCACCCAGACAGCACCGGAGATGGGGATTGAACCGGGGTCACAGGAGCTGAGAGGCAAAGGCTCTCCCAGCAGCACCACGGGACTGCCTGACGACACTTGAGTTGGCACAAGATGGCTAAGGTAGCAGAGCCCAATTCTTCAGGCTTCACCCTGAATCTCCAATCACCTCTCCAGTGCTTTTGGTCATGCCCTCTTCTGCCAAGACACTAACCTCAAGTCCCTAATGCACAGTGGATAAGTGGACCCTTCAGCCCATCCCACCCACGCCAATCATATCTGTCATCGTGACTCTGGTGAATCTGTGTCGTGCTGTCAGTTTCTCGCTGTGCTTAGTCTGCTTTACTGACATTGGACGTGTCTACCACTGAAGACACTCCCCTTGGGTATAACTGTGTATGCACCCATTATCATTCATTATTGTACCACTGGTTTCTGCTAATAAAAGCCATGATTCCTGGTTAACTACACAGCCTTCATCTTCCTCATTAACTGGCACTTCAGTGACTGCATCAACTTCTCCACCTCCCTTTAAGATGTTCTCCTGAAATCTATCTCTTTATCGAAGCAGCGAATCAAAGTTTAAAACCAAAGAAAAGCGAGTTCTGACAAAGGATCTTCAACCCGAAGGGTTAATTCCATCTCTCTTTCCACACATGCTGATAATTTTGTTTTTATTTCTTTAATTCAACATTCTCTCCTCTCTCAAGCATAAGGGTTTGTTTTTTAAAATTCTGATCACATTCCTGTGAAATGCCATGGAACATTCCAGCACGTCAAAGGGTGCCTTAAGAATGATTTGTATTTTTAAAGCAATCGTTATGACCTTTCCATGTCCCAAGATACCTTACAGCCAATGGTGGCTCAACAGTTAAATTATTAGATTAATAACCTGGATGAACTGAGTTCAAATTCCACCCGAGCAGCTGTGGCATTTAAATTTAATTAATAATGTAGAACCTGAAGGAAATAAAGCTAGTCATCAGTAAGGATGACCACAAACCCATCAGACCTATGTAAAAAAAAAACCATCTGGTTCGCCAATGTAATTGAGAGAAGAAAATCTGCTGACATTATCTCAATCTGGCCTTGCGTGTCTGCAGGCCTGTCAATAAGGTGTTATATGCCCCAGGGAGCCACTCAGTTCAAGGGCAACGAGGGATGGACAATAAATGCTGGCCTTGTGAGCATGCCCAGATCTTGGGATGTGGAAAACCCACGAGCTTGTCACAAACATCAGAATGACATGCAGAAGATCTGCTGTTTTTAAAATTAGGAACTGCTCCCTTTGCATAATGAATGGGTTCATTTTCTTAGAAAGTTGGAAAATTAGTTGAATTGCTTATTACAGAATTACAGTGAAAAACTTTGTTTTGCGTGCAACCCAGGCAAGCCAGCCCTTGTTTTACAGCAGATAGCGCATTAATAAAACAGAAGTTCAGAGCTTAGTGTTGCAGTAAGTCAGATAGTGCAGGGTTTCATGTTACAAAGTGCAGTGTGCAAAGTACAGTTTAACAATGCAGGGGCATCTATTACCAATGAGAGGTCCATTTAGGGGCGGCACAGTTAGTGCAACACTATTACAGCACCAGTGACCCTGGTGTTCGGTGGTCATCAGTATTGGTAGGTTGGGGAGGAGTCACGTGATGGAGTAGTGGCCGGACGGTGAACTCCAGCCCTCTCCAGAAAAGTCGGGAAAAACAAAGAAAAACACAAAGGCACAGAAATAAAAGTTACAGAAAAGTGAGTATAAAGGTGGAAAGAAGATGGCGACAAAAAAAGAAAAATCGAAAGCAACGGTAAGAAGAGAGGAAGAGAAGACAAAGGAGGAAAAAGGTGAAGGCCTTACCTGTCCGAAGAGGCCCGCTGCGGAGAGAGAAACCCGATCCCTCAGGTCGGTAAATAATGGACTACAAAAATGGCTCGCAGAGCCGAGTAAAAGTGCGCAACCGCGCATGCGCGATACTTCGCGCATGCGCGATACTTCGCGCATGCGCGATGCGAATGAAAAAAAACACACCGACGGGAGGGGGGACCAGCTGGGGAGTCGATCTCCACAGCCGGCAACGACAGCTGCAGAACACCTGCAGCAAGAAGAGACCACAGAAGACAATAGAAACAAGAAAGAAGAGGAGGAAAGGGCACCAAAGAAACAACAGATGGCCAACCCAGAGGAAGAAGAAGAGGAAGAGTACAGGGAAATAGAAGAAGAAAAGAAAGGCAAGGTAAAGGATATACTTGCTCTTATTAAAGGATACATGGAGTCATTTAAAGAATGGCAAACACAGGAATTTAAGGATTTAAGAAAAAGAATAAACAACACAGAAGAGAAAATAAATAAAATGGAGATGACCTTAACAGAAATGGGAAAGAAAATGGACAAGATGGAAGAGCGGGCAGTAGCAGCAGAAATGGAGGTAGAAGACTTAAAAAAGAAATTGGAGAAATCTAATAAAAAAACTAAAGAGACACAAGAACTACTAGCTCAAAAAATAGATACAATGGAAAACCATAACAGAAGAAATAACATAAAGATAGTGGGCCTTAAGGAAGATGAAGAAGGCAAGAATATGAGGGAGTTTATAAAAGAGTGGATCCCTAAGACCCTAGGATGTCCAGAACTACAGCAAGAAATGGAAATAGAAAGGGCACATAGAGTATTGGCCTCTAAACCACAACCACAACAAAAACCAAGATCTAATGTAGTAAAATTCCTAAGATATACTACAAGAGAAAAGGTACTGGAGAAGACAATGGAAAAAGTAAGAGAGGGCAACAAACCACTGGAGTATAAAGGGCAAAAAATCTTCATTTATCCAGATATAAGTTTTGAACTCCTAAAGAAGAGAAAAGAGTTCAATACAGCAAAGGCGATTTTATGGAAGAAAGGGTATAAATTTATACTAAAGCATCCAGCGGTATTGAAAATATTTATTCCAGGACAACAAAACAGACTATTCTCGGATCCAGAAGAAGCACGAAAATTTGCAGAACAATTACAAAAATAGACTGAGGGAGGAAGACGGGTAATGAGAGTTAAAATGATCACGATTGATATGTATGTGGGTAAAGACAAAAATAGACTGAGGGATGAAGACGGGTAATGAGAGTAAAAATGATCACGATTGATATGTATGCGGGTAAAGAGGTATAAGAGTGAATAGAGACAATGAGCATACATGAATGTATCTGTACTTAGAGGAAAATATAGATAGTATAGACAAGAATTAATAAGGGAAGGTAATGGAATAGAGAGAATAAGGAGGGAATTAAAAGAGTGACCTTTGTGACATATGAAAAGTGAAATCTTTTCTGGGGGAGGCGGGGTGGGGGGAAATAGCGGTCACTGCAAAATCAGTTGACGCTTGCGAGTGGATTCGCAAATCCAAATGGAGAGGGGAGATGTGGTTGTCCGACAAGGGATAAAGGACAACTCAGGAGGTGAAGGGGAGATTGGGGATAAATAAGATAGAAATAGGAGAATAAGGAAAATGTTGGATGTTGTAGGAATGTTGTCTTATAAAGAGTTGAAAATAAGAAAACAGAAATGGAAAAGGAGGAAAGGTAATGATGGAAAAACGGAAAGAGAAGAGAAACAAAATATAAAAGGGCTACGCTGAACTATATGTCTTTAAATATTAATGGAATACATAACCAAATTAAAAGGAAGAAACTACTAAATTTAAATGAATAAATGTATTCCATTAGAAAAAATAACAGATAGGTTAAGAAATAATATTGAAATATTCGAGCAAGTATAGGAGCCTTACATTAAATACAATAGCGAAAACCTACCGGGGACAAACAGTACCTAAGTTGATGGAAGGAGAAGGAAAGAAAAGAATGGACTCAGTAGAATTTCTGGTGTAATTATGTTGAATGACAACATTGTCTGACTGGCTTAATGCAACCTAGATTGTATACCTAAAATGGATGAGAGGGGGGGTGGGGGGGTGGTTTGGGAGGAAGGGGGGGGGGAGAAAAAGTCACTGTATATGTGTGAAAAAGAAATAGTGTATATCATGGCTAATGTGATTTATGGTGTGAAAAAAAAAGTATTGGTAGGTTGGGTAGATGCCCCCCAGTTGTCTGAACCATCACCTTGACACCTCCATTAACTGAACCGTTCCTTCAACACCTTCATTGGTTCAGCTGTTCATTGGCATCTCATTGGCTCAGCCATTCCCTTAGCACTGCTCCTCCATTTTACTAAGCCATGCTACTTCATTGGCTAAGCCGTTCCCTCAGCCCTTCCACTCCATTGGCGAAACCATTCACTTTAAACCTTCAGTTACTGAAGTGCACTGATGCCTGACCTTGTGCTATGGGGACAACTTGCTTTTTGTAGTCACAGGGCCATTAACTGAAGGGTCACTGGTTTATGGTGACAGGAGATGAAGAAAGTTTCCTTCCTCTGATCTGGACAGAGATGGCTTAACTACTAGAGGAAAGGGGCACGGTTATTATAGTGGTTAACGCAACACTGTTACAGCGCCAGCGACCAGGGTTTGAATCTGGCGCTGACTGTAAGGAGTTTGTACATTCTCCCCATTCTGCGTGGGCTTCCTCTCGGTGCTCCGGTTTCACCCCACCCTTCTAAACGAACTGGGGATGTAGGCCATTGGGGTGTAATTGGGCAGCATGGGCTCGTGGGCTGAAAGGACTTGTTAACATGCTGTATGTCTAAATTGAAAAATTTAAAGTGGATTCAATGGGAACTTTGAAAGAAGCCCAGATAAGTGCTTGATAGAAAATAACTGGCAAGGTTTGGAGACAGAGCAGATGGTTTGTGATTAATTGCAAAACTCTGCCAAGGAGCTGGCACTTCCACAGTGGGCTGAATGGCCTCCTCCTGTGGCACACCATGCTGTGAAGATTTTCTCGCACCCGATCGTATCGGCACCTGACATCCCAGCTAATTGAATCACATATTTTCATTTCCAGCAACCTCACCCCTCCCCACCTCTCTTCACTCTCTCAGATCCTCCTCATCCCTTATTTAAAAAAACACTTGGAAATGCTCACTTTCTGGGAGCCTGCAGCATGTGTCTCTGACACCCACAGCTGGTGCTGCTAGGTCTGTCCGGAATCATTCACTTGGTGGAAAAACATGTATTTCTTACAAGCCTCCTCAGTTGGACTAAACCTTCCCCTTCCCCCTCTAAGGAGACGATCCATCATCCTCTATAACTAGATTTTCTAACAAAACCTCTCAACGCCCCCCAGCATGGGTGATATTGACACACACTTTATGATTTGTATTGATAGGTGTGAGAACGCCTATCACATGCTGTGGCTCCCAAGCTCCTTTTGTAAGGGGAGGGGAAGTGGAAATTAAGCGGTTGTTATTTGGCTCCTAATCTATTTTATCTCACAGCTGCATAAGAGCCCTGTCTCTCGGAATGTTGCCTGGCAAGAAATGCTTTAAAAGACTCTTAAAGAGCATCTCGGGGAGGATAGCAGCTTTCTCTTCACACTGTCAGGATGTTTGGCTGCCTGCACCAACAGGCTTTCCCAGGTTAACCACAAGCAGACGTGTTGCAGTCTCTCCCTTGTCCACGCTACCTACTCGTGGTTGGAATAACCAGCTTGTCTTCCCTTCTCTGCTTTGATTGGAGCACACTCACAACCCCAACCCCTCGGGTGCAGGGGGGCGGGGGGGGGGGCGGTGTACTAAAGTCATGGGGGAAGCTCTTACCTGGAACATTTTTTTGGGAGAGAGGCAAGGCTGGGATGGGAAGAATCAGAATTGTCATGAACATGTCACAAAATTTGTTGATTTGCAGCAGCGTCCACAGATGGAAATATTGGTATAAAATAACTAGATTAGTGTACAAATAAGAGGTAGTGTCTGTGGTTCATTGTCCATTCAGAAATCTGATGGCAGAGGGGAAGAAGATGTTTTTGTGCAGTTGTGTGTTCTTCAGGCTTCTGTACCACCTTCCTGATGGTGACAGAGTGAAGAGGATGGCCTGGGTGGTGAGGGTCCTTGAGGATAGAGGTTTCTTTCTTAAATCACTGCCTCTTGTAGATGTCCTCAATGGAGTGGAGACTGATGCCCAAGATATTGCAGGCCGAGTTCCCAACCCTCAGTAGTCTTTTCCTGTCCTGTGCGTTGGCACTTCCATACAGGACAACCTGTCAGAAGGCTCTCCACGGTACATCTTTAGAAATTTGCAGTCTTTGGCGATGCACCAAATCCCAAATTCCTGATGAAGTATAGCCACTGGTGAGGCTTCTTTTTGATGGCATTGACAGGGAGGCACCAGGACAGATCGTCAGAGATGCTGACATTCAGGAATTTGATGTTCTTAACCCTTTCACCGAGGGGTCTCTAGATATCCCCCTCCTGAAGTCCACAATTTGTTCCTTAGTTTTGTTATCGTTGAATGCAAGGTTGTTGTTGTTGTTTTGACACCACTCAACCAGCTGATCTATCTCACTCCTGTACGCTTCCTCATTGTTGAGAGGGAGATTAGTTCGTTGTTTTATTTGCTGCGGTGCTTTCCATTTTAAATTTATTTTTCATCATGTACAGATAGTCTCTGATGGTCCGACTTACGAATTTTTGAAGTTATGATGGTTCGAATCCATACTTTTTATTTCTGATGTATCCCCACGCTTGAGATATGCAGCAAGCTACTCTTGTGCGATTCTAGGCAATGATAGTAGCGTACAGTATATTCTCTCATGCTGACTCAACCACACTTGCATTTTTAATTATTAAAAAATGGTAAGTATGGTATTCTTTTCTGAGTTATGATTTTTTTCGACTTACAAAGGGAGTGCTGGAAGGGAACCCCATTGTAAGGTGGGGACTACCTGTTCCTAGTGCAGTGAGAGGGGTTCTTCTGCCAACATTCTAGCAGATTATCTGTAGCATTACATACTTCTGGTTTAAGAGTACAATCTGCACAGTAGGGGTTACACTGAGAAGGAAGATCAGTACCACTAAGCAAGGGAAGCATGAAAGCTCTGTTATGGAGTTCATTTAGGAGCTTGATCGCTGCAGGGAAGAAACTGCCTTTAACTGTTTGGTCTTTGTGTCCCAGTTTTCAGGGACTACCAGCAAACACAAATACTCCGTGTTCTTATTTTCCATGACTGGTTTTATATCCAACCACCACTTGGTTTGTACTGGTGTTCATACTGTAGTTTGCCCATGGACCCAGTCCAGAGACTAACAGATAAGAGGTCACAGGTGCATACAGGTGGGAGGGTCGAAGAGAAGAGCTGATAAGTGATGGAGGGGAGAGGGCTAAGCAGGCTGGGAGCTGGCAGAAAGGAGACGGAAGGAGCAGCAGAGAGAGAGGGCTTGAAGGGAGGAGGGGGATTAACAGAAATTGGAGGTTGACGTTCATGCTCCTGTTTAATTCTCCTATTGTTAATGGAGCTGTTGGCTCATGTCTCCAGCACTCTGAAATGGATGCTATCTGTGTGGAGTTTGCATGTTCTCTCTGTGGCCGTTTCCCCAAGTGTTCTGGTTTATCCCCACATGAATGAAGTTTATTGTCATATACACAAGTACAGTGTATAGATGGAATGAAAGTCTTGCTGCATCCACGCAGGTACATAATGCACACAACATAACAATATAAAAGATAGAAAAGAGGGAATAAATGAATAATAATTAGTATCCACATTGCCGTGTAAAATTATTCCAAGTCAGAACTTTGGTCTTAGTGTTGTGGTAAGTATAGGGGCAGTCAGGGCTACTTCACGAGCCTGATAGCTGTTGGGGGTAATAAAAAAAAAGTCTGTTCTTGAATCTAGAGGTGCTGAACTTCAGGCTCCCATACCTTCTGCCTGAAGGTAGCAGTGAGAAGAGAATGTTGTATTTAATGATGTTGGCGGCCTTCTTGAGGCCTCGCTTCACACAGTGGCTGGGTGGTCAGAGAAGGAAAGAAGCGCTGGTTGTTAGGGTAAGTGGCCACTGTAAATCACTTTGGTGTGTAGATGTGTGTGGGGGGAGGGAGGGGCAAGGATTAGATGGGATTGTGTGGAGTATATGTGGGGAGGTACAGTTAGCGGAAATTTAATTTAAAATTTTTAAAAAAGTTATGGGTGAAAATTAGGTTCTAACTCCCCTGCAGTTTCAGCTGAATGTACAAGCCGGATTTCATCGAGCTGCTGACAGTGGCCTTATGAGCCAAGAATGTAATCAAGGGGGTTTGAATGTCATTAACCATCAAGATTGTTATCGTCTGTTTCTGCTCATGAAATCCAGGAAAGTTTTATTTATTTTCGGATGCAGATCTGGCTCAGGAGGCCTTCCAAACGAGGGCAGACGTGGACATCCCTTGGTCTGCTCCCTGCCTTTTGTTGGACGAACTTAACCTCAAATTTTTCTGCTTCCTTCTACACTGCAGCTTCCAGTGGGGTAGGGACCAATGGTACCTTCCATGCCACTTGTTCTGTTGTAAAGTGCCAGTCTGATTCCATCAGTGGAGATAGCTTACTTCATTGGGATATCAGAGCCAGGATATTCCGGTGTTCATCTCCAAGGGAAAGTTCAAGCATCTTCTGTGAACCAATGGAGGTCCCCTCTATTCCTTCCCTGTCCCCATCGGCCGCATGGTTCCAGACGTAAATGCTGATTGGAGGCACGTGACGAGCAGTTTCTAGGTGGTAGGGTGGAGGCTATACCTCTGGTTTACTGCTGAGAAGAATGCAGTCGACAAGGACCATATGGTTTTCCTCACCCGCTTAAAAAATGTGGCAGCCCTTCCTTCCTTGGCAGAGTCCGGGGAATCGATCCTGGGAACTTTCAGCAATTGCGATTTTACCAAGTCAGTGATGGAAGGGGGTGGGGGGCAGGGGGCAGTGAGGGGAGGAAGACAGACCAGGCTCTTTAATAAATAAGTTGAAAAAGAAAATCTGTTGATGCCGTGATTGTAGTTCAATACACAAAAGTGTTGGAGAAACTCAGCGGGTCATGCAGCATTCTTTATGTAGTAAAGATGGGCAGCCAACGTTTCGGGCCTTTCCTCAAGCAGTGACCCGCTGAATTTCTCCGCAGTTTTGTGTATTGATCTCTAATAAATCAGCTGCCTGGTGTTGGGGGGATGATATTGTGCAGGATTAACTGAATCCTGGACTCTGATAATAAAACTACTCTATTCCAGAAGTTGGAGAGAAAGTCCTGCGGTCATACAGCACAGACACAGGTCCTTAAGCCCTTCAACCCAATGAGACTGTACTAACTGGCAAGCACTCATTTACATGGATCTAATTTCTCCTCTCCGGCGTGCCCATCCCCCCCCCCCCCACCCTTTCAATCAACCTAAATTCTTCCACTCATCTACACACTCAGTGTAATTAAGAGAGCTAATTTAACCCATCAACCTGCACAACCCGGGGGGGGGGGGGGGTCACTGGAAGGACATGCAAATTCCATGCAGACAGTGCCCAAGGTCAGGATTGAACCGGTGTCCCCAAAGCCTTGAGGCAGCGGCTCTGCCAGATGGCTGTCCACATCAATGTGGCTTCAATCCAGGAGGCTCAGAAGTTTCAGCACCAAAGCAAGGCCACTCAGTCCATTGTGTTGGAATCGACACTTTGCAAATCTTAACCAATCACTCCTGTTCCCCAGTTGTTTCCCCGAAGCTTTCCAAGTAGTTCATTTTTATGCAGTGAGTTACCATGGTCACATACACATGGAATAAAAGAGCCAGTCACAGGCGGAGTAATAATAATGCCATAAAAAGAATGTGGAGGAAAAGAAAAAGAAAGGATTGCCAGCTGATGGGAAAAAGTGGAATTAATTGGATAGATCATAGGGTGATGGGCTGAATGGCCACCCTCAGTCAAATTGGAGTGAATGGCTCCTTTTATCTGGCCACATGTTGGTCACCTTGCACTGCATCTCCTGATGTGAAAGGTGACCTTGAACTTCACTCTCAAGAAGTTGCCATCTCAGGAAGGAAACTTCACCATTGGTTGCTGGGCCACAGTCGGACCAACTTGACCACTGAGTCATCACTGGTGGCTCCATGGTTCCTTCTCCCACTCACTAAGACCTTGAGGAGAATCTGATGGGGTGTCATTGAGCCATTAAATTTTAATTTAATTGGATGGTGGGGGATGGCAGGGATGTTATTGAAGCATTTAAAAACATGGATACCATAAAATGGAAGCAGAGAGATTGCAGTGGTAGGTGAGACTAGAACTAGAGGACATTCCCTCAAGATACGGAGAAGTAGACTTAGGGCAGAGATGAGGAGGAACACTTATGAGGCAAGGTTAGCAGAGCTAAGACTTCTCTTTGGAGCAAAGGAGGATGAGGGGAGACAATAGAGGTTTACAAGATTATGAGAGGCTAATAGGGTGGCAGCCAGTGCCTTTTTCCCAGGGTGGGAATTGCAAACACCAGAGGACATGTGAACAAAGTGAAGGGAGGGAAGTTTAGGGGAGACATTAGGGTTGTTTTTTTTTTAACACAGAGTTGTGGGTGCCTGGAATGCCTTGCCAGAGATGGTGTTGGAGGCTGGTACATTAGGGGCATTCAAGAGATTCTTAGACAGGTACATGGATGGAAGAAAATTTGTGGGTTACTAGGTTGGGATGGTTTACTACTTTACTTTTTTTAAAGAAATATATGCGTTGGCATAACATCAAGGGCCAAAGGGTCTGCGCTGTGCTATAATGTTCTATGTTTATCCAGAGGAGTGGTGAATCTGTGGAATTCTCTGCCCAAGAAAGCAGAAGAGGCTGCCTCATTTAAATACACAGATAGTTTAGAATAGTGTGGGTATTGAGGAATAGGCAGGTAAGTGGATTTTGTATTTAATTTTTTTGAATTAAAATTTTTAAAATTAGACATACAGGATGGTACATTTCCTTTCGGCCCATGAGCTTGCGCTGACCAATTACACCCAATTGACATTACAATGGTGGGAGGAAACCCACACAGACATAGGGAGAACATTTAAAATCCTTGCAGGCAGTGCAGGATTCGAACCCCTGGTCCTGATCGCTGGCACTGTAATAATGTTGCGCTAAACGCTACACTAACCGGGCTTCCCCCTCGTGGAGCTGTGTCCATGACCAGATCAGCCATGATCTTACTGAATGGCAGAGCAGACTTGGAAGACCAGACAGCCCACTCTTGCTTCTATTTGTGAAGTATGTGTTATGTTTATAAAGCTGTCAGGGAAATCTGAAAACACTGCACAGTGTATGACCTACAGTATGAAGACTTGTAATGTAGGAAATACAATACTTAGTCTCCCATAACCAATAATAGCCAGACAATCTGTGTTTTTAAAGTTACTGGCAAAGGCTCAATGTCTTCACTTTCCATCCAGAGGCCCGATTTTCATCTTAAATGGAGGGCAGAATATAAGGCAATGATCCACTGACTCAGACTCGCACTGGGAGAGCGGATCTTAAATCTGGCAGAGGTTGCTGGAGTCATCCACAACCTCCAGGTTCAGATGCGTGCTATCAATTGACCAACTGTTGGGACCTCGGGTCACTCTTCCCAACTCAGGATATGGGGAGATGGAGGGAGGGCTGTGGGGGGGGGGGGGGGAAGGAGAGCGTGAAGGATGGAGTGAGAGGTAGAAGGAGTGGAAGAGTGATGAAGGATGAAGAGAGAAAAATGGTGAATGCGAGAGAAACTGAAGAGAGTTTGTTTATTTGTTACATACAGTGAGATGGATTCTCCAGAGAATAATCTAACAGTTGATCTCAACAATCATACCGTTGTATATAGTGTAAGAGCAGGCCCTGCGGGCCGGGCAGAATTACCAATTATTGGTAGTGCAAAAAAAAACAGACTCAACATGCACAAGTAAACCTATACTCAAGGGTAACAATGAAACAAAGATCAGTTAGTATAAAGCATGGACAGGATGATAACATGCTTGTGAAGTTCATTCAGGAGCCTGATGCTTGCGGGTAAGAAATTTGGTGTGTAATAAATTTCACACTCTTTGATGCTTCTACCCGATGGGGAGGAGGGGGAAAGAACACTGGAAGATGGAAGGAAAAGAGGAGGACAGCTAGAGGGGGAGAGGGAAGAAGAGTTAAGAAGAAGGGAGAGATCAAGGGGACAGAGATTTAATCTGCTAGATTTTCAATTCAAGGTTAGTCCTCCCTCAAGTGCAAAGGTAACATATTGTGAAATGAATCGGAAAACCACAGAACTCTACTGTGAAATTCACCCAAACGTTACCCCTAAACTTTTTCCATTTCACTCTTAACCCATTTCTTCTGGTTTGTATCTCCCCTAATCTCGGTGAAAAAAGCCTAGTTGTATTATCTCTGTCTACATCCCTCATAATTTTATATACCTTTATCAAATATCCCCTCCTTCTTCTACCTTGAGTACTTTTTCTTTCTTTGGCTTGGCTTCGCGGACAAAGATTTATGGAGGGGGTAAATGTCCACGTCAGCTGCAGGCTCGTTTGTGGCTGACGAGTCCGATGCGGGACAGGCAGACACGGTTGCAGGGGAAAAGTGGTTGGTTGGGGTTGGGTGTTGGGTTTTTCCTCCTTTGCCTTTTGTCAGTGAGGTGGGCTCTGCGGTCTACAGTCCAATAATATATCACATATAATTGTTAATGTCTTCATTGCGACTGAACACCCTCAGGCCAACCTGAACCTTGGAGTCAGTGAGTTCCGTCCCTCTGCCAGTTGACCCCAAGTGAGAGAGGCCACTTGAGACTTGCCCATAATATTTGAGGCAGACAATTCAAACCTTGTCTTTCCTGTGACAGAGAGAACAAAGGCTGCTGTGGAAAAAAACAGTTGGATGGGCCAGGTGCTCTGTGCAGCTGTGACACTTGCACTGTCCCAACTCCCCACCACGAAAGCAGGTGTGAAACATGCTGGCATTGTTAGGTAAAGCAGCACATTTGTAACCTTCAGCTTTATCCCATTAAGGTAAAGAAAGGCAAAAACTGCAGGTGCTGAAATCTTGAGCCAACTGTAAGCTGCTGTAGGGATTCAGAAGGGCTCAATCTCCAAACGTTGGTGATGTTTGCATATCTATATAAAGTTCACAGTTTAACCTACAGAGTTTCTCCAGCGTTGTATTTTTACTTCGATCACGGCATCCGCAGACTTTCATGGCTTACTCCCTTCTACTGCAAAACTCCTAGAATTCTCTTCGGGGGATGGCGACCCTAGAATTCTCTTCGGGGGATGGCGACCCTAGAATTCTCTTCGGGGCATGGCGACCCTAGAATTCTCTTCGGGGGATGGCGACCCTAGAATTCTCTTCGGGGCATGGCGACCCTAGAATTCTCTTCGGGGCATGGCGACCCTAGAATTCTCTTCGGGGCATGGCGACCCTAGAATTCTCTTCGGGGCATGGCGACCCTAGAATTCTCTTCGGGGCATGGCGACCCTAGAATTCTCTTCGGGGCATGGCGACCCTAGAATTCTCTTCGGGGCATGGCGACCCTAGAATTCTCTTCGGGGCATGGCGACCCTAGAATTCTCTTCGGGGCATGGCGACCCTAGAATTCTCTTCGGGGGATGGCGACCCTAGAATTCTCTTCGGGGGATGGCGACCCTAGAATTCTCTTCGGGGGATGGCGACCCTAGAATTCTCTTCGGGGGATGGCGACCCTAGAATTCTCTTCGGGGGATGGCGACCCTAGAATTCTCTTCGGGGGATGGCGACCCTAGAATTCTCTTCGGGGGATGGCGACCCTAGAATTCTCTTCGGGGGATGGCGACCCTAGAATTCTCTTCGGGGGATGGCGACCCTAGAATTCTCTTCGGGGGATGGCGACCCTAGAATTCTCTTCGGGGGATGGCGACCCTAGAATTCTCTTCGGGGGATGGCGACCCTAGAATTCTCTTCGGGGGATGGCGACCCTAGAATTCTCTTCGGGGGATGGCGACCCTAGAATTCTCTTCGGGGGATGGCGACCCTAGAATTCTCTTCGGGGGATGGCGACCCTAGAATTCTCTTCGGGGGATGGCGACCCTAGAATTCTCTTCGGGGGATGGCGACCCTAGAATTCTCTTCGGGGGATGGCGACCCTAGAATTCTCTTCGGGGGATGGCGACCCTAGAATTCTCTTCGGGGGATGGCGACCCTAGAATTCTCTTCGGGGGATGGCGACCCTAGAATTCTCTTCGGGGGATGGCGACCCTAGAATTCTCTTCGGGGGATGGCGACCCTAGAATTCTCTTCGGGGGATGGCGACCCTAGAATTCTCTTCGGGGGATGGCGACCCTAGAATTCTCTTCGGGGGATGGCGACCCTAGAATTCTCTTCGGGGGATGGCGACCCTAGAATTCTCTTCGGGGGATGGCGACCCTAGAATTCTCTTCGGGGGATGGCGACCCTAGAATTCTCTTCGGGGGATGGCGACCCTAGAATTCTCTTCGGGGGATGGCGACCCTAGAATTCTCTTCGGGGGATGGCGACCCTAGAATTCTCTTCGGGGGATGGCGACCCTAGAATTCTCTTCGGGGGATGGCGACCCTAGAATTCTCTTCGGGGGATGGCGACCCTAGAATTCTCTTCGGGGGATGGCGACCCTAGAATTCTCTTCGGGGGATGGCGACCCCGAGGAAGCTCTCCTTTGCTCTTTAAAGGGAGTTCTGTTGGATTCTCTCTCACTGCTCCCCTTCTGTGATCCCTGCTGCTCTCAAGCTCGAAGTCCATGTACTCACCCAGACTCGCTTTCACAGCCACGTTGACTTCCTTGCTACTTGCCTCTGGTGCCATCTTGTTCCTTGTGACTTCTAGCTCTAATTCCAGGCCTCCCAGTTTGGCATCCACAAGGATTTCAAGTATTTACATAGCACTAACTGCTGCTCTCACTTCTCCCCCCCCCCACCCCACCTACATTTTTGTTCGAATGCCTGGCGACATTTTTCAATACTTTCATGAAGGGCTCAATCCCAAAACATTGTTTATGTATCTATCTTTGTGCTATGAAGTCCACTGCTTGACCTGCTGAGCTTCTCCTACATTGTGTTTTAGCTATGGTGTCTGCAGACTTTGGTGTTTTACTAATGATGAGTCAGTGATTTGGGTCAGGACTTTATTAAGACTTAAGTAAGAAGGGAGTGATGTTATTTGGAAAAAGGGAAAGGAAAATGGGGAGGGGCCAAGAGATGATGGGGTATTGGACGGAGGTGGGAGAGGTGGAGCGACAGGGGGAGGTATTGTTTATGTTAAAAGCTCAATGATTTGTCCCCATTCAGTCCATAAGACCATAGGAGCAGAAATAGACTATTCAGCTCATTGAGTTCTGCCCCACACTTCAATCATGAGCTAATCTATTTTCTCACTCAGCCCCATTCTGTTTTTCTCATAACCAGTTATGGAATAAGGCGCTAGTTGTTGCAAATGACACATTTGTAAGAGTTCCTCACTAGATGAGCACAACAGCGACTGCACCTCCTGAGAAGAATGAAGCGGGTCATCCACGATTATGTCAACTCTGGCCATTTGCTTCACAGTGTGGTACAGTTGCTGCAGTGAAATGGATCGGAGGTCAATCCACAGGACCATAAGAATGGCAGAGAGAATCACTGGGATCTCCCTCCCCTCCCCATTGACATGATCTACCAGGATTGTTGTTCTGAAGAGGGCATACCATATCATTGAGGACCCCTTCCACCCCTCACACAGCATTTGTCAGCTACTCCCTTTGGGGAAAAAGATACAGGAGTATCTATCAGAGCAGGCGCCACCAAGCTGAGGAATAGCTTTTTCCCCATGGGCAGAGAGAATGCTGAACGAACAAAGGAACTGCTTGCACTAACCATCCGAGACTCTCACATGCATGAAACAATACTTATTTATTTCTACATACGAATACTCATCCTGCATATGAATTCTTAGTCTCTATGTGTGTTATGTCTGATTCCGGGTCTGCATGATTTGCACTGAGGACCTGATTTGTTGGGCTGTACTTGTACAATCGGGTGACAATAAACTTGACATAGCATGTGCGCACGAGTGTGCTTGTGCTTGCCAGTATACATGTGTGTGCAAGTGTGGTGTGCATGCACATGTGGCAGATAGAAACATCTGAATCAGGAATGGAAGTGGGCTACCCACTCCCTCAAGCTTGCCCCATCATTTCCATAAGATAATGACTGATCTAATTTCACATTCTCATCTCCCTTTCTAAGAATTTGCCACCTTCCCTTTCTTCTGGCTTAAAAATATTCGAATGCTCTGCTTTGATCTCTCCCTCTCCCTCTCTCTCTCTCTCTCTCTCTCTCTCTCTCTCTCTCTGTCAAATGTTTACCTTTCACATCACCTCCCATTATTCTATGCAGATGCAAAAGCCAGACCTGTTCCAACCTTGCAAGGCAACCTGCCCATTCTGGGCATTACTCTGGTAAGTCTCCTCTACTTTCAACGCAACTGATGTTAAATAGGGAGACCAGTAAACTACAGGAGTGATCTCACCAAAACCTTGTAGAACAGGAGGATAGATTGGATCATAAAGGTCTGCAGAAGCCATGATTGTAGTCAAAACACAGAAATGCCAGAGGAACTCAACTGGTCTCACAGCATCCATAGGAGGTTAAGATATATACCTGGCATTTTTGGCCTGAGTCCTTCGTCAAGGTATGAATGAAAAAGTCAGGCATCTGTAATAAAGGCTGAGGGAAGAATGGGAGGGGGAGGAGCCCAGACCAACAGACAAGAGGTGTTAATTGGATGTAATAAGAGGAAACGTGAGAACTGATTTTGGCTCTGTGAAAGGAGACAGATGGAAGAGAGCATACTCACCCTATTCCATTTCCCTAGTTATAAATAATAACATTCTGTTAGCTTTTCTAATTGCATCCTAGCCTCTGGACCATAGAAGAATGAGAGGAGATTTAATAGAGGTCTATAAGAGACATAGATCGCGTGGACAGCCAGTGCTTTTTCCCCAGGGCAGGAATAGTAAACACCAGAGAACATGTGTACAAAATGAAGGGACCAAAGTTTAGGGGAGAATTCAGGGGTATGCTTTATTTTATACAGAGAGTTGTGGGTGCCTGGAATGCCTTGCCAGGGATGGTTGTGGAAACTAAAACCTTAGGGGTATTTAAGAGGCTCTTAGACAGGCACGTGGATGGAATAGAAATAGAGGGTTATGGGGTAAGGAAGATTTAGTATTTTTTTAAGGAATTTATGGGTTGGCACAACATCGAGGGCCAAAGTACCTGAACTGTGCTGAAATGTTCTATGCATCATGCACTAGTATTCCCAGACCTCCCTGCACCTTCAGTACTGTCGGCCCACACTCTGCCTAACTGTCAAACACCCATTCACACAAAACTTAAATTAACCCATTCTGTTCTCCCCACATCCTTTGTGACTCCTCCAGATTCCACCTCTCACCCACACAATTGGGGTAATTGACAGCAGGCTGACCAACCTGGCAGTCCTTGTGTTTGGGATGTAGGAGGAAACCAGAGCACTTGGGAGAGAGCCCCATGGGCACACAGCATGTACAAACCACAGGACTGAACCCAGGTTACTGAGGGAGGGCTGTGAGGCATCAGTTTTGCCTGGTGTGTGTGTGAGATTGTATGTAGATATATTTATGTGTTGTATGTAGATCTATGTGTGCGAGATTGTCTGTGCATGTGTGTCTGCATGAGTTGAATGTAGATCCATGTGTGTGCGTTTGAGGGATTGTGGTTGTGCCATGTCTCATTTATGCATGTATAGGATGTGAGTGTGTGTGAGTGTGTGTGAGTGTGTGTGAGTGTGTGTGAGTGTGTGTGAGTGTGTGTGAGTGTGTGTGAGTGTGTGTGAGTGTGTGTGTGTGAGTGTGTGTGTGTGAGTGTGTGTGTGAGTGTGTGTGTGAGTGTGTGTGTGAGTGTGTGTGAGTGTGTGTGTGTGTGAGTGTGTGTGTGAGTGTGTGTGTGAGTGTGTGTGTGAGTGTGTGTGTGAGTGTGTGTGTGAGTGTGTGTGTGAGTGTGTGTGTGAGTGTGTGTGTGAGTGTGTGTGTGAGTGTGTGTGTGAGTGTGTGTGTGAGTGTGTGTGTGAGTGTGTGTGTGAGTGTGTGTGTGAGTGTGTGTGTGAGTGTGTGTGTGAGTGTGTGTGTGAGTGTGTGTGTGAGTGTGTGTGTGAGTGTGTGTGTTGTGGCATTCTCAACTTTGAACAGTGCCTTGAATACTAAACACAGACTGACGCTCCCAGTGAAATATCAAGAGTGGTGCACTGCCCAATTTGAAGGACCATTAAACCACTCATTGTCACACTGCTGCCTGTGGGAACTTGTGGTGTATTAGTTCGCTGCCACACCATGTACAGTGACCATGGTCCTTCAAAAATATCTAAATGTCACTAATGTGCCGTGGACGAGAGACCACCCAGTTTCTTTCCACTCGAAAAGATAGCTGATGCAATCTGGAGCAAAAAAAAATCTGCTGGAGGGACTCAGCAGGCTGAGTAGCATCAATTGGGGGATGGGGGGGAAGAAAAAATGGTTGACTTTTCAGACCGGTGCCCTACTGTCTTGATGTACGGTTTCACCTTATCATCGACCATTCTTTTTCTCCCACTGCTGGCGTTTGATCCACTGAGTCCCTCCAGCAGATGGTTTGCAGAGACAAGTTATTGGCCCTGATGTTTTAAGTGGACTGAACTAGTTCTGCCCTCAGTTCTGGCAACTGAGGGCTTTGGCCACAATATTTGGCTGCTTCACTCCGAACCTGTGGAACACCTGGATTAAATGGGTCCCTGAAACAAGGGTGAAGCTGAAGTGGAGCTTGATGGTGTGTTTTAATGGGAATCAAAAAGCAGCAGTCAATTGACATATAGCAAGCTCCTACTTTGTATTGTGCATAGCATTGTGGGAGTGCTGCAGTGTTTTGAGGTGTTGCCTTTTAATCAGGGCATTAAGATGCCATATCTCCCTCTTAGGTGATCCTCATTGTACTATTACAAAGATGAGGAGTGCATTCGCCCACCGTTCTGTTAGCCCAGACCATCAAGTCACCTTTATTTATCATTCGTACTGTGCTTGCACAATTAAGACCAGATAGCGTTTCTCCAGGATCACAAAGCATATTTTCAGAAATATGTTAAACACATTAGAATATTAAGGCGTATACGGTAAAAGTCCATGGTCCCCTATCCACATATGCTCTAGGAATTCAGAAATCTGATGGCTTGGGGGAAAATCTGTTGCTCAATCTGGCTGTAAGGGCCCGAATGCTGCGGTACCTCCTAGCAGATGGTGGAAGGGAGAACAGTTTACATGAGGGGCGGGTGGAGTCCTTCACAATGTTTATTGTCTTTTGCCTGCATCAGGTGTTGTAGATATCCTTCATGGTAGGAAGAGAGCCCCCAGTGATCTTTTCCACTGACTTCACTATCTGCAGGGTCTTGCAGTCTGAGGAGCTACAGCTTCCAAACCAGGCGGTGTTGCAGTTGCAGAGGATGCTCTCAATACATCTGTAAAATGTCGTGAGGATAGAGGGTGGGAGATGAACTTTCGTCACCCTTTGCAGGAGATAGAGGCGCTGCTGGGCTTTCTTGGCTATGGAGCTGGTGTTCAGGAACCAAGTGAGATTCTCACTTCAAGGAATTGAATACTCTTGGAGAGGAGTCACGTGATGGAGTAGTGGCTGGACGGTGAACTCCAGCCCTCTCCAGAAAAGTCGGGAAAAACAAAGGAAAACACAAAGGCACAGAAATAAAAGTTACAGAAAAGTGAGTATAAAGGTGGAAAGAAGATGGCGACAAAAAAAGAAAAATCGAAAGCAACGGTAAGAAGAGAGGAAGAGAAGACAAAGGAGGAAAAAGGTGAAGGCCTTACCTGTCCGAAGAGGCCCGCTGCGGAGAGAGAAACCCGCTCCCTCAGGTCGGTAAATAATGGACTACAAAAATGGCTCGCTGAGCCGAGTAAAAGTGCGCAACCGCGCATGCGCGATTCCTCGCGCATGCGCGATGCGAATGAAAAAAAACACACCGACGGGAGGGGGGACCAGCTGGGGAGTCGATCTCCACAGCCGGCAACGACAGCTGCAGAACACCTGCAGCAAGAAGAGACCACAGAAGACAATAGAAACAAGAAAGAAGAGAAGGAAAGGGCAACAAAGAAACAACAGATGGTCAACCCAGAGGAAGAAGAAGAGGAAGAGGAAGAGTACAGTGAAATAGAAGAAGAAAAGAAAGGCAAGATAAAGAAGGTACTTTCTCTTATTAAAGGATACATGGAGTCATTTAAAGAATGGCAAACACAGGAATTTAATGATTTAAGAAAAAGAATAAACAACACAGAAGAGAAAATGAATAAGGAATTGAATACTCTTGATGACCTCAATGGTAGAGCCTGTGGCACATGGTCCCCCCGGGCCCTCCTGAAGTTGACAACAATATTTTGTTTTATTGACGTTCAGACACAAGGTCGTTGGCTCTGCACCAGTCCATTTGTGACTGCACCTCATCTCTGTACACTGACTTGTCATTCTTGCTATTCAGGCCCACCGCGGTCATGTCATCAGCGAACTTGATGATGTGGTTCAAGCTGTGTTTAGCTAAACAGTCGTGGCTCAGCAGAGTGAAAAGCAATGGACTAAGCACAGAGTCCTGGTTGGGGTGGGGGGGGGAGGGGCCTGTGCTCAGTGTGATGGCCTTGGAGGTGCTGTTAACGATCCGGACTGCCTGAGGTCTCCCGGACAGGAAGTCAAGAATCCAATTGCAGAGGGTGTTTCGACCCAGCAGGCTCAACTTCCTTATCAGGTACTGAGATATGATTGTGTTGAATGTCAAAATGAAGTCAATAAACAGCATTTGAACGTTTCATATCAGAGGAGAAAGACAGGAAGAGGACTGAAGATAGATGAGTGGAAATTATTGCACACAAGGGTCTTCCTGTGCACTGTCCAGTGACTGGCAGGGTTTCATTAATGTTGTTCATTGGTGGTGAAAAGAGTGTACAAGTCTTTATAATGATCACATTCCAGTACCCCCTTTTCCACTGGCATTCCAGTTAATTGGCTGTGCAGTGTCGCAGGAAAGGAAGCCCTTTGTGCTATTTCCACTGGGCCACCCTTAACTGGGACACTAATTGCTTTTCCACTGAACACAGTCATCCTCGGGGATTGGAGTGTTCTAACTTCAACTGGAAATGGGTGACTTTCTGCTGTCCCTTTTCAAAACTCCAGGGATATGAGAAGGGGTAGAGGTGGTTAATCCCCGGTGTGAAATGACATCATTTGCCACTGGCGTTCACATAGTGTTCCTTTTCCACTGGACCCTGTCTGAGTAAATTCCCAGTTAATTCCTGGGACAGAGTGCTCGTGGAAAAGGGGCTAGTGAGCTGGGGGTGAGCTCCCAAAGGCAGGAGTTCCAACCTGCCCAGTGGGCTTTCGTTGTCCCCAAAGTCGTGGGTGGCGGAGTGATCAGCTCAGCCTGAAGGAAGGTTTGGGAGCGTGGGGAGAATGGGAAAGCAGAGACCAGGAGCTGAGCCAGACTGTTACATGGGCGACGAGTGGGAAGGGGGGGGGGGGGGGGGATGGTCAGCACTGGCGGAGCACTAATGACTCCCAGCAGTGCTGGGAAGCCAGACTTTGTGGAGCCGAGAATGAAGTTATTGGAATACCAAAGCTTGCTCTGTGCCTTCAGCTCTTCCTGCTTGCCAGCCATTTGTTCTCCCAGTCCTAGTTTCATGAGCAAACCCGTGTCCAAAAGTAAAAGAACGGGGAGGGTCGTGGGGAGTGTGAGGGGTGTCAAGGGAAACGAGGACTGCCTGCAAATAAATCTCTCGCAGAACAAGGCATCTTAATAAAATTTTCCTGATTGGATTTTAAACAAGAGGACTGGGAAAGGAATCATCTAAAGCCTTGTTCCTTCAATAATAGGAAGGTGGGAATTAAAACCTAAAGAAATCGAAGGAAGACTGATTATTATCATTAACAATAGTTGCATTTTGCAAACTTGGAACGGAATTAAATTCTTCTCCTGGTTCTTTTGAGAAGATCCAATTCCTTTTAGTTTTAACAAAATAGCTTTGTGCTATTGTGTCAAATTCTGTTTTAGAATGCTCTTGTAACACCACATTGAAACACTTTTTAAAATGAAATTTAATGGTTTTAAAATTTAGAAATACAGCACAGTCCCTTCCGATCCATGAGCGCATGCCGCCAAAAGACACCAATTAAACTACAACCCCTGCACATTTGAAGGATCGGAGGAAACTGGAGCACCTGGGAACACAAGGAGAATGTACAAGCTCCTTACAGACAGTATTAGATTTGAACCCGGGTCGCTGGCACTGTAATCGTGCTGCACTAACCCTGCTGCCCAAATCATTTTTTTGCAGCATGGAGACAAGCCCTTCAGCCATCATCTTTACTCTGCCCATCAACTACTCATTTATACTCATTGCATACTAATCCTGTTTTTAATGTCCACACATTACTATCGACCCCCTTTGCCCCCAGATTTTGTTGCTCATCTACATACCAGGGGCAATTTGCAGTGACCTACTAACCAAACAAGCCTGCACTTCTTCGGGAAACCCAAGTGGTCCCGGGGGAGGGGGGTGGGGAGATAGAGAGGGGAGGAGGTGGGGGGGGGAAGTGTGCAAACTCCACTTTGGAAGCACCTGAGGTCAGGATCAAACCTGGCTTGCTGGAGTGGTGAGGTAGCAGCTCCCATTATGTTGTGAGGCGTGTAGGAAGGTAGAGGTTTATAAAATCACAAGAAGTATAGATACTGTGGACAGTGAGAATCTTTTCCCCAGAGTTAAAGCATCATCACTCGAGAACAAGGAATACATTGATGAAGGGCTCAGGCTTGAAATCTAAGTTATATATCTTTACCTCCTATAGACATTGCATGATCTACTGAGTTCTTCTAGTATGTTTGTGTTTTTTTTAAACTACAGTCACAGCGTCTGCAAACCTTCGGACATATGTTGAAGGTGGCGGGGTTGTGGGGGGAGAAAGGGGAAGAAGTTTGAGAGATGTGCGGGGTAACCTTTTACATGGGGTGTCTGGATGGGCTGCTGAGATGAGTGTTTAAGAGGCTTCTGGACAGATACATGAATTCAAGATTAGATATTCCTGTGTTGTCAGGTGCATAAATACACAAACTTTGTCAATATATTTGTTAACCAATGAGGGTGAACAAGGTTATTTTTAAAAAAAGATTAAAAAAAATTTAGACATACAGCATTGTAACAGCTCAATTCGGCCCTTCGAGTCTGTGCCATCTAATTTACACCCCACTTATCTGGTATGTTTTTGAAGGGTGGGAGGAAACCGGAACCCCCAGAAAAAACTCACGGGGAGAATGTAAAAACTCCTTACAGATATCGTGGGATTTGAACCCAGGTCTGGTTCTGATTGCTGGTGCTGTAAAGGCGAAGCACTAACTGCTCTGGTCAATCGTGAGTGAGGACATAGACTAGCCATTCTCAATGGGAGCTCTATGCATGTCCCCACCCCGGGAGGCCACAGCACATTTCAATAAAAGCCTTGTTTTCTTTTCACTTTTGAGTAATAAAATTCTTTTTAATGTAGTCAGTAGGAGAGAAGAATGGAAGAAGCCAAGTAAACTTGAGTGCTTCACGGGGAAGGGACCCATCCATAAACTTCAAGCAGAGCCCTAGGGGGACCAGATCCAAAGAAAAGTTGAGAATGGCTGACCTAGACAAAGGAATATGGGAGTTACAGAGCAAGAGGTGGTGCCCAGCAGATCAGACTGGGCCTATTCTCCAATCACAGGGAGGAAACAAAGGAAAAAAAGAACAGAAAATAAACAAGGAGATGAACAACTGATACAATGGATAAATGATGTTACCTGAAGTTATAGAATTAATTATTAATACCAGAAGGTTCGCAATGTGTCAAAACGGAAGATGAGGTTCGGTATTCAAGCTTCCTCTGGGCCTCAGTTCGGTCAGCCTCAGCCTGATGGAGAGGGATCAGTTGTTTACCATCATTGTAGTGTGGCACTGGCTTTGTTTCCCCACTAATTCTGGGAGATAACAGGCTCCAGCCCTCAAAATGATGCGTTGCACTTTAATAGAAGCACGCATGGACAAGTCCTGAATAATATCTGCAGGGAGCCCTCTCAGCGGGAAGGCTGGAATTCAAGATGTCTTCCACTCTAGGCTACTGCTCATTACTGCAGTTATTTAGCTTATACAATGGCCACATCAGAGATAAATCAAGCTGTAATACAATGACCTTGTAAAGGATTTTGAGTCATTGGAAAACCTTGACATCCAGATATCTGACTCAGGAATTTATCTTTTTAAACTAAATAGGAACATAAGAAACAGGACCAGGAGTAGACAATTCAGCTCTTTTGTCTGCTCAGTAAAACTGCTGAGTTTTGTCTGAGTGCCACATTCCAACATTAATTCCCATCCCTTAATTTGCTTCATATCTGAAAATCTCATTGATATGTTCATCATCAATTTATGTGTGTTTCATGCTGATGAAATCAATTTAAATTCCAGTGTAACACGAACTGACATTTGCTAATTTTTGTACTGCTCCATTTGAACCCTCATCTGTCCCATAGTTGAGACAGAGGTCTTCTATTCAAACTGGAATTGCACAGCAGAAGTGCTGAAAGGTTACGCCTCTCGGGACGGAGTGGATGCTGACAAAAGGCAGAGCTGAGTACTGACGTGGTAGCGAAAGGTTTTTAGGTTTGACCAGCCAAAATGCCTCACACACTGAAGTATGGTCACTAATAAAACCAAGAAGAGAGAAACCACTTGACCCAAAGTGCAGTTAGAATGTGCTACTCACTGTCTTCAAGGTTTGCAGAAATGAGCGGCATAGATGCACTTCAGTAGAATCTGTAGAAGCATATGGGATAGAAGAAGAATGATAAGACAAGATGTAGAGAGGTGCGAAGTGGACCATAGCATTGGGATGAACTGAATGGGCGAAATACTCTTGATTATACATTTCAAACAATTGTATCTAATATATAATTATTTTGGTTTGTATATAATTGCTCCTTTATTTTATATACTTTAGGAGTTGAGAAGTCATGTTGCAGTTGTACAAAACATTGGTTAAAACATGCTTTGGGTACATTTGTAGTTATCACATTAAGGAAGTAGTAGCAATAGAGCGAGTGCAGAAGAGATTCACCAGGATGTTGCCTGAAATGCAACACTATATATTCTCGGTAATCCTACTGCTCAAAAAAATGACTTGCATAATGCAGATCATTCTTTTATGGTATTGGGGCAGACCTTGATTCGTGTCACAAGGGGAGGTTCAAGACCTTGATAGCTGTTGGAAGGAAACTGCTCTTGAACTTCGAGGTGTTGGTCTTGAGGCTTTTGTAGCTTTAGCCCGGAGGTAGCAGAGAAAAGGGGTTGTGACCAGGGAGGTGGCGGGGTGGGGGGGGTCCTTTATGATGTTGGCTGCCTTCTTGAGACGGCACCTCACAGAGATATCAACAATAGATGGGAGGACACAGGTTGTAATGGACCTGGCTAGGTTTGCCACCTGAAATTTAGACCCAGAAATTCTCATAAATTTAGAGATACAAACCAAAGGATGTGGGTTAAGGGTGAAAGGGGAAAAGTTTAGGGGTAACATGAGAGGGAACTTCTTCACTTAGAGAGTGGTGGAGGTGTGGAGTGAGCTTCCAGTTGAAGTGCCTGTACTTTTTACATATTTATTTTCTGCTATTTTTTTTGTTGCCAGTTGCGTGAGGCTGCTGGTTGCTTGAATTCTGGATAACAGGAATAATCCTGTATAACTATGCCCCTACAGGGGTACTGATCTCTATTCCCTGCGCTTTCTCTGTACTCTGTATCCGTAGACTTCAATCACACGACTCCCTGCCCTGTCCATTTATTTTTTAAATATTGCACTACCTGTTGTATGAGATGAACTCTGTGGGTAGGACACAAAATGACGTTTCCTACTATATTTCGGGTCACATGAAAATAAGACCATCTCCTCAATTTTTTAATCCAATCAATGCAATTTTGATTAAATTCTTCCAGAGGGATATTAGCAGGGAAGAAGGGCTTACCTTGTTGAAGGGCTCGAGCCAGAAACATTGGTTTGGCATCTTTATCTTTGCTATATAAAGTACACAGTTTGCCTGCTGACTTTCTCCAGCATTGTGTTTTAACTTCAACCGCAGTGTCTGCAGACATTCATGTTTTACTACACATACTCAGCAGATGGATGCAAAAGATAAATCCCTCATTTTGTTAAGACCCCTCCTACTCTTTACCCCTCTGACATCCTGCATCATGTTTCAGAGCTCAAGCCACTCCCCCCCCCCGCCTCCATTCCCAATTTCCTCCACCCTTGAGGCTGCTTTCCTCTTGTCTCTTTTGCATGTGATAAGTGCTTTTGAACAGCAAATTAGCTTTGTTGTTACTTTTGCATACATCTCAAGATTCTTTTGGACCTTCTAAATTTAAGTTTAGACATACAGCATGGTAGCAGGCCTTTATGGCCCACGAGTCTGTGATGCACACCCAATTAACCTACTACCCTCAGTACATTTTGAAGAATGGGAGGAAATCGGAGACACAGGAAGAATATATAAACTCCCTACAGACTGCGCAGGATTCAAAGCCAGGTCCTGATCGCTGGTGCTGTAATGGCATTGCATTAACCACTAAGCTAACCATGTCACCCCTCTTAACTAAAGTTCAGTCTTGAGTCGAAGAACTGATTCTAATGATGTTCTTGATGGGTTAAAACGGTGGTTCTCAACCTTTTTCTTTCGACTCACATACCACTTTAGCAATCCCTATGCCATAAGTGCTCTGTGATTAGTAAGGGATTGCTTAAGGTGGTATGTGGGTGGAAAGGAAAAGTTTGAAAACCACTGTTTTAATCATAACTAATTGACTCGTTATGTGCCCGGTTTCATAACACCAAAGGAAATGGGCCAATGACAATTTTTCTCAAGCAAAATATTTCAGTCACAATTGGGTCTAGACCAGTGGTTGTCAACCTTGCCACTCACATACCACCTTAAGTAATCCCTTACTAATCACAGAGCTCTGATGGCACAGGGATTACTTAAAGTGGAATGTGAGTGGAAAGAAAATGGTTGAGAACCACTGATTAAGCATACCCCCTGCTTCATCCCTTTAGACCTGAAGTTATTCCTGCCTTACAGCAGACAAGTCAATTTTGCACAATATTACATGTTTTGTACTATTACATGACAATAATGAAAGCTAGAATCTTGAAAATTTAGCTTTGTGAGGGTGCCATTTTTAACTTTATATGAGGATGTCACCATTGAGAGTTTCACAGTACATGTAGATCTATCTATTCAAGTTGCAGACCCCTCAGGCTTCCCCACCTCCCATTCATCCAGTGTTACATCTTTTACTCTTGTACACTGCAGCCTGTTGCTGGGAATGCTGGCATCGCGGTAAAGTTGACTTTTTTTAAATGAAATTTTGACTTGCAGCATGGTAACAGGCCATTTCAGCCCATAAGTCCGTGCTGCCCAATTTACACTCCCAATTAACCTACACCCTTGGTACACTTTGAACGGTGGGATGAAACCAGAGCCTCTGGGGAAAACCCACGCAGACACTGGGAGACACTCGGAACCCTGGTTCCGATCACTGGCATTGTAAGGGCGTTGTGCTAACCACTACCACAACAGTCCCGCCCTGTTACTGGAACAGTGTGCTAATGCTCTGAGGGCATGAGTTCAAATCCCACCACAGCAGTGTGGGGAGTTTTATCTTCAAGTAATTTAAAAAAACTCTGAAACTTAAAATCCAATAACACGAAGGGTGAACACAGAGTCATGTACTCAGACTGGTTACACAGACCCTTCAGCCCTCCTTGTCTGTTCATCTCATTTAATTCTTCCTACCAACTAATGGTGTGCTCCTTTGTGTAAGAAAGGCAGTGGAGACAAGTACCTACAAGCAGGCAAACCTTCTATCAGTGGTAAGGAAATTACTGGAGGAAATTCCAAGGGGCAAAATATATGAATACAGTAAAACCCCTGTTGTCGGGAATACAAGGATCTGGCAGCCCCAAGCAACTGGCAAAAAAATCAAGGAAAATAAATAGGTAAAAATTATGGAAATTTAGAATTGGCGCACATTACTGTTAGTTCGCCAATCCTGCAACAAGCTATCTTAAGCAACTGGAAAATTCACTTATCCAGCTTCTACCAATTCCTATAGGTGTCATATACCAAAGGTTTTACTGTATTTGGAAAGGCCAGGATTAATGTGAATGGAAACTCCTATCTCACTAATTTGACTTAGTTTTTTTTTGAGCTTTTTTTAACTGAGGAAGTTAATGAGGTGGAGGTTTTGTAAGACACTTGGATGTGGCCCTGCTTGATAGGCTGGCCTGGAAGGTTATTGCTCAGGGGATCTAAAATGATCTGGTTAATGACCTGGATCTAAAATTATCTTGGTGCTAGGAGGCAGAGGGCAGCGGTGAGAGAATGTATTTCTGATTGGAAGTCTGTGACGAGGGTTGTACCACAGGGATTGGTGCTGGAACTTTGCTGTTCAAGCAACATTTTACTTGTGTTTCAGCAGGGGTCATTTACTACATCTGGTGCTCCTGTTGTGTTCTCCTGTACATTGGAGAAAGTAGACGCAGGCTGGGAGATTGCTTCATTGAGCATCTCTGCTCTGTCCACCCCAATAGTGGGGATCTCCAAATGGCAACTCATTTTAATTTCCCGCTCCATTCCCATGCTGACATGTCTGTCATGCACTGCCAGACTGAGACCACCCACAAATTGGAGGAACAACATCTCATATTCTATCTGAGCACCCTCCAAACTGATTGCATGAACATTGACCTCAGGTTTTCATTAGCTCAGCCCAACCCCCACCCCCCAACCCGCAATCTATCCCTCTGTCTCCTTTCCTCCACTCTGCATTCACAGAACCACCTCGTCCCCATCAATTCTCACCTTTCCTTTCCTGCCCTTCTATCCATGTCCATTTAGGGCCTTCTGTTTGTTGGTCTCTGCTCTTCCCCTTGCCCTTTCTTCCTTTCTCCCAGGACTGTCTGCTTTTTACTCACACCTACCGTGCACAGGCACAAAACGTTGATTATATATCTTCATCTCCGGAGACTGTACCTTTCTATGCCTGCTCTACTTGTTATACATCCATGACTGTGGGGCCAGACACAATTCCAATGCCATCTACAAGTTTGCCAATGACACCACAGTTGTTGGTAGAATCACAAACAGCAATAAGAAAGTGTACAGGAGGGAGATAGATCAGCTCATTGAATGGTGTAATGACAACAACGTCAGCAAAACCAAAGCGATGATTGTGGACTTCAAGTAGGAATCAAGGGAACATGCCCCAGACCTCATCAAGGGCTCAGTAGTGCAAAGGGTCAAGAACTTCAGATTCGTGGCTGTAAACATCTCCAAGGAGATGCAACTTGGGGTTGATCTCCTGAGCTGCAGCTAGGATTTGAACTTGTGCCTCTGGATCATTAGTGAAGGGCTCCAGAACCGTGTACAGTAATTTACCCTCACATATCCCTTAACATTCATGTACCCCTTAATTAATGGTTGTTGGTTGTTCAAATTCGATTGCGCAAGAGTTCGCCTTATCGCTAGTTGAGGATTTGCTCTCTTCCAGCCCTCCAGCCCCCTGATTTCTCTGTACTCTGGTGCATTCCTGAATTACTCCCTCCACCTGTGGGTGCCGTGGCTTCAGCTGCCAAGACCTTGAACTCTGGACTTCCCCCTACCTCCCTGTCTGAATTGAAAAAAAAAACCACAATCTGCCAGGGGGAGCTCAGTGGATCAGGCAGGATATTTTGAATTGAAAACCTTTCATGAAAAGTGTCCTGAAAAAACGATCATTCTTACCCCTCCACAGATGCTGCTCAACATGGTGAGTCCTTACAGCAGCTATACATCCATCCCTTGTGCTAATGTTGCCTCTTCTGGCTTGGTGTCAATGTTTATGTGAAATGCCATGGAAGAACTCTGATATATTAAGAGTGCTGCTGTGGCAATTGTACCTGATGTCTGCAGCAGCCATCGATGGAGTGCAGGAGGCTTAGCTGATTTCTATTTGTTATCTCTGGTTCCCTTTTGGACTGACTAGAGAGGTAAGAGCACCAGTGTTCTTAAGAAAAAAAAAATGGCAGCACCTGTGGAGAGTGAGGAGCGAAGACAGCGCTCCTGCGTGGGCTCCACCGCCCAACCCGAATGCCGTTGGCTCTACACAGATGTTAAACAGCCTGTTAAAGGAGCCAATAGTGGTTCATTTTATAACCCTGCAATTGAGAGGTCTGTGCCCAAGTTGCAGTGCCATAATCGGCAGTGGCCACAAGGGGTTGCAGAGCTCAGGGATGCAGAGGACTGGTGCAAGGCAGCAGAAAATGGGGAAATGGCACCTCATTTGAGAAAAGGAGAAGCAGAGGAGACGACCCGCGGGATAGTGGCCACGGTAGTGGACCAGTGAGCGGCTTTGGGGCTGAAGAACACACAGGTGGTGGGCTGTTGGCGACTCGAGGTGAGGAACTTGCGCAGGCTGGTGTTTGCAGTCAAAAGACTCGCACTGGGCTGCAGATTGCCTTGCAACTGGCTGAAGGGGCATCAGGTATCGGAATCGAGATGTGAGAGGGTGCTGGAGGCTTCATGATCGTGTCAAAGGTTTGGATCTGGAGCTCCGGTTGCCGGTGGTTTGGACTAAAGGCTGGGGGAGCACTGGAGGCGAATCCACAGATACTCAGTGACGTTGGTGCGTTGGTGGGGGGGGGGGGGGGTGTGGGCGGAGGGGAAATTACTCTCTTTTGATTCTCGTCCTCTGACTGTAAGGGGCACCGGGCAATTCATGCTGATAGCGAATCTTTTTCTGCCTTAATGCAGACTAAAGGAAATTTCGTGTGATATATCATTTCAGTTTTATTCTATGAAAATAAGAAAATATTGAAAAAATAATCTTGAAATCAGTTCTCTTTATCACCTTCCTCGGACAGATCAATAGCCCAGGAGCTGGCTTTGGGATGGCCCTGCTCTTTTGGCCTCAGTGCATGGTAGCAGGCCAGTGTCCAATTTCAAGTTCAAGTTTATGTTCATCTGACTGTACAGATACAAAGCAATGAAACAGCATTTCTCCAGTGTCCACACACACACAAAAAATACACAGAGCATAATAATATATATATTAAAGGTAGAATTTAAAATAAATATCCATAAATATTTTTTGAATGATTTACTTGGTTACAGGATACCGTTCATCAATCTCACAGCCTGGGTAAGAAGCTACTCCCCCAGCCTGGCAGTCCTGTACCTCCTTCTTGATGGTAGTGGGTCAAAGATACAGGGTGCTGCATTGGAAGGGCTCCCTCTAATCCACTGGCTTGAGTCCCTGAATTAGAATCAGTATTTGCAACAAAAAAAAACAAACAGCAGACCCGGACAGCTTGTCATTTAAAAATAAGCCACTGATGTTCAAAAGAGAGAGAGGAAAAAAAGAAACTGATTTGGAATTAGTTAAGCAGTTCATTCATTTGTTTTGTGTGTATTGTCGAGGCAGCTTTGCAGACAGCCACGGGGAAAGAATCTGTCTGAAAATGAGGTTAATATGTTAAAGGGATCATCGTCTAGACTCTAGGGCTGATTGGCCAAGGCTTTATGGCAGGGGGCATGTATTTAGTGACATCACCCACGAAGGAGGCTCGGAATGAAATGTATTTGTGACGGAGCAGGCAGGGGCATATGAAACTGGTCACTCCAGCTACACACGGAATCCATCTGGACTCCATCTGCCCAGCAAGGGACAGGCTTCTAATATTTTAAAGGGAGGAGGAGGGGATAACAAGAAAGGGGATTTAAAAAAAAAACCCAGAGTCTGCTGCTTGGTTCCCAATGGCTCACAGATGTGAGAGTTTGAACACATGGTCAACATATGTCGGGGAGGAAGGAGAGGAGCTGGGAACAAGACTGCGCTGAGGAATGAAACCAGGAGCAGTGAAGTGGGCTGCCTCTTCCTAGACCTCCAGAAATCCAGCAGAATACCTGGACATTTTAAGATTGGTCTTTTGAGGGGAGTCGACTGGGAGAGGGTAAGTCTGCAGTACCTTGGGGAGATCCTCTGGTGACTTGGAGATGCTTGGTCTGAAGAAAAACATGACATAAATTTATTAGTAATTTAGCTGTGCTTGTAAATAACAACAATGCAAAATCTGATGAGTTCTGAAATATTTGTGCCTATAAATGTGTTTGAGTGTGTGTATCTGTGCATTTGAGTGTATCTGTGAGTGCGTCTGTGTGTGGGTGTGTTTGTGTGTGTGCATTTGAGTGTGTGTGTGTCTGCATTTGAGTGTGAGTGTCTGTGTGTGTGTGATGCTGTATTGTGGATGCTAATTAAATCTCCCTGTATTCTAATCAGTCGATGGAAGGAGAGGGGTTGGGGAGGGAGGGAGGAGTGGAGGGAGAAGGAAAGCTTAATGAGGATTGGATTGCTCTGTAGCCCTCGAGCACTCACTCTGAAGGAGCAGTGGTCCAGGTGACAAGAGGACTGCACAGTGGAGAGAGGTGTGTGGTGTAAACCTGCGACACCCACCGTCTCCTAATCACCCAACCCTGACCTCTTGGCCCCAGTAGCATGCTTTCCTTCAGTTGTCAGAGCTCGGAGGTGGTTCATGGTTGCTCGAGAAAAAGAAATTATAAATGTGCTAATGGGTTGTTTATCAAGAGAGCTCCAGCCTCCGAGAACGTGCCATCAATTCACATCATGTCATTTTGATTTCCTTTTTCTGTGGTTGAGATTTCCATCTCTGATGCTCCAGCAAGTGTGTCGGAAGTTTGAAGTGTGTGCAGACTGTCTCTTTAGTGGAGCCTTTGCCCTTCCAAAGTTGGAGTCACATTGAGTCTGGTGAAACACGAAAGTCTGCAGATGCTGTGGTTGTAGTAAAAACACAAAAACGCTGGAGGAACCTATACCTTGATCCTTAGTTCTGAAATGTCAGTTATAGATCTTTACCTCCTAAGGATACTGTGAGACCTACTGAGTTCCTACAGCATTCCTGTGTTTTTACACTTTGAAGCTTGCGGTGCCAGGTCAGGTGCTGGAGATGCTGGTACCAGGAGATATCTCGACTGAAGGAGGAACGCTGCCTCGGATTGCTTAATATTCCTGGCACCATTGGGTGATCCAGTCAGGTTGACACCTGAGGTGCATGCTATTGCAGATCTCCTTGTGTTTCATAGAAACCCATCTATAAATGGGGAAAAAACACACACAGAAACAAGCCATTCAGCCTGTTATTATCTGGCAGGTCTTTGAACATTGGTCTACTGTATAGCCCTTCTGTGATCTTTTGATTTATGAACCCAACTAGCAACTCCTTTACAGATGGAGTGTTCCAGATTCCAACAACTCTGCAGACAATGTGGCTACTTGTCATTGCTCTGGAACAGCACCCTGGTGGCAGGGCACTACTGTCTTGGTCATTATCATTTGAGTGGGACGTTGGTCTCTGTCTGAAGTAGCCACAGAGCACTCTTCAATGCTGTTTTGAAGGAGAGCGGGTTGGGGGCGGTTTGTTCTGGTGATGTGGCCAATTATTTGGGTCACAGTCCAACATTACAAAGACGACGCAGATTATGGGGATATAGAGGACAGCGTGTAGAGCTAGCTGCTGCTTCGAGACAGAGTCACGCAGTGTGGGAACTGGCCTTCAACACATTTTCCATTGCCATCCATCAACCATTTTTTTCACCCCACATTCCCACTGTCTCCCCCTCCACCACTCGCCAGCACACTGGGAGTGATTGACAGCATCAATTAACTTGCCAATCCTTTGGAGTTTAAAAAAAAATGTAAACACACAGAGTGGTAACAGACCCTTCAGCCCACTGGCCCATGCCACCTAAAATAAACTAATTTTATATACAACCCCTGTACATTTTGGAGGGTGGGAGGAAACTGGATCATGTGGAGGAAACCCACGCTGATATGGGAAGAACATACAAGCTCCTTGCAGACTGTGCTGGATTCGAACCCAGATTGCTGGCACTGTAACAGCATCACACTAACCCCTACGCTAACCGACTATAGATGGGCAACAAATGCTGAGCTTCCAACGCTACACCCACATCCTGGGTAGACAAATAATTTGGTGTGCACTGTGTTAATGCACTCTTCATCAAGGTGACAGTTGCAAAGTTAAGAATGCACTTAATTCATGTTGACTCTCTTCGTTATGTGGTTTTGTGCTGAGGGTTCACCTAGGCCCTCAAGTGGTCTCACTTGATGTTTCAGGATGCTTCTCTGCGGTCAAAGCCTTTAGCTTTGAGATTTGAGTCAGTGTTGTAGGCTTCAGCAACATCTGTGTGAGAATCAGAAAATAATTCCTCCATGGCTGAAATCGGGCTTGCTGGAAATTTTCACCTTGCATTCCCCCACCCTTCCCTAGCTGGCTTGTAATCTGTGGGATTTAAGGTCATGAATCATGAACCTTCCTATGATGGCAACTGAAGAGTGCCGCAAAGAGACACGTGCCTCAAGCAGAGATACGTGAGGTGACAATCAGGATCTGAAAGGCATGTTGCCATGTCATGTTACAGGGTAATAGAGCTTGGAGAAAAACCTTTAAGAACCATAGAACATTAAAGCACAGAAACAGGCCTTGTCGGCCCTTCTAGTCTGTGCCAAACCATTTTGTTTCTGCCTAGTCCCACTGACCTGCACCCAGTCCATAGCCTTCCATACCTCTCCCATCCATGTGCCTGTCCAAATTCTTCTTAAATGTTAAAATTGAGCCTGCATTCACACCTCAGCTGGCAGCTCATTCCACGCTCTCACTACTCTGTGTGAAGATATTTCCCCTAAACCTTTCCCTTTCACTTTTAACCCATGTCCTCTGTTTTGTATCTCACCTATCCTTAGTGGAAAAAGCCTATCTACATTTACTATGTCAATTCCCCTCATAATTTTAAATACGTCTATCAAATTTCCCCTCATTCTTCTATGCTCCAGGGAATAAAGTCCTAACCTGTTCAACCTTTCCATGTAACTAATTTCCTGAAGTCAGAACCACATCTTCTCTGCATTTTTTCTATCTTAGTGATATCTTTCCTGTAGTTAGTTGACCAAAACTGCACACAATACTCCAAATTTGGCCTCATCAATGTCTATACAACTTTTCCATAACATTCCAACTCCTGTACTCAATACTTTGATTAATGAAGGCTATGGTGTGGGAGTCCCAATCAGTATGTGGAAAGTTAAAATCTCCTCCTATCACAACCTTGTGTTTCCGGCAGCTGTCTGCAATCCCCATAGATTTGGTCCTCCAATTCTCATTGATTTGTGGGTGGTCTATAATACAACCGCATGACTGTGGTCATACCTTTCCAGTTTGACCCACCTCATGTGGAAGGTACAGAAGCCTGAAGTCCAGCACTTCAAGGTTCAAGAACAGCTTTTAACCAACAGCTATATGGATCTTGAATCTCCCCATACAACCCTAACCTTTACCATTATCAACTCTGGGACCATCAAAAGATCTGTGTGTATTAGTGAAACAACATTTTTTTTAAAACTTGCATTAGCTACAACTGTGATTATTCATCTCTCTGTATATATTTATTAGCTCTTTTTCTGTCCTGGCTCATTGTGGCAATTTAATTTACACCATTGTAGTTGGCGTATCTTACACACCTGTTTGGTTGCAACAAGAATATCGTATATCGCATGGTTAGTGTAGTGGTTAACGTGATGCTAAAACATCGCCAGCGACCCGGGTTCAAATCTGGCGCTGTCTGCAAGGAGTTTGTACATTCTCCCACCCTCCAAAACATAACGGGGTTGTAGGTTAATTTGGGTATAATTGGGCAGTGTGGCCCAGAATCTGCTTCTACTGTATTGTGAATAAAATTTAAATAATAAAAAAAATGACAATAAACTCTTAAGATCATCATCTAAGTTCACACCAACCACTATTCAGCCATTTACTGTACTCCTACTTTAATCCCTACATTTCTAACACTCCCCTCAAATTCTCACACTCGCTTACGCACCAGAGGTAATTTACTGTGGCAGTTAACCTACATGCCTTTGGAACATGGGAGGAAAATGGAAACAGAATCCAAATCTATTGTCACGAACATGTTGCAAAATTCATTGTTTTGGAGTATCCAGAGGAAATGCAGGCATGGGGAGAACCTGGAGATTCCACAGAGGTTGGAATCTAGGTTGCTGGAGATGTGGGGTCGCAGCATTACCATATGGTCCATTAGGCTGCCCATGGTCAATGGGGGTGAGCCTCTGCAATGTTTTCCATATCTTGTTTCCCCACCGGACTTGGAGCCTATGCAGCTTTCCGTCCAAAAGGAAAGTGGGACTGACATTAGTGAAGAGTTCCCTGCAGTCCGCAGCTTTATGTGGACTTTGGTGCAAGGAGAAAACCCTGCTGCTGGGGAACTTCATTGACTTGCCCTGTAAATGATGCCAATGAGTTTGAACCCCCTTTGTCATTAGCTCCATAAATCCTTGTCATCCATTCTCAAACAAGTTATTAAATCTGCCAACTCCTGCTGCATCAAATGACACCTCTTGGGGCTTAGGTGAGTCTTCAGCTCAGCACCATCGAAGAGAGCTAGGATGAATAAGTGCATTCTTTCCTTTGCAGTTGTCATCCTGATCAAATGCGAAATGTAATTTAAGAGAGCATTAACATTCTTAAGAAGGCCTGTTCTGTGCTATTTGGCTCTGTAACTCAGAAAAGTTTCCATTTCCTGCTGCTCTCTGCAGTCCAGTAATGGAAATAGCTTCTTTCTACTTATCCTATCGAGACTGTGGCTCATTATCTTTATCGTCTCCTTCTCCAGCGCTACTGGAGCTGCTTCTCCACCATCCTCCCTCTGCCCAGATCTCTGAGCTCCTCCCATTCTTGTTCCCACCCTATCCCTGATATCCAACAGGGCCTGCCATGCCTTCAGCAGTTGGATCCCAATTTCTGGAATTACCGTCCTAAAACCTTTCTATGTCTCTTTGCTCTTTTTTTAAACAGCCTTTTAAAAACTATGGTTATATTACCAAGTACCACATTCCAGATTTATTGTCAGACTACAGTCATGACATCACATTACCAGCCTGAGATTCTTTTTCCTGCAGGCCAGGCAGAATTTTCACTTATTGATAAGGCAAAAAAAAACTGTACTCAAGACAAGATACTTATTTTAAAAAAAAGACAAGATACTTATACAGAAGAGAGAAATGTAAACAAACTGTGCACTACAGAAAATAAATATTCATCAATAAATAATGTGCAAAGTAAGAGACCTTAAATGAGCCCCTGATTGATTTTGTGGTTGAGGATTTTGTGTTGGAGGGGTAGCAACTGTTCCTGAACCTGGAGGTACAAGTCTTGTGGCACAGATATCTCTTTCCTGATGGCAGCAGTGAGAACAGAGCATGACCATTGTGGTGGATACCATAATTGATGAATGCTGCTGCTCTCCGACGTCAGCGTTCCCTGTAGATGTTCTCGATGGTGGGGCTTTGATGTCCTGGGCTGTCGCCTCTACCTTTTGCAGGACTTTTCACTCCGAGGTACTGGTGCCCCCGTACCGATGCAGTTGGTCAGCACACTTTCTACTACAATTCTGCAGATGTTTTTGATGTCCTGCCAAACCTCCGCAAACTCCTGAGAAAGTAGAGCCGCTGACATTCTTTCTTCATGATGAGATTCCTGGGCTGGGTCAAACTTGAATCGTACCTATTTACGTAGTTCAATGTCAGATTTTGATCGGTACGTGAGAATGAAGTGCTTTTTGAGTGTTTTCCTGTATTAAATTCATGTTTTTGTGAGCAGGCCATGGAGTATTATTACAAGAGGGTCTCCTTGTAGAAATTATCTGTTAATCAGCCAGAGGAATGTCTTTTTAAAAAAAACCCACTAAATGATGATTCCATTCCTGAAGCAGATAGAAGGCATTCTGTTTCTCTACCTGGTAGCAAAGTGAGATTTTACCAGAGCTGGGAAAACTAAAACACCTGGGAATTCTCACAAACCAAACTAATGATGTGACAAAACATCTGCCTTATTCGGCAGATGTCAAAAATAAAGCAGTGCATGTATTTTACGTAATTAACTGTATGAATTTTTTTTATTTCCCTCTTTAAGTTTTCTGTGGGGTTTATGTTATGGTTCAATTAATCCAGCATTTGGTAGGATAATAGAGTTGGTCAGTTCATCATTTTAAGAACCAAGAAGTAACTACGTGTTATATAGTTCAGCCCATTAGCCCCCATGCTAGCACTCAGCAGATCAATCCTATCTTATCCTATCCCCCTTCTCTTATTTCTCTCTCTGTACCCTGTCACATGATTTATAGTGGACACTTAACTGCTAGCATGTCTTTGCGAGGACACTGAGGTACCCTGGGTGGGGAAATCCCACACAGTGTCAGGGCAAGCATGCAAACGGCACACAGTACGGGAAATCAGAATCGAGCCTGGGTCCCTGGACCAATGAGACAGCCCCCTCCACTGTGCCACAGGCAAAGTCTGTCTATGGAAGCATCCTCACCCCATCTACACTATCCCTGCCACCTGATGTGGAAAGAGATCACCACTCCTTCATCATTAAAGGGAGTGATCTTGTGGCTGAGGGGAGATTTGATAGTGGTGGGTGAATTTTTGAGGGATGCTGGTCAGATCAGTGGGAGACACATGAGAGACTGTACGACATCTTTCACTCCTCTCTGGTTCACCAATCCACTGCTGGTCCGTGAAAAAACCCCTCACTCCCTGGTTATACTGTCTTCTCTGCACTTTCACTTTTGAAGGGTTTCAGCCCAAAACATTGGCTGTTGTTTTTCTCCCACTAGTGCTGAGTTCCTGCATCAGATTGTGCTTGGCATAAACATAGCCTGTGAGAACAACTCTTTCGTTATACAAGGAGTGTATCTAGGGTTCATGACCAAGTGTTAGATCAGCATGAGAGAGAATAACCGGCCATTTTGGCCCACAAGTCCATGCCGGCCAATTTAAACCCAATTAACCAACACCCCCGGTACGTTTCGAATAGTGGAAGGAAACCGGAGCCCCCAGAGGAAATCCATGCAGACACGGGGAGGCACGTACAAACTTCTTCCAGACAGCGTGGGATTTGAACCCTGCTCCCAATCGCTGATGCTGTAAAGACGTTGTGCTAACTGCTTCGCCAACTGTGCTGCTCTAAGGATCAAAATATGCCACAATAAAGAGAAAATAAATAGAAAAAGATGAATAAATATTCACAGTTGCAGTTTGTGCAAAAAGAAATGGCTCAGCACCACATTCTCAGGGCTGCAGGGGAGGGTAGAATGTGCCATGAATTAAGTTTAGAGAGTCTTCTGAAATGACTCCAATCTGTAGGACTGTCCAGAACAAAACCCCAAGGAGTTGATCTTGGGGAAGGAAGCTCAAAATCAGAATTTATTGTCATGAAAGTTGTTGTTTTGCGGCGTCTCTGGTGAAAATCACATTTAAAAATAAATCAATTAGTGCAAAAGAAGAGAAAGTAAGGTCTTGTCGGCGGTTCATTGTCCATTCAAAAATCTGATGGTGGAGGGGAAGAACCTGTCCTTGTACCATTGGTTGTCTGTCTTCAGGCTCCTTCCTGATGGTAGCAGTGTGAAGAGGGCATGGCCTGGGTGGTCCTTGGGGATAGAGGCTGCTTTCTTGAGACGCTGCCTCTGGTTGATGTCCTCGATGGAGTGAAGATTGATGCCCATGATGGCGCTGATCAAGTTCACACCTATCTATAATCTTTTCCTGTCCTGTGCATTGGTACCTCCATACCAGACAGTGATGCAACCAGTCAGAATGCTCTCCACAGCTGTAGAAATCTCTTCAAACTCCTAATGAAGTATAGCTGCTGGCGAGCCTTCTTTTCGTGATTGCATCAACAAATCTTGTGATTCTTTGCTTGCACCAACAGGATAGGAGAAGGAGCAGATTCCATGACACCAAAGAGCAGGGGAGTTCTTCAATAAACGCCATTATTAACTGTCATTATTAACTGGCCTTTTGTGGGAGGTGGCAGTGCGTCAGTTCGCCATTACACTTGTCATTTGGAGCAGCAGGAAAGGAGAGATTTGAGCAGATTCCTAGTTGGGGGTGGGTGGGGGGTGGGCATAGGCCAAAAAAAAGTTGCACATAAGCTCAATGTACAGTTGCACTAAAATTATTACTTGCTGCACAGAATCCTAAAACACACTAATCAAAAATAAGTGTGGGCGGCATGATTGGTGTAGCAGTCAGTGACTGGGACCGGGGTTCGAATCCCACGCTGTCTGTAAGGAGTTTGCATGTTCTCCCCATGCCTGCATGGGTTTTTCCCCGGGGGCTCCAGTTTCCTACAACCCTTCAAAATGAACCAGGGTTGCAGGTCAAATGGGTGTAATTGGGCAGCATGGGCTCATGGGTCAAAAAGGCCCATTACCGTGCTGTGTGTCTAAATTAAAGTGTAAATTAAATTATTACAGGGGAGTAAAAAATGATAAGAGAGAATTATCTTATTGACAGAGCAGGCTGGAGAGGTCATGGAACTATCCTGCTCCAACTTCTTGTTTCTAATGAAGTCCGCCGAGTGATGCTGTTGGGAGATCAGAACTAAATTGAATTGTTTGATGTCACATGTACCAAGATAGATTAAAGAGGGGTTTTAATTTTTTTGGAGACCGAGCACAGTCCACAAGCCCGCGCCAGCATGTACATCCATTTGACCAATTAACATCTAAGCCCGTCTGTCTTTGGAGGGTGGGAGGAAACCGGAGGGAACCCACGCAGGTCACGGGGCAATCGTACAAACTCCTTACAGAGAGTGCCGGATTCGAACCCGGCTTGCTCGTACTGTAACAGCCTCGAGCTGACTGCTACGCTAACTGTGTGTGCACCATCCAGGCAAATCAACTCATTCACATACAGCAGGTCGTGCAGTAGAGAAATAAGTAAACAAAAATGCAAGGTACAGCATTACAAGAAGACAGAGAGTGCAGGGAGTTGTGTGTTACAAAGACAAAGTGCAGCGTATAGAGAAGCGTGCATTTAAAACAAAGCAAGGATATCTTTTGCCAGTGCAAGATCCATTTAGGAGTCCACTAACAGCTGGAAAGAAACTGTCCTTGAATCTGGAGGTTTGTACTTTGGGCAGACCTGGTTGTACGGCTGGGAATATTAGATAATGTGCATTAATTTGATGGGGAAATGAGGCCATGCCGAATAACAAGACCGTCTGCTGCTGCAACACAACAGATTGTGAGTGGGGATGTCCTGTTTTTTTGTTTGGGCGTTGAGCTGCTTTTTACGTTCTCAATGCAAAGTGTGCCCCTGGTTACCATCTGTCGTTCGTTCTGATCCCAGGCTGCAGGCCGTGCTCAGAAATGTTTTATTTTTTTTAATTGTCGCACATCCCTTGTTGATGCTATGAGCGAGATTCAGTGGTGAAGGGAGATAATAGGGAGAGGAGGGGGAGGGACAGGTTGAGGGTGTGCCGACGGGAGCGATCTCTCTGGAAACTCATAAGCACAGCATGTGGGTGATGCTTATTTTGAGAATGTTTTTTCTCTCAAATTTTTTTGATTTTTGTCCCACTTAAAAACACTTCTCCTTTGAGTTGGGAGAGTGTAACCCTATACTAACCAGATCTTCACAGCTCAGGGTGAGTTTGTGTGCACAGAATTGAATATATCTATGTGAAATGTATCTAAGTGTAAATGAATGCAATGTACACACAATTGGTACAAGTGATGTGGAATGCATGCACACAAATGTATAAATTTAGACTGTCAAATCAGATACTATTTATTGGACATGTTATAAAACAAATGTAATATCACATTAAATTGCCTTTAAATTTAAAAAAATTTAGACATACAACATGGTCACAGACCATTTTGGCCCATGAGCCCTTGCCACCCAATTGACCTACAAACCCTGGTACATTTCGAATGGTGGGAGAAAACCAGAGCCCTGGAGAAAATCCACTCAGACACCAGGAGAACATACAGTGCGCGATTTGAACCCTAGGCCTGATCGCTGGCGCTGTAAAGGTGTTATTCTAACAGCTACGCCAGTGTGCCTCCCCATGTGGCAAGTAAAGATTCACCATTACCATTAGCCTGGCAACTCTTACAGTCAGAGAAAAAGGGAGTCCTCCCGTCCTCCTCCGCTCCCCCCCCCCCCCCCCCCCGAGTCACAGAGTGTCCATAGATTTGTCTCCAGCACTCCCAGAGTCTTTGTAGCCACACAAGTCTCCAGTTCAGTTCAAACCATCGGCAACCTGAGCCCAGATCTAAACCTCTGACAGGATGGGAAGCCTTCAGTGCCCAGGCCTTTTGGGAGCCCTCCTTGCCCTCAGCATCCTCTTGAATCCCAGTCCAAACACCCTGCACCCATGAGGCATCTCCAGCAGCTTGTAGCTTGGCAAGAGTCCCTCCACCTTAAGTTGCCAGCAGGCCACTTCCTGTGCATGTGCTTCAGCCGCAGAGCCCCTTGTTGGTTCGCACTGTGGTCAACATCCTTACAGTCACCTCCTCTGCTTCTCTTTCTCAACAGGGGGTGTTCTCCCTGTTACTGGTGCCCTTCAGCAGTCAACTGCTTCCCTGGATCCTGTCAATCCTCATGGCTACTGGTGAACACAGGCGTCGTCATCTTAGGTCCAGACCCTGTGGTCATAGGATTTTAAATAAAACACCACCGGCTCCTTTAGCAGGCTGTTTAAAGCCTGTACAGAGCCATTGGCAGTCGGCCTGGGTGTTAGGATCCCGCGGGAGAGGGCTGTGTCTCCGCTTCCCATTCTCCCCAGATCAGAACTAGCAGCAGTACTGCCATTTTGCAATCAATGTATCTTTGCCCTTATCATCGAGGCAGGCCGTGGTACAGCACAGAAATGGCATCTTACTAATATTTTGCCCATCCATGCTGATGATACCCCTTATCGTTCCTTGCTCTGCCTTTTGAAATGTTCCTTCTGAGGGAGCAAAATTAAAGGGAGCATCTGGCTCAACATTCTGCATCGAACCTCTGCCCCTGAAGACTCCTTGAAAAGTGGCCGTCCATTGGGAAGGTCATTCAGTGGAGAGTGGCACTTGGCTTCTGAATATGTAAACCACAAGACCACCCTGGATATTCCCTGTTAATAATTCATAAGCCTCGTAATGATGCTTTGGGACAGTTGTAAGGAGGCCTCGTCCATTCATCTTAAATCCCTTGCTGCTATTTTAGCCATTTTAATTTTATAAATGCGGGATTTTGGTTCAATCCACTAGGCATTGGCCAGCATACCTCAGCATTGCTTCAAGATCCTTTCTGCACTGATATACTTTCAAATAGATCGCCATGTCCCTGAGGGGGCTTCGATGGGAAGAAACCAGGAGAAAGGTCGGGAACAGGAGGGGAGAGACTTACAAGGATGAACAAAAGATTAGTGAGCAAGCTGTGTTTTAGTCAGTGAACCACTGTGAGCTGGTATGTCTCACTACATCAGACAGTGGAACTAGATTTGATAGCACGTGTCCTACCATCAATGAAATGGGTATAACGATAATGAGTTTAATGTCATACACATTGTACAATGTATATTTGCACTGAAATTCTTAGTTGCTGCAGCTGAACAGATACTTGTGAAGGAAAACTATAATAGCAGACAAATTGAATTAATTTAAAAGAGATAAAACAGGACCCGCTCTGCTCTCGTTCTTGCCACCAGGAAAGAGGTAGGCTTGTACGACTAGGTTGAAGAACAGTTTCCATCCCTCCACCATCAGACTCCAAAACAACAAACTAATTTAAAGACTCTTTGCACATTATTTGTATTGAATATTTATGTTCTGCAATGCAGTTTGTGGCACTTCTTTCTTTGTTCACATTTCTTTCTTTTGTTTTTGTATCTTTTCTTGAGTACAGTTTACATTACTGATAAGTAGAAATTCTGCCTCGCCCGCAGGAAAAAGAATCTCAGGGTTGTATGTGAAGCCATGTACTGACAATAAATTTGAGCTTTGAAATACATGAGATAGATAATAAATATTCACAGTGACACAGTGCAAAAAAAAGTGGCTTGCAATTGTGCAGACAGTCCTTTTGTGGCATTTAAGAACAATAGCTGATGGAAAGAAACTGTTGCCTTTCAGGCTTCTGTACCTTTTCCCCCAAAGGGAGCAGTTAGAAGAGGTTGAGACCAGGGTGATGGGGATCCTTTGAGGTTGGCTGCCTTCTTGAGGGAGCGCCTCACATAGAGGTCTGCAATAGGTGGGAGGTCAGAGCCTGTGATGGACCTGACTATATTTGCTGCTTTCTGCAGTCTTCTGGGCACAAATATTTGTGGATCCATTGGGAAAGAAGTTTAGCTTGCCCGAAGAATTGCGACAAGCAATTGCGTTCAAGTGCCGTGAGGTAATGTGGCAGATCTACAAATCTCTGGTGAGACCCCACTTGGAATATTGTGTTCCCTTCTGGTTGCTTCATTACAGGGAAGATGTGGAAGCCATGGAGAGGGCACAGAGGAGGTTTACCAGGAAGTGGACTGGATCGGAGACAAGATGGGCAGTGCTCATGTTCTTCTCCTTGGAGCAAATAAGGATGAGAGGTGACTTAATAGAGCTCTACAATATTAAGAGAGGCACCCTTCCAGTGCTGAGACTAGCACACACACCAGAGAACATCTGTACAAGGTGATGGGAGTAAGGTTTAGAGGAGAGGTCAGAGTAAATTTTCTTTTTACACAGGGAGTAATGGTTGCCTGGAATGCATTGCCAGGTGTGGTGGTGCAAACTGGCACAATGTGGCACTTAAAAGATTCTTCGACAGGCACATGGATGCAAGAAAATTGGAGGTTATGGGTGTGAGGTTGAGAAGGTTTAATTTGTTGAGTAGGTGTGTATAGGTCGGCACAACATCGTGGATTGACTGTGCTGTAATGTTCTATGTTCTAAGCACAATGAACTGAATGGCATTCTATAGTTCTATTGATGGTGAGGCTGACGGCTATCAGGACTGGTGAACTGGTCATCTTCCAGTGAATTAGTATGGTGGAGAGCACAGCTGTAGTAACCTTAGTGTAACCTTTCTGGGAATAGGAACCTCCTTCAGGTTGCCTCATTGAGCCCAGTTTGTTATTCTATTTAACAGTAGTGTAACTCCAGTGAAACATCTCCTTAGGCACAGTGTTGTGTCCTTCAAGTTCTGTCCTATCTGGAGTCACAACGAGGTGCAGAATTCTCTCCTCCTTTGAAGCATTCCTTAAAACTCCTATCATTCGCCTTTGCCGATAATGTTCTGTGGGGATTTTGTTGGGTGATGCTCCTGCACTTTTATTAAGTTTGAGCTTCTTTGTAAATGCAATCTGCTGTGGTCAACTCTGGGAGTTACACCAATCAATTGCCATGGTCAATTGTGGTTCGATGATAATCCTTCTGGATGGGAGAGCAGTATCTGAGGAATTTCCCAAATGTGCAGTCGGTTTTCCCATTGGCTGTCAGCTGGGCTGGGGTGCGTTAATGGGAAGGGTTGAAGCATTGCACACAGTTACACTGTACTGGAATAGAGTTCAGTGAACTATGGTAAATGATCTTTCCCTTTTTGGATTAAAAGTTCATTTCCTCCACAGATGCTGCTCGTCTGTAGTTGCTCCAGCAGAGTTTTCTCCTGTCCCCCACCTCGCCCGTTTTATGATTTTTTTAAAAACTCTGCATTTCACTCACTGAGTGATGAAGAAGTCTGCTAATACCCATATTTATCTTGTTAATTTCTAAACTAAACCTGTGAACCACTCTCCTGACTTATCCTGGAGGACAATTGCAGAGTTACTGTTCGGCAAAAATCAGGCCCTCACACAGACTTGCTGCAGTCTCATGAGGATCAGGCCCCAGCAACTGAATATATTCCTCCCATCATTCCTGGTCTAACTGTTGCAGTCTTGTAATCTCCCGGGAAAGGGAAAATGTTCAGAGAGAAAAGCAGAACCAAAAATGGAAACAAAAATTCTGGTGATTAAATCTGTCCAGGAGATCACATGGAACAAGCGCTATCAATAAAAGAATCTTTGATCTTGCTGTTAAAATGTTGCTTGGACCTTTTATTTAACAGGCACCTCCCATTAAATTATAATGCTCTGAGTGTGGTTTGAATGGCGCAAACGAAGATACATGGTAAACTATTTTACAGAAGTTCCAATTAAAAGTATTCAATCCCTTCAATATTTTTGGAAAATACGGTTAATTTAATTTGGGAAGGAGCATGTTCTACCGTGCATACATGGAGGGTGACAGTGTGATGCTCACAGATATTACTCAATTCATGCCTTATCCTGTTTATGGTTTCCATAATTTCACTGTCCCTCCAGCATCCACTGCCTTTCCCAGGACTAGAGATATGGGAAAGGTTACTTCAAGAGAAAGAGCTCTCGAAGTCTTATCCGCATGGTGCAATCGGCAGAGGACATCATTGGGTGAAAGCAGAGACGAGCAGATGGGCAGCACTGTGGCGCAGTCTGTAGGGCTGCTGCCAGAGTCCTGGGTTGGATTCTGACCCCTGGTACTGTCTGTGTTCTCTCCATGAATACATGGGCTGCCTCCTGTTTCCTGCCACATCTCAAAGACTTGAGGGTTGGCAGGTTAATTGGCTGCTGTCAATTTCCCCTGATGTGTGGGTGAGGGGTAGAAACTGGGGGAGTTGACGCAAATCTCAGATGAATAAGATGGAATTAATTTAGGGCGGCATGGTTAGTGCAGCACTTTTACACCAGCGACCTGGGTTCAGATCTGTGGCTGTAAGCAGTTTGCGTGTTCTCCCCATATTTACATGGGTTTCCTCCAGGTGTTTGTTTCCTCCCATAGATCAAAGATAAGGATGTTTGTAGATTAAATGGTGTATTTGGGCTACATGGGTTGATGGGCCAGAAGGGCCTGATATCATACTGTATCTGTAAATTAAAAAATTTAATGTGTGTTTAGTGTAAACGGGTGGTTGATTGTAGACACGGATTTGATAAGTCAAAGAGCCAGTTTGTGTGTTGCAGCTGTCTATAACTCTATGACAGATGTGTGCAGGTGGTGGGATCTCTCACACGCTGTACCGAGCTGAGCCTTGATCTCTGTCGATACACGCAGTCATGGCTACGTCACTGAGTGAAGCTCACATCCATAGTTGCATTGTTAACATCTCCTGGCATCGTTCCCAGCACCAGAGAGAGAAGAGGAGCCAAATGACATTCTCCACATTAAACGGGGCTTCTCTGAGTAGCACTGAAGACAGAATGAATTATGGGGTTAATTATTAACTACAAGGTACTGGGGCATCAGCCTGGACTTTTTGTGTGAGTATCTACAGAGGGATTTGACCCCACAAACCCCCTCCCCTCCCCCGACTCAGACAATGGCACTGTCCACTGATCCACAACTATATTTATTTTTACTGTCTGGGGATGGTGGTGGTAAATTTGCTGAGCTGGGACATCTGCTGTGAAAACCAAATAGGACCTGCAAAGTGTGAAGGTTTGCATATGATCCAGTAAATGGAATATGTGAAGCTGGGGACCTGAAGAAAATATGTCTAGCATTGATCGAGGTCTCAAAGACCCCAACCAAGAGTTTCAACACCTACGAGTGAATAATCGGTCTGTGATTAACATCTTCCCAAGCCTTGTTCTTCTGCTGGAGAAGGGATATTCCACCAAATCCAGTTTCTAGCAGAGCCTGGCACTCAGGAGACCGGTTTTCCTTTGAGAAAGTGACCATAATGTCCCTTTCCTTCTAGAGCTCTACCATCCATCCTCAGTCTCATGAGACCTGAATGGCCTTGATCTTGTGGAGGGGGGGAGGGGTTACTCTATGCAGGAATGCTTGGGTCAGGGCAATCAAATTTAAATATAGACATACAACATGGTAACAGGACTTTCTGGCCCATGAGCCCATGCTGCCCAATTTAATCTACGACCCCTGTACATTTTGAACAATGGGAAGAAACCCATGTGCAAACTCCTTACAGAGAGCGCTGGATTTGAACCCCTATCGTTGGCACTGTAATAGCATTGCACTAACCGCTACATTGACCACACTGCTCTATCATATCCAATCCTTTCTCCGGGTCAGGATAATGGGTTTAGTTATCACGTATGATCTCTTCTTGTCCAGCCCTACAAATGTGCAGCACAGAGATTCTGTTTTCCAGCAGATGCATTCATCTTGGATTGGGCCTGGGAGAAGTTCTGAGCCCTTGAGCTCCAGGGCAGGGGAAGGGAGGGCTACAACCAGCTGTGGTTGGGTCGAGCTTTTACTCCGATAAAGGTGCAGCAGCATATCTCCTGTGCTAACGAGCTGGTAGCCGCCCCCCCCCCCCCCCCACCCCCCCTGCTGTACCAAGAGAGTGCTGCACGGTCAGAAGCACCATCTTTCAGGCAAAAATGTTCCGTCGAGACGCTACAAGTCCTATTGAATGAGTGAAATAATGCATCTGTCCTCTCCCCTGTGTCTTCCAGGCACTTGGCCAATATTTGCCTCTCAACCAATATCACATAAAAACTGCTTATTTGCCAGCATCACCAACAGAGTACAATTACAGTACGGTGTAGGACCTTCAGCCAATAATGGTGTGCCAATTTATTCGGTTCTACTCCACGATCAATCTAACCCTTCCCTCAAAGTCCATATCCATTTCCCCCACCCCACCCCACCCACCCAGCCCCCTGATTTTCTTACATCCAAGAGCCTTTTAACTGTCTCTTTTGTATCACCCTCCACAACTACCCTTGGAAGAAAATGCCCTTGGAAGGGCATTCTATTCCCATTGTTTACTAACCAACCAGCCATCGTGGTTAGCGAGGTCCTGATGAAAAGTGGCAAGGGGTAAGGCCAATGACGCTTTCAGCATTGTCTGCTTATTTGGGGATGAGATGTGGACACAGCACAGGGACAACTTTACAACGGGATCTCCCATCCTGAGTTAAATTAATATGGACAGGAAGAGGGGACCACGATTAGCGTAGTGATTAGCGCAATGCCGTAACAGCGCCAGCAACTCCGATTCGAATCTGGCGCTGTCTGCGAGGAGTTTGTGCGCTCTCACTGTGTCTATGTGGGTTTCCTCCAGGTGCTCTGGTTTCCTCCCACCCTTCAAAATGTATTGGGGTGGGGGGTGGGGGGGGCGTTGTAGGTCAATTGGAGTATTTCAGCAGCACGGCTTGTGGGCTGAAAGGGCCGGTTTCCATGGTCTAAAAAAATGGCTTCTGCACTTTCATTTCATGTTAGGTGTTTCCCTTTCTTTATGTCTCTTTTCCTCTTAGAAAAATGCAAACCCTCTTTATCTCTTTATACAGAGCTCGTTATGTGAACTGCTCATTGACTGAAGCTTGCTCGTTTGAAATAATCTTAGCAGTTTGGGTAATTGAAATATAAAAGAATTAGCAACACTAATTTGATGGGCATGTTGCCAATTGTGACATCTGCAATGATTCCTGGTGTCTTCCACCACTCCCCCCACTTTTCCTCCTGCCATCCCCTCTGATGGAAGGCAAACATTTTTACAGTCAAAGCCACTGGCTGGGGTTGGACCAGAACTCAGAATCCGAGGCACCTGCGCCCGTCAGGTTACCAGGCCCTTAACTCTGCCAACTGTGTGCCGGGACACTTTAACAGCCATGTCGGTCAGGTGGCAGAAGACTGTGCAAGTGAAGTTTTCTATAGCTCCACGATGGTTGGAGCGCAACAGGAACTCTCGGTAAGAGAGGGGGGGGGGGGGGGGGAGTGTGTGAGGAGTGTGCACAGGGAACAAGATGTACAAGTGAGAATTGAAAGGCCTGCTGGGGCTTCTGTCTGACTAATGTATTGACAACACACACATTCTGTTGAGCCACCTGGGCAGGAATTTGTACAAAAAAAGACATTGAAGCATTAACCCTTGAGTTTCCTTCATGCTTTTAGAGCTCTTCCACTCTCATCCCTTTCCATAAGTTTGTCATACAGATGCACCAAAATTCTTACTTCCTGCAGCCATCATGTAACATCATGGATGTTACATTTTTAAAATATGTTATTATGTGACAAATATGATGAACATAAATAGGAGCAGGAGTAGGCCCATCATGCCTCCTCTGCCATTCAATGTGATAATTGGCGGAGCAGGAGTAGGCCCATCATGCCTGCTCTGCCATTCAATGTGATAATTGGCGGAGCAGGAGTAGGCCCATCATGCCTGCTCTGCCATTCAATGTGATAATTGGCGGAGCAGGAGTAGGCCCATCATGCCTGCTCTGCCATTCAATGTGATAATTGGCGGAGCAGGAGTAGGCCCATCATGCCTGCTCTGCCATTCAATGTGATAATTGGCGGAGCAGGAGTAGGCCCATCATGCCTGCTCTGCCATTCAATGTGATAATTGGCAGAGCAGGAGTAGGCCCATCATGCCTGCTCTGCCATTCAATGTGATAATTGGCTGATCTGATGATGGCCTCCTCTCCACCTTCTTGCCTTATCCCCGTACCCCTTAAATTCCCCTACTACTCCGAAATCTATCCAACCTTGTCTTAAATATATTTAATGAGGTCGCCTCCACCGCATCAGTGGGCAGTGTATTCTACAGATTCACCACCCTCTGGAAAAGCAGCTCCTTCTCATCTCCGTATGGGGGAAAAAGCAGGTAGGTGGAGGCGAGCCTGTCATCAGATCAAACATGATCTCATTGAATGATGGGCCAGATGACTCCTCCTATTTCTTACGTTCTTAAAGCCTCCTAGCTAAGATAAATCAGTATTGGAGAATTTTCTACTTATCATTCTCAGGACTGTGATGTAACCAGCATCAACTTTAATGTTAAAAATTATCCCTAGGCGTTTCACTGAAAGGTTGTCAAACAATATTTGATGTATCTGTTGAAATATGGTGAGATTTTGCAAGATGGTCTGGAATTGTTCCATACTGTGCACTTACTGCACTACTTCCTGTACTGAAGTTTGGGTGGACTTTCCTGGACAGTACGCAAAAGAGTTTTTTTTTTTGCTGTATCTCAATGCATCTGGCAACATACGATTTAATTCAATTCAGTTCAGTGCCCCTTTATCAGAAGAATCTTTGACCCAATATTTTCTACCTTGGATGGTGCCTAAATTTAGACATACAGCACTGTAACAGGCCATTTCAGGCCAGTAGTCCATGCTGCTCAATTTATACCCAATTAACCGATACCCTCTGTACGATTCAAAGAGGCAGTGTTTCTCGCACGTTCTGCTTATATTTTATCCTTTGTGTGGTCGAGAGTGCCAAACTGTGCATATTACTCCAGTGAGGTCCAAAGAAGGCTCCGTACCTCTGCTCTCACTGTCCCTCTCACACCATGTGTTCCAACAAACCAGATCAGAAGCCTTTGGAAGTTCACATCAACTGCATTACTTTCTCATTGACTTTTACTGCAACTGCAACGATCAAATTGGTGAACTTTTCTTTCAACAAATCCCAGCAGGGGCACGGAATTAGTTTGTATTCCTCCTAGTGACTGTTAACCCTGTTCTGGATCAATGATTTGAAGAGCTTTCCCACCACCAGCGTTAAATTGACCAACCTTTCTTCTTGAGCAAGGGAGTAACATTCACTCGCCCCACCCTCCCCAGCACCAGCTCAGTGACCCACCCATCACAAGGCACAAAATTCAAGTTCATGGGGTACACATCAGGGGGATTTCCACATTGATCAGGATGATGCAATGATACAGTGAGATAAATCGCTCCCATGTATATGACATAACCCCAGATCTTGCTCCTGACACCCCCCCACCAACTGCATCCCCAGCTTCTGCTCTGGTGCTAGGCCATTGAACCAATCTTCTCTCTGACCCCAGACTCCAATCCTGTGGCTTGAATCACCCTTCCTGGCCCTGGTCTAGTTGGGCATTTGCCAATGACACTCCTATGCCCTGGTTCCTCTTCAACATCACATCCATATGAAGAAACCAAGAAGCAGATATTGATTGGTCTGATCTACAGTCCACACCAGCACTAGGACACCCACAGAGACCCATTGTGATGTGTACATATAGAGTGCATGGGCAGAATGCCCTTACTGATACAAAGAGTTTATGGAGTTGTCCTGCCACAATACTCTTCCTCAAAGCCAGCAAGCAGTGGGGAGGTGATAGAAGGGGGAAAAGCAGAAAGGGGAAGGTACATTAGAGTGGGAGGGCATTTTCTCTGATAGCAAACCAAGAACAGGAGCTGAACAGTTTTGGGTTCAAGTCCCATTCCAGCCACACCAATACCAAGATTCAGGTTGCTCCTCCTGTGTGTGACTGAGGAAGTGCTGCACTCTCAAGGTGTGAAGAAGCACTGAGTCTCCATGCTCTCCCCCGTAGGCATGAAAGGCACCATGCCATTATGTCAAAGACAGTTAACCCTTTGCATCCCAGTCAATAATTATTGCATGGTTCACATTATGCAATAAAGAATGACATAGTTGGTATGCCATGGAAGTTCACGGGAACTTGGTGTGCACAAATCATCGCTGAGTTTCTTATAACAATTACCACACTGCAACATTATTTTATTTGCTCTAAACCAGTGGTTCTCAACCTTTTTCTTTCCACTCACATCCCACCTTAAGTAATCCCTATGCCATCGGTGCTCTGTGATTAGTAAGGGATTGCTTAAGGTGGGATGTGAATGGGAAGGGAAGTTGAAAATCGTTTTTTCAAGACCCAATTGTTACTGAAATAGTTTGCTTGATAAAACTTGCCATTGTCCCATTTCCTTTGGAGTTGTGAAACCGTGAACATAACGAGTCAATTGGGTATGATTAAAACAGTGATTTTCAACCTTTCTTTCCACCCACATTCCACCTTAAGTAGTCCCTTAATCATAGAGCACCTATGGCATCTTTTCTTTTCTTTCTCTTTGGCTTGGCTTCGCGGACGAAGATTTATGGAGGGGGTAAAAAGTCCACGTCAGCTGCAGGCTCGTTTGTGGCTGACCAGTCCGATGCGGGACAGGCAGACACGATTGCAGCGGTTGCAAGGGAAAATTGGTTGGTTGGGGTTGGGTGTTGGGTTTTTCCTCCTTTGCCTTTTGTCAGTGAGGTGGGCTCTGCGGTCTTCTTCAAAGGAGGCTGCTGCCCGCCAAACTGTGAGGCGCCAAGATGCACGGTTTGAGGCGTTATCAGCCCACTGGCGGTGGTCAATGTGGCAGGCACCAAGAGATTTCTTTAGGCAGTCCTTGTACCTTTTCTTTGGTGCACCTCTGTCACGGTGGCCAGTGGAGAGCTCGCCATATAATACGATCTTGGGAAGGCGATGGTCCTCCATTCTGGAGACGTGACCCATCCAGCGCAGCTGGATCTTCAGCAGCGTGGACTCGATGCTGTCGACCTCTGCCATCTCGAGTACCTCGACGTTAGGGGTGTGAGCGCTCCAATGGATGTTGAGGATGGAGCGGAGACAACGCTGGTGGAAGCGTTCTAGGAGCCGTAGGTGGTGCCGGTAGAGGACCCATGATTCGGAGCCGAACAGGAGTGTGGGTATGACAACGGCTCTGTATACGCTTATCTTTGTGAGGTTTTTCAGTTGGTTGTTTTTCCAGACTCTTTTGTGTAGTCTTCCAAAGGCGCTATTTGCCTTGGCGAGTCTGTTGTCTATCTCATTGTCGATCCTTGCATCTGATGAAATGGTGCAGCCGAGATAGGTAAACTGGTTGACCGTTTTGAGTTTTGTGTGCCCGATGGAGATGTGGGGGGGCTGGTAGTCATGGTGGGGAGCTGGCTGATGGAGGACCTCAGTTTTCTTCAGGCTGACTTCCAGGCCAAACATTTTGGCAGTTTCCGCAAAGCAGGACGTCAAGCGCTGAAGAGCTTAAGTGGTATGTGAGTGGAAAGAAAAAGGTTGAGAATCACTGCTCTAAACTGCTTCAGGATGTCCTGAAAATATTGTGAAAGATGCCGTGGAAACGCAAGTCTTTATTTCTCTTTCTTCTATTTTTTTCTTCCGTTTCCATTGCTCCCCGCCCCCCAACCCATGCTAACTTCTCGATAGGATGTATGCTTCATGTGTCAGTATTTGATTTTTGGCATATGTTATGTTAATGACAGGGTTTTGCTAAGCTGTTTGTTCATGGGTGCAGGGGCTCAATGTGGGGACAGCCACACCAGATTCGCTCTGGCACACATGCCCTCTCCAGCATTATTGCCAGCTATGGTCAATGTCAGTTTGTGTATGTGTGCATGCGTTTGAGAGGGAGAGAGAGAGAGAGAGAGCAAGGGGGAGAAAAAAGCACTTATGATTTCATGTTTGTGCCTACCTTATTTCATGCTCTGTGTGTGGGTTTGTTGAGTGGTAGCCTGTGAATGCGGGAGTGTGCTAGTGTGCATTAGAGCACGTGTGACTATGGGCTGTATTTGAGTGCTTGTTAGGGAACAGTACTTAATGCTCTGTGAATCTGTTTGGTTTGTGCGTGTGCTGTGAGGTACTGTAGTACATTTTGTGTGTGTGTGTGTGTGTGTGTGTGTGTGTGTGTGTGTGTGTGTGTGTGTGTGTGTGTGTGTGTGTGTGTGCGTGCGTCTGAGTCAGGGGTGAGAGATTCTCTGTTCTACCCTCTGACCCTCCCACTCCCCTGTATCCAGAGTTGAACCCAGGAAAATAAGTTTTGGACAGTTTCACGGAAAGGATGGGTTTTGTGGGATATGAGCCACACACACACAGATGGGACTAGCTCTGTGTGTCCCCCTGACTTCTCCTTACGACCAAGAGATACAAGGACAGAAGTAGGCCATTTAGCAAATTGAAAGGTTCTGCCATTCCATCGGAGCTGATCCATTCTCCCACTCGGCCCCAGTCCCCAGCCTTCTCACCACCACCTTTGATACTATTCAGATACCTATTATTTTCTGGCTTAAATGCACCCAATGACTTGGCCTCCACAGCCAACCGTGGTAGCAAATTCCTGAGATTCACCACTCTTTGGTGAAAAAAATTCCTCCACACCTCCATTTTAAATAGGAGCCCTTCATGGCCTCTTGTCCTTGACTCCCCTACCATGGGAAACAACTTTGTCGTATCTCCCTCTCAAGGCTGAAGTTGAGCAAGGAGACATTCAGTTTGGCATTGGTTGATTTTGGGCAGCCAGTGACGAATTTTCAGCTGCTTTTCTACACCAGGTATTTTTGCATACGGGAATGCTGTTAGACCAGACCATACAATGGGCACTGGATTAACTCCTTTCTGCTACAGTGCTAAACCAGTAATGAAAACACACATGGGGTGATTTGACTGGAGCTTGAGGAACCTCTGAGTTCTCTTGGCAAGAGGGAGGCAGCTGAGCCAAACTGCTGCAAGTCCTTCAAGCTAAAAATTTATATTCAGGCTTTTGTCCTATGTCCGAGATCTCAAAATTCACCCATCATTGAAAAATAGCGGGCTTGGGAATCTGTTCCAAATCCTTGCCTTGTGACAACTCACATACTCCCCAAGTGTTTCAGTTTAACTGGAGCTTGGCAGATGTCTCTGCCTCAGACAGAGGATAAAATTGCTCGAGCCTGTTGACGTAAAATGTACATCCAGGCACCTGGCCTGCAGCAGGAATTAGTGGACTGAGATTGAGGGAAGAAGTCGAAGTAAATTGTTTGTTATTACTGTGGGTCTGGGAAAGATTTTGATATGGTGAATGCTTTGGAATGTAAGTGGGAAAATGTGGAAGTGGCGATGGTGTGAATCACCTGCACTAGGGCCCAGCTGTCTTGGCACAATTCCATTGGCAGGAAATGGACTGAGTTCAAGCCACCTGATCGTCCTCTGGGGAAAAGTGCCTGAAATTCCACACACCCTTCACTGACAGAAGCGTTCTTTCGCAAGTCATTTAGACTCACCTTTCTAATTGTTTTATGGCAGATTACCCAGGCATGATTGTCTGGTCTCCCAGAGTAAAATCTGGCACTGTCTGTACATTCTCCCTGTGTCTGCATGGGCTTTCCAGTGCTCCAGTTTCCTCCCACCCTTCCAAAGTAAAATATCAGGATCGAAGGTTAATTGGTGTATATGGGCAACATGGGTTTGTGGGCCCGAATGGCCTGCTACCATGCCATATGTCTAAATTAAATTTTTTTAAAAATTTAATTAAATCCAGGCTTGTCAAGAGGCTCGGAGTAAGCCAGGTTCTTGCACTTATGGAGAAACACAAAAGCTGCAGATGCTTGAACCATGAGCTGTTGAAGAAACTCAGTGGGCCAGGCAATGCCTGTGGGTAGAAGTGGTCAGTCAACGTTTTGTGTCAGGATGTGTTAACTCCTCATAACTCAGAACTCCCATGGTACAGTTTATAGGGTTCAGTTCCAGGCTCCTTATTTAAAGAAGGATGTCTTGGCGTTGGAGAAGATTTACAAGAATGATTCCTGGAATGAAGGGAATGGCATATGAGGAACATTTGGATTGTACACCTTGGAGTTCAGAAGAATGAGGGGCATCCTCATAGAAGCATTTCGAATGTTGAAGGGGCTGAACAGGGTAGATATGTCATTGTTTCCAATGCTGGTGAGTCTAGAACAAAAGGGCACAACTTCAGGATTGAAGGGCTCTCATTTAAAACAGATGCTGAGAAATTTCTTTTAGCCAGCAAGTGGTGAACCTCTAGATTTTGCTGCCACGGGCAGCTGTGAAGGCCATGAGGTTGGGTGTAATTAAGGCAGAGTTGATGGGTATCTGAATCATCAGGGTATCAAACAAGGCAGGGGAGTGGAGCTGAGTGGGAGAAGGCTCATGATGGAATGGCAGAGCAGACTCAATGGGCCGAATGGCCGACTACTTCTCCTATATCTGTGGTCCAAAAATGTTGACTGACCCATTGAGGACATTGCTCTTGCATTTATATTTCACCTTTAGTTCTGAGAATCAATATCAGCATGAGAGTTAATTGCCAAATAGAATTTAGAACTGGAAGGAAAGTCTTAAACTTGCTGCTGTTTCTCCATTACATAAAAGACACTCACATAAATTAAGTTAATTAAAGTGCCACAAAGATAATAATTATAAACAGAAGAATAAATAAAATAAATAATTTAATAAATATTCACATTTGGGTAGCCAATTATACTGTCCAATGAATATGTTTTGTCAGAAGAGTACACAGATCTTTGAAGGTTCATGGTTTAAGCAATACTGGGTAGTTCAAGAGCCTGATAACTGTTAGAAAGAAATTGTTCTTGAACCTAGAGTTTCCATACCTCAGGCTTCTGTACTCGCAGAGAGGAGTGAGATGGCCAGGGTAATGGTCAATGTTAGAAGCATAGAACACTACAGCTCAGAAACAGGCCCTTCAGCCATTCTAGTCTGTGTCAAACTATTTTTCTGCCTCGTCCCCATTGACTTGAACCGGGGAGCATATCCCTCCATACCTCTCCCATCCTTGTACCTGTTCAAACTTTCTTAAATGTCAAAATTGAGCCCGCATTTACAAATTCAGCTCGTAACTTGTTCCATACTCCCACCACTCTCTGCGTGAAGAAGTTTCCCCTAATGCTTCCCCTTTAATCCTTAACCCATGTCCTCTAGTTTTCAAGGTTAGCTGCCTTCTTGAGGTAGTGCCTCGTGTCGATGTCCATAATGGACAGGGTATCAGTACCAGTGATTGACTTAGGTGTATCTGTCATTTCCTGGAGCCTTCCGTGTTCCCTGGCAGTCGGGTTTTCAAAGCAGATCATGAGGCAACCAGTGTGGGTTCTGTGATAACCTTTGATTAAAGCCTTCAATACCATACCTAATGTCCTCAAACTTAAACGTAGTTAATCAAAGAAATGACCCAAAGCTCGATCCAATAGTTATACTCAAATGTTATAGTGGATGACTATGGTGGTTGAAAATTACCAAGATTGGGGCTCAAAGGACACCTTTGAAAATGAAAACCTATCCAACTCTGAATAGGAGCTGCAAAGACCAGGCTCTGAAATGCTTATTGAAGACAGGTGCATTTATATGTAATGAAATAAGAAAGTCTGCAAACTCTGTGATTGTAGTTAATACTCAAATGTGCCGGAGAAACTCAGCAGGTTTTGCAGCGTCCATTGGAAAGTAAAGATGTATAATCAACATTCCAGGCCTGAGCCCTTCATTGAGGTATGAGCAGAAGACAGGCAGGCACCTGAATAAAAAGGCAGGGGGAGGAACACAGGCCAACACAGGTCATAGGTTGGCATGGATGAGAGGGCTTGTGGCTGTGGAAGTTAGTCTGGGCTCTCAGCTTTTCTCTCCTGGGCCCTCCTATCCATGTCTACCTCTGGCCTCTTGGCTGTTGATTTGTGCTTCCCTCCTCTCCCCGTCTTTTTTTTTAATTCAAGTGTCTCTGCTTTTTGCTCACGCCTTGACATAGGGACCAGGCCCAAAACCTTGGTGATGTATTTTGGCCTCCTGTGGAACCTGCTGTGTATGAAGTACATTTATATAGTATCTTTGACTTTCCTTTCAGCAAATCCCAGGTTATTTCACAGCCAGTAAAGTCTTCTGAAGCTTGTCACTCTTGTAGGAGTGGCTGCAGCCACTTTTTTCACACAGCAAGATCCCAATAAGGGCAATGTTAAACTGTGACAATTTCACATGGTAGGTATGGAGAGGTTGTTGGTTCTGGGGAGAGAACTTAGGACCAGGGATCATCACTGACTATTTACTCTTGATACTCTCAGTCCTATTGTAGGGGCTTCACCTGAAACATTGACTATATCTCTGCCTCCAGATGCTGGTCAGCCCTCGGAGTTCTTCCAGCAGTTTTGTTTTACTGCTTATATTTAACCACTCTTTGCACTGTATAAGCCAGTGGTTCTCAGCCTTTTTTTCCCCCCACTCACATACCACCTTGAGTAATCCCTTATCAACTACAGAGCACCTATGGCACAGGTCCTCTGTGGTTAGCAAGGAATTATTAAGATGTTATGTGAGTGGAAAAAAAAGGTTGAGAATCAATGGCATAAGCCACAAAACTGTTCATAATTTGCAACCAGTAAATGGGCAAATTACTTAACTGGCAATACTTATTTGTAAGAACCATCTGGAGATCTCATTCAGGCAGAATAATTTTCACCCTGTATCAGTTTGAATTCAGTCTTGGCCTGGAATGACCTCGCATACATGACTATTATTTCCACTTCTTTCTAATTTTGTTCGGAATTGATTTAATTATCATGTACAAGAACATATCTTTAAGAGTCAGAGAACTTGCTTCCCATAGTTCCAAAGCCATCCCATTGCAATGATGTCATTCCATACCTCCCTCCAATCCTTCTGGATTAAAGGAGCCATGTTGAGTCATCCCACCCTTTGAAACCCCTAACACCGTGGCAAGACAGCAATCAGGTTGTCTCTGAACTGAAGCAGGACAGTCTGAATGGAGAAGGAGAGCGATAGAGGGCATGCTCCATGTTGGTTCCGATGACGCAAGTAGGATAGGGGATGTTGTCCTCAAGATAGATTTTAGGGATGCAGGAGGCAAGTTGAAAAATTTGTATTCCCAGGAATACTGCTTGAGTCACATGCTAGTGAGGAAAGCATTAGGAAGGAAAGCATTAGTGAGGAAAACATTAGGAAAGTAGTGCAGTTTAATGTGCGACTAAGAAGATGGTGCAGGAGGGTGTGCTTTTATGGGCTCCCTTCCAGGACAGGTGGCACCCGCACAAGAGGACGGGTTACATCCAAACTGGAGGGAGACCAATATCCTCACAGGGCGGTTTGCTAGAGCAACAGGGGGTTAGGAAACAGAGGATCAGGGCATTAAGTGGAGTTGAGGGGATGGGAAATGAGAGAGCAGGAAAGTCTGACAGGAAGCATTAATTTTAATCCAGGGAGCATAATGGATAAGGCAGGTGAAATGAGAGCTTGGATCAGCACTTGGAAAAATTATGTTGTGGCCAATATAGAGATGTTGTGGCTGCTAGGAAGATAGGATTGGCAACTCAGTGTTCCTAGTTTTAGTTGTTTTTGATGGAATAGGGAGCGAAGTAAAAGAGGAGGAGTTGTGAATTAGGAAGAGTGTCACGACTGCACTCAAAGAGGATTTAATGGTGGATTATTCTACTGAGGCAGCTTGTGTAAAGATCAGAAATAAGAAAGGTGCAATCACACCAATAGGGTTCTACTTTAGGCTTTAGCCACCAGGAGGTGAAGGAACATTAATGTGGAAAATTGCAAAACCCACAGGGTTGTCTTAGTGGGAGACTACATCGACTGGGACGTCCTTAGTGCTAGAGGCTTAGATGGGGCAGAATTTGTTAAGTGTGTTCAGGAGGGTTTCTTGAAGCAGCAGGCAAAATGTTCAACCAAAAACGGAGCCTCACTGGACAAAAGGAATTAAAAGTATACAAAAGTAGGCTGTTGGGCACGAGGCACCTCATTTAAGCTGCTTAATACCGGTTTCTCATGACCACCAGAAACACCTCAATACCAGCCAACCTGAAGAGTGAACAGCTAGATTTCAGGCTTTAGGCTTGAAAGAGTTAATCTTAGAAATTACAATTCAAAAGTTGTTTAGACATGGATAGGAAAACCTTAGAGGGATATGGGCCATGCAAATTGGATTAACTTGGTCAGTGTTGACAAGTTGGGCTGAAGGGCCTGTTTTCATGCTGTAGAACTCAGTCTATGAAAATTGGACCCTTTGATCTTGCTTTGTGACCCATATGACCACAGTATTTGACAGTTTCTACTTACAGCACCATGGAATTGGGAAGCCTGCCCATACATAACTGGAGGGGTCCATCCCCAGTGATACCGTTCCTTAGTGTTATACAGTGACAGATCTTTTCACACTAGTACACTGACAGACCAGACCCCATCAGTATTGTATCCCAATGTTATGCAGTGAGTGACAAATCCTTCCCCATCAGTGAAGTACCCGATGTTATAGTGTGACAGACCTGTCCCCATCAGTACTGTATCCCAGTGGTAAACAGGGTCAAATCCATCCCCCACCAGTACTGTACCAGTGCTATATCAAAACAGACCTGTGCTAGCACTGACACACAATTCACATGTTTATATGCATTAACAAATAGAACCACATACTCTAAAATACTAATACGTACTCAAGAACACACAGTATGCTTGCACATAAAGGACCTCTTCTCGTGTATATTCACAGGTCTTACAGACTCAAATCCATATGCACACATTCACCGGTCACACACATGCTCCCCCTTACACATTCTCACCCCATGCTGATGGAAGGTTTATACACCACTAACCAGAAAACTCAGGCAGGTGAGAACGTTACAGGAAATCTGTTTATATTTTGCAGGTGTATTTTTAATTGATCTTAATCTCTAATGGTTATGGGGAGTGAGTGTAACCCTAATGCTTCCGAACAGTTTCTGCTGGTGTGAGGCTGTGAAGCATAGGGCAGAATCAGAATCAGGTTTATTTCCATGAACATGTGTCATGAAATATGTTGTTTTGAGGCAGTAATATTGTGCATTACAGGGGCAAAATTGCTATAAATTACATTTTTGTAGATGTACTATTTAAAAATAAATAAATTAGTGCAAGAGGAAAAAAAAATAAGATAATGTCTGTGGTTCATTTTCTATTCAGAAATTTGTAACGTTAAGTGTGTCTCTTCAGGCTCCAGTACCTCCTTCCTGATGGTAGCAGTGTAAAGAGGGCATAGCCTGGATGGTAAGGGTCTTTGACGATAGAAGGTGCTTTCTTGAGACACTGGCTCTTGTTTTTTTTTTAATCAGTTTTTCTTTTTTCTTAAATTTTTTTATTTTACACACTGTGAACTATATCAATCAAAATACATACAAACATTTCTCTCTTAAATATACACAGTGGCATTTTCTCCCTTTTTTTTCCCCCTACCTTCCCACCCCCCTCCAAACCCATTAAACGTTCAACATATCTTTTCTTTGGCTTGGCTTCGCGGACGAAGATTTATGGAGGGGGTAAAAAGTCCACGTCAGCTGCAGGCTCGTTTGTGGCTGACAAGTCCGATGCGGGACAGGCAGACACGGTTGCAGCGGCTGCAGGGGAAAATTGGTTGGTTGGGGTTGGGTGTTGGGTTTTTCCCAACATATACAATACAATAAAAAGACACCGGCTCTTGTTGATGTCCTTAATAGAACGAAGACTGATGCCCATGATGGTGCTGGCCGAGTTCATGGCTCTCTGTGTCCTGTGCAGTGTGAGGTGCTGCACACTGACATGGATTAAACAGGTGATTGACACAGACCGTTTGCTGGCAGTGAAATAGTGAAGACATTCTGAGAAACCAGTAGTTGGAATGTGGCGGTCCCAGCTGGCCCGAGTGATTAAGATGCCTGCTGCTTCTCTCTGTCATGTAGGAGGTGAAATTCTCCCTGGGGCCTTAGATTCAATTGTGTGGAAGGGATTATAAACAGCCAGTCAGCTAAGATTAGTCTTTGGGCAGTGAATTCTCAGGCCAGTGATCTTTGTGTGTGCCAGAGAGTGTGAATTTGCGGAGGCACAAGAGACTGACAGCGCTGGAAGCCGGAGACAAAGCACAGCGACCGGTGGGGAAACAAATTGTCAATATTTCTGGTCAAGGGGCTGCATCAGGAGTGTGTGCTTCTTTGTTGCAGATTGTGGGCATGAGCACACATACCTGACGGAACATCAGAAGATTTGAATATATAATTGCTTGGCAGCATACTCAAAGAAAATGTTCGCATGGCAGAGGTCCCTGAGTGTGTGGCATTTGAGAGAATGCATGGAAATGCGCGCATGTGTCTAAAAGTGTGTGTACGTGAGTGCACGTGGGGATATTTTGAGTTTGTGTCTCTGAATGGTAACATGCATAGGGAACAGTACATCAAAACCAATCCTTCTGTTCTTGCCAGAGTGCCGTGCAGGTACAGTGAGTGTCACTGGACAATGAAGTTTTTGCTTCCTGAAAACCTTTGGGTGTGTTTTATAGATTTTGGGCTACTGACCACAAAAAATCACCTTAAAAATTTCATGTCACGCACTGTTATTTAGATATAGCCTATATTTTTTTGGATTTCCTATCATATATTGACTACTCGTATTACATTGCCTACAAAGCAAGCTATTTTGGTCAGTCCAAGCATGGCTGGGCATGCACTCTGTGCAGGTGCTATTCAAATGTGGTCTTAAGTCTGGGCACACTCAGGAAGAGGATGCCTAGCCTATTTCAGACCCCCCGCAAACCAGGGGCCCTGACCAATTGCAGTTACCTTGCTGAGGTGAGATTCTGGCTCGTCCCATGACCCCTGTGTGAGATCTGTCCCGCCACCGGTCAGGGACAACTTATGAACTTCCATCAGAGTTCCGATTGGTTGCCCAGCTTCTGCAAGGGACACGGGGGATTGAGGTGATGTTTCTAATCGTAGGTTCTCCTGTTGATGGTGCAGTTATTAGTTAGGTGGTCAGAGGTGGCCCTGTGCAAGGCTGGCAGTGGTTAAGTTAGTTTTGTAGCCCCTGCAAAAATTAACATGGCCATAACTGAGCCAACCAAAGACTAACTCTACATCTGATGTGAGGGGAAATTTATCCAGTTGTTTATGTTCCCTCAGGCACGCATTCCACCTGCTTTCATGGATGCACATATGTATGTGCCTGAATTGTGTGTGCCTGCGTGCGTGCACAGGCACAAATGCAGTATATGCACTTTCTTTCTATGTCTCCCCCTTCCCCACTACCTCCCTCCTCTCTCTCTATCTGTCTCTATTTGTCTGTCTCTCTCTTCTATTCTCTCTCCAGGGCCCTAGTTTCTCCTACATTCCAAAGACGTATAGGTCAGTAGATTAGCTGGCCACTATTAATTACCCCTAATGTAGATTGGTGGAAGGGGAAGGTCATGAAAAAAAAATATATGGGGTGGGGGTGGGGTGGTGATAGGATTCACAGGGTTGCTCTGAAAGATGGCATAAATTTAATGGGCCAAGTGGCCTCCTTTTATGGGAATGTGAACCTACATCTTACAAGCCAGGAGACCACAGCTAAGTCCTGACATGCCTTTAACAGCACCAGTGAAGGCCTTCCATCAAAATCTCACAAGGAGCAACATCTCCCCATTCTCCCCCTGTTTTATTTCCAGATGTGTTGTCAATTAGTGATGTTGGAACTTTGTACCATAGCAATTGGGATGGATGAGGGATGGAGTGAGGGGAGGAGGTGAGTGAGACAGGGTGGGCGTTGGGATCATGAATGTCCCCACTCCCATTCCACATGCACAAATTTTTAAAAATAAAATTGAATAATCTATGTTTGATGTTTAAGTGATATTTTAAGACATTCCTGTGTGAGCTGTTGCCTTGAATCACACTTGATCTCTTGATATTGTACAAGACTGTCTGCAGACGCTGGGGCCAAATGCTGGGAAAACTCGGCAGGTCACACAACATCCATAGGAAATAAAGGGTAACCAACGGTTCAGGTCTGAGCCCTTCGTCAGGAATCTGGAAAACTACAGATGGCTGAATAAGGGAGGGTCAGCATCAGAACAAGTCTAATCAGGGGCATTATGGAAACCGTTGGTGGGGAGGGGTCACAGTGTAACATTGGAAGACTCATTCAGTGGGGGAAGGGGTGCTACTTACCTGCCATGAACCTCCTCCTCACACTTCCCCTTCCTCCGATGTTGCAGACAAATGCTTTGCTTATGTTGCGTGGAAACCAGTGATGCTAATGAGACTAGTGCTGCGGTGGGGGGGCACAATAACTAATTTGAGGGCAGTGCCCGCGAATGCCCCTCTTGGCGCCAGCTGTGGGGGAGGAGGAGAGGGGTAGTAAAGGGAATGAGAGGAGTATAGGCTAACAGGTAAGAGTTAATAGGTGCAGGCAAGAAGGTGAGTGGACAAGAAAGAAGCCGAGAAGTCACGGGGGGAGAAGGCAGAGAGCTAAGGCTGGTGAATCTCTGATAGGAGAAGATAGGAAAGGGGTGGGGAGCTGGAGGAAAGAGGGATAGGGAAAGAGAGCAGGGGAAGGTGTTAGTGGAAAATGGAGGTCAATATTGACGTCATCTGGTTGGAGAGTAATGATATGGAATATAAGGCATTATTCCTCTAATTTGATCTCTTAGTAGAGTGGAGTAGACCAATAGGAGCCAAGCATATTTAAGGGCTCCATGGATTGAAATCATAAAGTATTTTTGTTTTTGTTTAATGTTGGTAAGAGAAGAACAGAGGAAACCAATTAAACTTGACTACTTCATAGGGAAAGGGGCCCATAAACTTTGAACAGAGTTCTTAGCCAAAAAAATGGTTGAGAATGACTGGAATAGAGAGTTTTATGACTGAGATCCCAAGTCATTGAGGAAGCAGTGATAGATTTATCAGTCAGGATGATGTGGCTTTATGTGGAGAACCTGCAGTTAGACACGCATGAGACTACCAATGCTGGAGTTAAAAACAAAAATGAAAGGTTCTGACCCGAAACGTTTCTGCTCTTTTGTTCCCCCTTAAAGCTGCTCGGCTCCAGGAGGTAGATTGTTGCGTTAGTTGGCGGTGTTCCTGTTTGCCCACCGCCTGGATCTCAGCCATTTCCGTACACCGGCCCCCTTCCCCACTCTCTCAAAACGTCCTTCTGATGACAAATTTAGTGATTCGATCTTGCACTTTCAGCAGGAGTGGGAGAGATGTTCTCTGGGGGATGACTGGATCTAGGAAGGGCTGAGAGGGAATGATAAGGGGGTGGTGGGGTATCCTCTTAAACCAGTGGTTCTCAACCTTTTTCTTTCACTCACATAACAATTTAAGTAATCGCTTACTAACCACAGAGCACCTATGGCACAGATTAGTAAGGAATTACTTAAGGTTGTATGCAAGTCAGGGGGAAAAAAAGGTTGAGAGCCCCTGTCCTAAACTAATTCTGCATCGTTTTTCACTTGCAATTTTCCTCCTCCCCCACACCCCACCCCCCCCAAGCCACCCCAATAGGATAAGCAAATGAGTCCCTCACAGATTAATGCCATTCATCACAGGAGCAATCTCCACGACCTCGAGGATCTCACCAGAGTAATTTAAACTGCATTAACTAAATTTTTAATGTTACCATTCTGTGGCTGAGCAACAAAAAAAAATGATCATCCTCATTTCAGTTGGGCAGCAGCTGGTGTGCACTGAAGATGGATAAGTTCATTACACTAACATTTTCACAGTCTTCCATTCAAAAGAGTGAGGCCACCCAGTCCTTTAATAGATTTACAGCTTCTCTCCCAGCATCACTCAACCTGTCTTGTGCAGCTCACTTTGGTGAGTGAAACGACAATTTGCAATTATTATTTTTTTTAACAAAACTCTATTCAAATGACAACATGACAAAACAACACAAACTATATACAGAACTAAGACCACAAGAAAAAGGCCATTCAGCCCATTGAATCTGTGCCATCATTCATTTGTGAGCTGATCCATTCTCCCACTCAGCCCCACTGCCTGGCGCTGGCCTTCTCCCCATAACCTTTGATACCCTTGGTAATCATGAGGCCATCAGTCTCTGCCTTAAATACACCTCGGCCTCCACAACCGCCTGTGGCAACAAATTCCATAGATTCACCATCCTCTGGCTACAGAAATTCCTCCTCATCTCTATTCCAAGTGGATGGCCTTTATTCCTGAAGTTGTGTCCTCATGGAGCGCAACACCTTTACGGCGCCAGCGATCAGGAATGGGGTTCGAATCCCGCGCTGTCTCTAAGGAGTTTGTATGTTCTCCCTGTGTCTGCGTGAATTTTCCCCGGGGGCTCTGGTTTCCTCCAACCATTCAAAACATACCAGGGGCGTAGGTTAATTGGGTATAAGTTAGGTGGCACAGACTCGTGGGCTGAAATGGCCTGTTACCGTGCTGAATGTCCAAATTTAATTTTAAAATTGTCATAGATTCTCCCACCATGGGAAAATACCTTTCTACATCTACTCTGTCCATCCATTTTAACATTTTAAATATTTCTGTGAGATCACCCCTTCATTCTCCTAAATTCCAATGAGTACAGACCAGGAATTGTCAAACACTCCTCATATGATAACCTTTTATTTCTTGTAAACCTCTTCTGAACCCTCTCCAACATCCTCTCTTTAACGAGGAGCTGAAAACTGCTCATCATACTCCCAAGTGAGGTCTCACCAGTGCTTTATAAAGCCTCAGCATCACATCCCTGCTCTTTTATTGCATTTGCCTTCTTCGTCACCAACTCAATCTACAAGTTTATCTTCATGCTATCCTGCACGAGGACACGCAGGTCCTTTTGAATCTGGGTATTTTAATTGTTCCCTCCATTTAGAAAATAGTCTGCTATTTATTTTTTTTCTACCGAAGTGCTTGACGTTCACTTTCCAACATCCTAAACGTACTAGTTACATTGATGGAATTTGCAATAAGCAATTATCAATACCACCCCTTTGTTACATACCAAATTGTAGTACAGATGCAATAAACTACACACTGAATACATTTTCAAATTAAAATCCTGTTGTTACTATTTTTGGTGCACTCTATTTCCTGGAGGGCACAATGTTCCTGGAACTTTCCCATCATTCCCTTGGATACCGCGGGCCCAGATGTAATCCTGACAGAGGAGCAGGCAGCTGGCTCGTCCAAAACCCTCGACTTCCCGCTGCCTTGACCCGTGAATGACCAGCTTGGACCGGCCTGGCAACAACTTAACCAGGAGATCCTCCGAGTGACTGACCCACCCCCTCCGCAACTGGGTAACCATAAATCAGGAATGTGGGGCTGAAATTTGCAATTATTTACCTCCTTTATCATTATAGAACATGGCAAAGAGTTTCATATCGAAGTGAATTCAGCCAAGTAAAACATGAACTTCTGTAGACACCATGGTAGAAGTAAAAACACAGTGCTGGAGAAACTCAGCAGGTCAAACAGTGTCCTTTATTATAGCAAAGGTTAAAATACATCATCGATGTTTAGTGCTCAGGCACAAAACATCGGTTATAGCATCTAGGTTGATGCACACTAGTGACTCCACCCACTCCCAACCGCGTCACTAGTGTGCGTCAAGCGTTAGTACCGCCAGCATTCCCACCCGCTCCCCCCCCCCCCCCCATTGACAGGTTCCTGCCAGAACCCCCCACTTGTTGACAGGTCCCTCAAGATCCAAAATCACTAATGTCCCTTCTAACATACAACATACGTTCTGGCGCCAACCCTGCTCCAGACCCAATTGTTACTGAACTATTTTGCTTGAGAGAAATTCTCATTGGAGTTCTGAAACCGTGCACATAACGAGTCAATGAGATACGATTAAAACTGTGGTTTTCAAACTTTTTCTTTCCACTTACATACCACCTTAAGTATTACTAATGCCATTGGTTTTCTGTGATTAGTAAGGGATTACTTAAGGTGATATGTGAGTGGAAAGAAAGTTTGAAAACTATTAACCTAGGGCAGGGGTTCCCAACCTGGGGTACATGTATCCCCAGTGGTACATTTGCACTTTTCAGGGGGTACATTGGGTCTGAGAGAATAACCACTACTGTACAATACATGGTGTTGTAATCTGCAGTCAGATTGCATAATGTCGTGTTTTTTTATTAATCCGTGTCTGCCTGTCCCGCATCGGACTTGTCAGCCACAAACGAGCCTGCAGCTGACGTGGACATTTACCCCCTCCATAAATCTTCGACCGCGAAGCCAAGCCAAAGAAAGAAAGAAGAATTTTTAGGGGTACACGGGAACTATAAAAATGCCCAATGAGTACAGAGGAACAAAAAGGTTGAGAATCCCTGCCCTAGGGTCAAGACCAAGCATTCAAAGTTCAGATTTGTTGTCAGAGTACATACATGACATCACATTCTTTTTCCAGTGGGCCAGGCTGAATTATCAGTAGTGCAAAAAAAAACTGCTCAAAGAAAAGTTATGTATACAAAAGAGGGAAATGTAAACAAAGAAAGAGATGTAAAGAAATTGACTGTGAAATACAGAAAAAATATTCAATTGTGGGGGTGTGAGCAGTGGAAGAAACAACAGCCACCACGTTGAGGGTTGCTAAAGAATGGTTTTATTCCAATTCAGCATGCCCCTTTAAGGGCAGCATGAGCTCAGTCATCTGGTGCATTGTGACATCATAATCGCTACTCAGGTTGCGGGCTGGAAGGGATACTGGAGTCAGAGAGAAACCTCCGATGACGCCATTTCCCCATGGCTGCCCCGTCACGTGGCAATACAAGCGGGGTCGATTGTGCACTGCCACACAATAATAAATAATGTGCAAAATAAGAGTCCTCAAATGATTCTCCACTTGAGTTTGTTGTTGGGGAGTCTGATGGTGGAGGGGTAGCAGCTGTCCTTGAACCTGGTGGTGCAAATCTTTCCTGATGGCAGCAGCGAGAACAGGGCGGGTGCTGGGTGGTGTTGATCCTTGACGATTGCTGCTGCTCTCCAAAGGCAGCGTTCCCCATAGATGTTCTCGATGGTGGGAGAGTTTTGCCTGTGATGTCCTGAGCTGTGCCCACTACTTTTCAGCTCAGTGATGTTGGTGCTCCGTACCAACATATGGGTGGAAAGTTTTTTCAAATGGTTTTGAGAGGGATATTTTCTTTTGCACAGTGGTATCTAGAATTTGTTGCCAAAGCTGGTGGAATCGGATACAATCATTAGGTTCATGAGACATTTACTTAAATTAAGAAAGGCGTAGAAGGATACAGTCCTTAATGTGAACAAGTGAAATTAGTGTAGATGGACAAAAGAGTCAGCATGGTCATTGTGGGCCGAAGAGCCTTTTTTATGTCATCTGACTGTGACTTTACAAGGAACTGCCCTGTGATACTGGACCCAGCTTCTCCAAGCTCTTTCTTATCTTTGTAAAAATTTATGCAAAGGCCTTTGATTAGGTTTCTAATTCACCTCTGTCCTGTGGGTCTGCTTGGCTTGCTTCCTGCCATTTAACTGACCCTATTTATTTCTCCAGCTGCAAACATCTGTTGGTGAGACAGGAACAAAATAAAATAAATTGGGCTGAAATATCAAGAGCCTTGTGAAACACTCAATGAGAGGATCTGGGCGTTGCTGACAAGGCCAGCATTTATTACTCATCCCTAATTCCCCACAAGGGGGTAGTGGCGAGCCACCTTCTGGAGTAGCTTTCCCCTTCTGGAGAAGGGATCGCACGTTGAGCATGGGTGGGGAATGCCGGGATATAGTCCAGAAGAGGGGCAAGGATTGGCGATCTAGTTCCAAGTCAGGTTGCTGAAAGACTTGCAGAATCCCGATCCCTGTTGCTGCGACCTGCGTAGTTTCAGCCTGTGCTGTGGGGGAGAGCCCGCTCCAGGGCAGCTATTCTCATGGGGGGGGGGGGGGCAGAAGCCATGGGGGGTGGGGGGAGACAAGGACTGAAATCATAAAATATTTTTTAGTTTTTTTTAAAATGTAGACAGTAGGAGAGAAGTACAGAAGACATACTAAAGAAGTACTATTAGTACTTGGAGCTTATTTGTCACAAAATACTTTCTACAGTAAAAAAGGTTAGACTGTGACCAAACTAGCATGTTATCGCTAACATTTACATAGGGTATAAGCCCTATAGGTACTGGGAACCATGATAGGTAGGTGGGACGTCAGGAGCTCGATGGACGGGAGGCCGGGGCATCAGGACTTCAGAAGGAAGGGTGGGCAGAGCATTGGGAGTTCAGATAGGTGGGTGGCCGGGTTGTCGGGAGCTCGAATGGGCGGGCATCGAGAGCTTGGATGGGCAGGCAGTCAGGATGTCAGGAACTCGGATGGGCAGGGGGAATAGATCACACCTGCACTCCGCTAATTTCACTGCCTGCACCATAATCACACGATCACAAGCCATGCCCACACCACACTGCCAACAGATTTCTGCAAGCCTTGACATTCATGTCAAATACCTGCATGTGGCTCACAAGCCACGGTTTGGCCACCCCTGGTACAGGGCTAGAGTGAAAAGAAAGTTCGATTACCACCAAGCAATAGTGATAGCACTATTATGGGGTTCATTTAGGAGCCTGTTGCAGGGAGGAACTCTTTAAACCTGGTGGTGTGTGCTTCTGGGAAGAGTGAGGTGTCCTCCAAGTGTAACTGAGGTGATAGGATACTAACTGAAGGGAATTATGGTCCAAAAACAGGGCATCTTTGTGCTCTCACCTCCCACCCTTGTTCATTGTCCTATACCCTCTGTTGACTGACAGCTCAGCCATGGTATGGAGTCGCACATAATGCGCGTCAGAGATCCGTGATGATACTGGCGTCAATAGGGGGGTGTGGGCTGAACCGAGTGACACCATCAGAGGGGGTACTTTTTGAATTTTCTAATGCACTCCGTTCAGAGCTGTCATTATTTATTATCCATTACACTTTGAATCACATGGTTTCATTTGCACGCGCTACCAGCACAAGCTGTTGTTTTAGTTGCTGCTTTTGTCAAATGTTCTGGTGTTTTATCTACAATATTGTGGTCATTAGTATTTGTGAACCTAGATCAATAACTTTTTTGAGAATGAAGAATAATTAAAGGAAAAGGGGAAAAATCAAAAAAAGCTTCAGCTCAGTTACTAATAATTCAATGTAGAAAGATTTTACAAAAGAATTTTGTTGTTAGCATTCATATAATCTAAGAAATATTACATTTAAGCAAAAATGTTAAAATCAGCACAGTTTTGATGTAGCTCTTAAACATTTTTATTTCAAATTGTTTTCTTACCGAATTTTCAGTTTAACCACATGAAACTATGTAAATACATTTAGGCCGTGCATAGGATATTGTAATTTAAAGGTGTCATTTTAATTTTTCTAATTCTTTATCTCACTGCTATTCTCATTACATTTAGTGATATACAGGAATTACGACTTAGGAGTAACATGATTACAAAAAACCTTATCGAGGATTCTGTATGGTCTGGTATGGGACGAGGTCCTGGGGGGGGTGGGGGATGACAACATGAGTTAACGCACTGGGTGACACCGGCCCTAGTGACGACACTGCGTGATGGAAGCGTGCCACGATGACACATTGGATCAGAGCTCTGGATCCATCACAGGTGCATGCTGTGTGCTTCCGGGAAAGGTGGTGTGAGCTCCTTCATAATCCTGTGTGGCCTATCCCCAGCACAGGAAGCCTTTACTGAAGGGGGAATAGCTGTGGTGGTCTTTCAAAAATTGTCTGGAACTAATTATTTCTTGTTCTCGAGCTACCTCATCACAAACACATGCTGCTGGCATAAGTACAACTGCAACCATTTCCCTTCTCTAACCTTGTCTCCTTTCCTTTCCTCTCTCTATGCGGCTTTGTTTCAGCAAATCTGCAGAATTCCAGCTGTATTACACGATGATGTTTCAGCATCTGACTCCTAGAGTTCAGCTGTGCAGCAGAACCCTCTGCAGATTTCCCAGAACTTACACTGAGCAAGCTGCGCACTGTGTCCATGTCAGGCAAGGCCTGTGTCAGATAGAAAAAGTCCATTCTTCCAAATTTAGAAAAACAGCTGCAAGGGAAAAGGTTAGGTAACTATCATATCTACTCATCTAAAAATTGATTCCATCTAAAAGTTGACCCCACCCACCCCCCCCCCCCCCCCCCCCCCAGCCAACCCTTATTTTTTTCCAAAAATCTCTAAATTTTCCATATCTTGCTTCTAAATGTCAACCATGGTGTTTTGCTCTGGCCATCTGCAGGCTGGAACTCCCAATACCTTGGTCACAAAAGGGGGCCTTGGCCCTGGCTGTTCACCCACTGGAGCTCCTGAAGCCTCGAACGTGGACTTCCCACTCAGCCTTGACTGCCCACCCATTGACGCCTCAAACACAGATGTTTCATCCGGCCCTAGCCTCCCACCCATCGGAGCCTCCAATGCCTCAGATGTGGGCGTTTCATCTGACCCTGCCCGCCCTCTCATCGGAGCCCTCAATGCCTTTAACACCCAGCCCTGGCCCCTCCGCCTATTGGAGCTCCCGACCCCTCGAACGCAGACGTTTCACCCGGCCACGGCTGTCCACCCATCAAAGCTCCCAAAGCCTTCAACATGGCCTCGCGCCTCAGCTGCCCGCCCTTCGGAGCTCCCGACGAAGCAGATACTTAACCGCAGTCAAATGTAGTATCCATGTAATAGACTTCTCCATAATTTCTTTTTAAAATATTTTTATTGAGTTTAACAAAGTCCCATTTACTCAAGGTACATAAATCAAATCATATCATATATATGTCACATATCAATTGAAAATTAAAAGAATAACTATTACATAACTTATTTCATTCAGGACATCAAATTCTATAACTATAATAATTAAACAATCAAATTACAACTCGTACTATGTCCAAAAATAATAATGAATACAAAAATATATAAATAATACACATTAAAATTCCCTTATTATACTTCTCTGATGTGATCATGTTGTTCTATGTTCTGTAACACCACCCACTAAATTTAATGGTGAATAACAGTCGACAAAATCAAACTTTTACATGCATGTATATGGTGAATGTATGGATGATTTGATATTATTTCAATGCATGTGATTTTTGTTGTGTTTTTAGGCTCTGCATTTTCAATATCTTAAAAGAAATGTTAAGCTTTTTGTTAGCAAGATTAGTTTTTAATAGTTTTGTAAGTCAGATATATTGGTTGGGGAATCAGTAGCTATGATTTACATCTGGTTTTTGGGAAACTGCATCAACAGCGGGAGGTAAAATGGAATTTAACTCAGAACTACCACACAATTGGGATGAGCTGATCCAATATCAGGAGATCCCATGGTGTTTGGATTTAAAAATTTTCTAAGAAAAAAATCTCTTCTTGTGTAATTTAACAGTCAACGGAGAGAAGAAGCGAATAATGCCAGGATCTCCCGTGGATGTGAAGGCCCAGTCGAGGGCGACTCCACCCACTATGCCCCCACCACCTTCATCGACCCAAGGAGCACCACGGGCAACGTCCTTCACCCCAACGTCACGTAGGTTCCTGCTAATGCCCAATGCATTGGTCATGTTACTGATCGACCTTTGTGGGGGTGGGGGGGGGTCGGAATTTCCATAAATACTCATGTAACAGTCGATTCCATATAATAGTCAATTCCCCCCCCTTTTTTTACCCCAAAAATCGCATATTTTCCATATGACCTGTGTAAAAATTGATGCCCCTAGCATGGACTCTTGCCCTGGTCACTCATCCATCTGAGCTCATGATGCATTGATTGCAGACTCTCGTCCTGTCTGCCCGCCCACCAGAGTTCCCAAAGCTCCAGTCACAGTTTCTCTCCAAGGTCCCGATTGCCTGCCCATCCAAGCTCCTGATGTGCTGGCCACAGACTTTCTCCTAGGCCCCAGCTGCCCTCCCGTCTGAGCTCCTGACACCCTGAATGTGGATCTTCATCCCAGCCGCCTGCCTATGGGAGCTCCTGACGCCCCAACCGCAGACTCTCGCCCTGTCCGCCTGCCCACAGAGCTCCCGATGCCCTGGCCACAGTCCCTCTCTTAAGGCCCGGCTGCCTGCACATCCAAGCTCCTCACACCCCAAGCATGGATCCTTGCCCTGGCCACCCACCCATCCAAGTTCTAGATGTCCCAAAAGGACTTACCACCCGGTCCCGGCACCCGAGCACCTGATGCCTCTTTGTGGGGATAGAATGGCAATAATACAAAAGGGAAATGGAAAACTAGCTGATCTCTGCATAGTCCTTCCCCAGCACACTTTTCCATTGAAAAGTTTTCCATTTCCTTTTTGAACTGCACCATTCTATCCCTCAAATTTTCCTTTCAGGTGGCGTAATCTGACCATGTGCTGGGGTGTCCTTGCCTCCTTTTCTGCCATCTACTTAGTCTATTTCCACCAGACATTGATGTTCCTTTCACCGGCATCACTTGGGCCACCTCCACCCATCCCCAGAAATTCACCTTTTTCCTAAAAGTCAAGAGTTCAGAACTGACCACAGTATTTCCATTCTCCTGGGGCTGAGTGCACAGAGAAAGTCACCCTTGCCCAAACCAAGGCTTTGTATCAATAGTGCTCAAGCCCCTTATCTAAGGTTGGCCAGTTTTAACCAGATGACCCACATTTCTTGTCACCTTCAAAGCAAGTGAAAGGCTCCAAATTGATGCAAACTCTTCATTTTAATGAGTTTTTAAGAGAGTTGTTAAATTGAGTTAAGATGAATGGTCAAATAGAAAAAATTTTTGGTTTTATGATTCTAACTCTGTGTGTGTGTGTGTGTGTGTGTGTGGTGTGTGTGGGTGTGTTTGGTTTCCCCCCAGTGTCCAATGGCATCGACCACTCCCCCCCTGCCTTGAATGGGGTGCCGTCCCCACCACAACGGTTCACCAATGGCCCGTCATCCTCGCTTGCTAGCCAGCAGCTCCCTGCCACTTGTGGTGCACGCCAGCTCAGCAAGTTGAAGCGGTTCCTCACTACACTGCAGCAATTTGGTAACGACATCTCGCCGGAGATCGGGGAACGAGTGCGCAGCCTTGTGCTGGCGCTGGTGGTGAGTAACTAGACAGGGGAACAGCATAGGGGAGGAGTGGGTGTTGCTGCAGAGGGAAAGGGGAATAAGAACAGGCGAGGAGACTGTTTGGCCCCTCTGATCCATGTTCTGATGTATTGGAGTTGACTGTATCTCTAACCTCTCACCTCGATCCACCTTTGACCTCATCTGTTAGCTTTTGCTCCTCCCCTGCCTCTTCCTTCTTCCCCCCCCCCCCCCACCCCTCTTATATAAGGGAGTCTGTTATTCCTTCTACATGACAAAGGTCCCAAGTCCAAAACGTTACACAAAATTGTAACGGGACCGGGTGGTAAGTCCGTGTTTGGGGCATCTTGGAACTTGGATGGGTGGGTGGTCAGGGCAAGGATCCATGCTTGGGGTGTGAGGAGCTTGGATGTGCAGGCAGCCGGGCCTTAAGAGAGGGACTGTGGCCAGGGCATTGGGAGCTCTGTGGGCAGGCGGACAGGACGAGAGTCTGCGGTTGGAGCAACATCCTTCCATTAAGGCTGCATGACCTGCTGAGTTTCTCCAGTACATTTGTGTATTGCAGTTGCCCAACATCTGCAGACTTTCTTATTTAACATCCATGTTTCACCAACCTTGTTCTATGACACTGGGTGGGCTTGAGATAATCTGTCAATGGGGAGATGAGAATGTCCCTCTGTTTTCTTCCCCATGGCCCATTTATCGGGCAACAGCCTGGTGTGAAAATAGAGAAAACTATACAAGTAATATTCTGATCAGATACCCCTTTGCTCTCCCTTCTTCAACTACCTCTTAAGCCTACCCTTAACTCTTGTGCTCGGCAGTGGTTATGAGGCATTGCAGACTCTGGGGTAGTAGCGGACCAGTGCAGGGCACCAGAAACAGGGAGAACCCCCCACCCCCCTCTTTGAGAAGGAAATAACACTACAGGACAGTGACCACGGCAGTGAACCAGCACAGGACTCACACAGGCTGCTGGCAACTTGTGGTTAGAGGACCTGCATTGGCAGTGATTCCTGGACACTGGCTCATGTGAACCAGGTATCGGAGCCAGGATTTGAGAGGGTGCTGAAGGGCCTCGGGCGCTGAAGGCTTCCCAATCACATTGGAGGTTTGGATCTGGACCTCAGGTTGCCTGTGGATCGAACAGGAGTCTGTGTGGCTGCAGAGGCTGTGGGAGCTCTGGAGGAGAATCCATGGACACTCTTTGCTTCTCTTTCTCTCTCCCTGTAAAGGATGCTGGGTGACATGAATGGTGAACATGTCAGGCAGAAGGCAATTTTGTGTCACATTACATATTCTGTACTATTACATGACAATAAAGGAATGTTGAATTGGTGTGGATTGCAGCACAGTACAGTTCCTTCTGCACAATTCATCCATTCCAATCAAGTTGACATCAGGGATCATCCCATTTTCCATGTCTTTCTAAACCCTTCCTACTTATATACTGTATCTGTCCAAGTGTTTTTGCACCCAATTCCAGAGCTTCCTTTGGCAGCTTGTTGCAGATAAGGACTACCCTATGAGTGAAAAGGTTGCCCTCAGGTCCACTCTCTCCTCAACCCTACACCCTCTCATTCTAGAACTTTCTACCCTGGGATAAAGATGATCCAGTTGCGTATTCCATAGCCCCACCACCTTCACTAGATAAAAAGGATTTTCTTACTCACCATCCTATATACGCCACCTTCCACTGAAGTTCTTTCCCCCGGATCCAGACCACCAAAAGATATTTGTATCTATTTTCCTTACTCATTCCGATCCTGCCCACCCGATCTCCATTCAAACTAAATCTCCTCACATCTCAACCACAGGGCTTCACTTGGAAAGGTGTGGGTTTGGAGCAGGGAGAAGGATTGAGCTGTGGGAGGGGAGAGGAGTGGCTGGTATGGTGACCATTACTGGGAAGGAGGTATTCAGGAAGGTACAATGGAGATGAGGGAAAGCAATATAGGGGGAGGTGAATGGATGGAGCTTGCAGATTTCAGGAACAAGCTTGCCACTTGACAGCAAAAATGTTTCCGTGTGGGCAGGAACATTGAAATTTGGTTTCCAGAAGGACAAACCCACCATTTGTAAAGTCTGCTGGTGAGAAAATGAAACCCTTGTTTGTGTACCTCTCTGGTTGCCCTGTTTTCAGGTTATCTCTGCAGGCTTGAGACCGCTCTTATTGTCACAGTGTGTGCAAAGTGCGCTGCCTCCACAATACATCAAGGCAGACCTCGACTCCTTCCCTGAGCCAGATCCCAGTCATCCTTAAACCTCCTGATTTTTCAAGAAATTTAAATTAAATTTTAATTTTAAACAAACGGTAACAGGCCCTTCCAGCCCACAAGCCAGTGCCGCCCAAATACACCAAACAACCTTCAACCCCTGTATGTTTTGAAGGGTGGGGGGAATCCCAAGCAGCTGGAGGAAACCCACACAAACACGGGGAGAACGTATAAACTCTTTACAGACAGGTCCGGATTCAAACCTTGGTTGCTGGGGCTGCAATAGCGCTGTGCTAATCACTATGCTAACTGTGTAACCCTTAACCTTGATGACTAACTTCCTTAATTAGTTCTCAGCAACTGTGTGAGGCTGAGAAGTTCGGGGATTTATCACTCTGTGAGGAGAAATGTTCTCGTCCCTGGATCTAAATGACTGACCACTTACCTTGAAACTATGTTCACTCATTCAAGAGTCTTCCATCAGTGAAAGAGGGAATGAGTTTCCTCTCATTCCACCATCTCTCCCCCTCTCCCCCTCTCCCTCTGTCATTGGAAAGTAGTTCCTCAAAACCATGGTACAGTAACCTGGGTTGCTTTCTTTAGTCTGGATGTATGAGTAGACAAATGATCCGAGTTCCCAAGAGTTTTGGTCAACCTAGGGGTCTTCCCAAAAGTTAGCATCCAAGGGGTTGTTTTTCCACTGATAAATGAGCCTCTTGACATCAGGAATACTCATCTGACCTTTTTTAAAAAATTTTCTTACACCTGCAGAATTCAACTGTGACCATTGAAGAATTTCACTCCAAGCTTCAAGAGGCAACAAACTTTCCATTGCGGCCCTTTGTAATTCCATTTCTAAAGGTAACAGTCTCCTCCTGTTTAAGATTGTCTAATGAGAGGGCTTTATTGTGGGGGAGGGAGATGAGAGGACTTTATTTTCTCTGTTCATTTTTGCGACCTGGGCATTGGTGGCAGGCCAGCATTTATTACCCATCCCATCCAATGAGACTGACGACCCTTGTCTTTTTTTTAAATTTTTTAAATTTTTCGCACTATGAGCCATATCACTCAAAATACATACAAAAATTTCCTTCTTAAATATAGACAGTGGCATTTTCTCCCCTTTTTTCTGCCCTACCTTCCCATCCCACTCCAAACCCATTAAACGGACAACCATTGTCAATGACGTTTGTGACCATCACTCAGCTAGATACCCTGGATCTAACCTTCTGGCTATGATCATATGTCCCATGATTACCGCCTTTAAGGGACCACTTGCAGCAAGACCATTGGCTGCGGGAGGCAAGATAACCAACTCAGGGCTCCTATTGAGAGGCTTCATCGAGTGACCTCCTTTCACCACCTTTCACACTTACTGCTGCAACTTTTCCACAGCAAAGTTTATACCATCTTGAGGATCCCCTATCCATGATTATCCCATTGCTGGTCACCAAAATCTTTTTACACCCATCTCCAATATTTTTGTAATTCTGCACTTTATGAATACATGAATTGCAAAAATTCACTTAGATGAAGAAACCCGCGTTCACTTCTATGAAGGAATTATAATGGGTTTTCGCTTTTACAAAAATTGCCTCCAGTAGTAGTCAATGGGTCTTCGCTTTATGAATTTTCGCTTTACAAACGGTTTCTCAGGAATGTTCTACCTTCGTAAAGCAGGGTATACTTGTATTTTACAATTCCTCAATTATTTTTCTCTTGGGGAAAAATTTTTACTTTATGGAAAGTCCAGAGCAAACCTTCAGGAACTCTCCATTATTGATATCTCTTGAGGAAGGTAATTTTTTTTTTGTTTAATGGAAACTGAATGCAAGTTTAAATTTATTCATCACGGAGTTCATTCAAGAGTCTTATAATGGGAGGCGGAGAGCTGACTTTGAATCTGCTGGTGTGTGATCTCACACTTGTGAATTTTCCTCCTGGGGGGGGGGGTGAAGGGAGTATGGCTGGGGTAGGATGAGTTTCATTATAAGTAGGCTGATTTTTCGAAGCAGCGGGAGTCAGAGATGAGTTAATGGAGGGGAGGTTGTATGTGTGTACGGGGAGGGGGCTCTTTGCTGAAAAATTTCATAAATTGTAGATGGAGATCAATTACCATATTATTTCAGTACACCCATACTCCGCAGTTCTTCTCTATTACTCAGTCTCTTCCGTGGTGCAAGTTTTATATTGTCTTTTATTAATACTCCCTTAGTATACTGCTAAAATCTTACCTAGCACCTTGACACTCACTCAATTGTCATTCAGCATTTATTCCTCATCCATTGGTTTTCTCTGCACAATTATTAGTTGCAACATTATTACTCAACATTGTTACTCTGTACACCAATTGTTACTCAGTTCGCCGTTCTTCATCTACTTCGTCATTTCTTAATACAGTCCACCAAAGTTGTTGATCAGAGGCCACAGGGGAGTGGAGACATTGTCTGGAACCTGTCTCAAAGGACGTGAATTGTGCGTGTTGCTGAGAATCTTTTGCAACAAATTCATTCTGTAGGTCGCTATACTTCACTGAGTCAGGACTAGTGGTTTGGAGCCTTGCCCCAGGGGCCTGCAAACACATACTAGGCTGCCGTGGATGTTACTGGTGAAGACGTGAGGGATGGGGCTTTAAGCAGAGGCCAGGGGCATCGGCTGCCACCTCAAGTAGGAGTGAAAGATCCCGTAAGATTATTTAAAAGAATGGAAGAAGCAAATTTTTTTGTATTTATCTACAACACAGTAGAAGCTAAATCCGGCCACTTAAACCGTGCTGTTGAATTACATCCAAATTAACCTAAAACCTTGTATGTTTTGGAAATTGAAGCACCCAAGGAAAACCCACGCAAGTCATTGAAAGTACAAACTCCTTACAGACTGCGCTGGATTCGAACCTGTAATAGCATTGCACTAACCGCTGCGTTGACCGTGCTGCCAACATTTACCTCTTGATCACAGATGTCTGTGGGAGCTCTGTCCAATAGACTATGCAAGTCATGTGATTTAGCAATATACAGAGAGATTGGTACAACCTCTGGAAGGCCTTACCAATGTGAGAAGACTACTCTGGACCAACCTGGAATCTCAGACTGGTTCTCTGAATCTGTGGCAGGACTTTCACGCCATCACATCCTATAAGGTGAGACGAAGTAGCATCATTAACCACGGTACATCCTTTCTGGATGAGCTCAGTGCATTCTATACAGGGATCAATGATGCCTCCCTGCGAGCCTCCACAGGCCATGGTGACTGCATGAAAGAAGCTTCGGGAGAGCAAATCCCCAGGAAGCATCCAGCCCAGACAGTGTGTTCTTTAAAAATTTGCAAACTAGTTGGCTGGAGATTTTGCAGATGTTTTCAATCCATGTCAACAGCAGACACCATCTTGCTGGCCCTCCACTCTGCATTAGATCACCTGATCCACAGAACACCATCTTCTGGCTGTTGTTCATTGACTACAGCTTGGTGGTCAACACCATCATACCAGCAACACTCATCATGTCAACCCACCTTTATTTACCCTGCTTGCACGGTAAAGACGAGATAGCGTTTCTCCAGGACCATGGAGCTTATTTACATAAATACAAGTTAAACACATTGAAATATTAAAATGTATACAGTAAAAGTCCACAGTACACTATCCATATATGTTCTGGGAATTCAGGAGCCTTGTGGCTTAGTGGAAAAAACTGTTGCCTTTCACCTGCATTGAGTGTTGCAGATGGTAGGAAGAGAGCCCCCAATGATATTTTCCACTGCTTTCACTATCCTTTACAGGGTCTTATGGTCCGAGGTGGTGCAGCTTCCAAACCAGGTGGTGATGCAGTTGCACAGCATGCTCTCAATGCATCCTCTGTAGAAAGTAGTGAGGATGGTGTCATTGACTACACTAAAGGATTTGGGATTCTGTACATCATCTGCAATTAGATCCTCGACTTCCTCATCAGTGGAGCCACATCAGTGTGGATCAGCAACATTACCTTCTCCCAATTGCCAATCAATACAGGGGCTTCCCAAAGCTGTGTGCTTAGCCCCTTTCTCTATTCCCTGTACACTCCTGACTGTGCAGCCAAGTTCGACTCCATCATAATCTATACATTTGCTGATGACACCACTGTTGGCCAAATAATGGAAAGTAATGAATCAGAATACAAGACTGAGGTCAGGGGTCTGTTTGGATGGTGCCAGAAGAACAATCTTCCTTTCAACGTCAACAAAACCAGGAGTTAATTGTGGATTTTAGAAAGGATAGGCCAACAAAGCACACATCTGATTCATTGATGAGATGGTGGTGGAGAGGGTTAGTACTTTCAAGTTCCTGGGAGTCCACACCTCTCCTGGATCCAGTACACTGAGGCAACCATGAAGGCGGCAAACCAACACCTCTCTGAAATCTGAGGAGAATTAGCACAAAGTCAAATATTCTATTGAACATCAATGGGTGTGTGGAAAATACACTGACTGGCACCAACACAGGCTAGTTTGGTGATTCGACTGCCTTGGAACATGGAAGGCTGCAGAAAGTAGCAAATATACCAAGTCCATCAAGGGCTTCAACCTCCCATCCACTGCAGACATCCATGTGTGGTGTTGCCTTAATGTCTTCCTTAACGCTTTGGACTCCGTGTCCATTTTCAAGGACTACCAACAAGTGCACATACTCTTGTGTCCCTGTTTTATACCCAACCACCAGCTGGAATTGTAGTTCACCCACAGACCTACTCTGGAGTATATATTATGAAAGGTTAAAACTAACCAAAGGATTAAATGAGTCTCTGATTGTGTTTGCTGGTGGTGGAGCATTCAATGATAAAATTCAACCTGACTAAGAAGGCAGCCAATATCATAAAGGACCCCCATCACCCTGATCTCAATCTCTTCTCACTGTGACCTCTGGGCAGAAGATACAGCACCTTTGTCAGGTTCTTGAACCTCCCCCTACCACTCCAACCATAAACCACTCTGAGACCACAAAAAGACCTGTGTACACTATTCAAACACCACTTCCTCTCACTGTAACTGTAATTGTGAATATTTATCTTCCATCTGTTAAATTTATGATCTAATGTACAGTATCAGATTTGTGTTTTTCTTTAAACAAAAGAACCTTTGGCTGCAGCATGTAAAAAGCTTATTTATTTATTTTTTTAATTTCTCACACTATGAACCATATTGACCAAAATACACACAAACATTTCCCTCTTGAATATACACAGTGTCATTTTCTTCCCTTTTCCCCCCCTCCTTCCAACCCCCCTCCCTACCCATTAAACGTTCAACATATATGATACATTAAACCCATTAAACAATGTCATCACACAATGAAAATAAACAAGAAAATTGTGTCTTCTACTTTTACACACTGGGTCAGTTCATTTCGTCGTCTTCTCATTCAACCTGTTCTCACTGTGATAGGGGCACAGTGCATGAAAGATATCCAACTTAAAGCTCATCAACCATGACCTCACTTTTATTCCATTAACTTTTTAGTCATGGAGTAATCTTAGAATTTTACAGCACAGAAATTGGCCCTTTGCCCCACCTCAACCAAGTTGAAGTTCATTGTCATCTGTCCTTGGCACACAACAAAACATAACACAAATACAGACAGACAATGCATGTGTGGTAATGTATACACATATGTAAAAATAAATAAATATTGTTTAATTAAATAGTAGTCTTGGAGGGTTAGATGAGCATTTCATCCAGCCGTTCAGTAGTTTCACTGCCTGTGGGAAGAAGCTGTTTCACAACCTGGTACTCCTGTATCTCTCTTCTGATGGGAGTAGTGGTTTGCCACATGTAGGGTTGTAGGGGTCCTCAATGATTTTGCATGCCCCCTCCCAGCAACGATCCCAGTAGATCATGTCTATGGGGGAGGGAGACCCCAGTGATGCTCTCTACCCATGTGGTCCTATGGATTGACGCTCGACTTGCCTACGTTAGGTGTCCCTCCTATCAAAGTACCATTTAAGTTTAAATTACACTTTTAATTTAAATTAAAAGTGTTAATTTTAGCCATACAGCATGGAAACAGGCCCTTCCCGCACCTGAGCCCATGCTACTCAAATGCCCCAATTACCTTACAACCCCTGTATGTGTTTAAAATGTGGGAGGAAACCAGAGTACCCAGAGGAAACCTGTGCAGAAACAGGGAGAACGTACAAACTCCTTACAGACAGCATTGGATTCGTACCCAGGTTGCTAGTGCTGTATTAGCATCGCACTAACCGCTAAGTTGTTATGGTGTTTCCCTCCACCATCTCCTCCGTCAGCTTGTTCCAAACTTTCCCCACCCTCTTTGTGAAAAAGATACCCCTTAGATCTCCTTTAATCTTCTCCCCTCACCTTTAATCCATGCTCTCTGGGTTTCGACTTGCCCACCCTTGCGAAATATAATTTGGCTGACTCCGCTCATTTTGACTCATGATTTCGTAAACCTCCATGAGTTCACTCCTCAGATTTGTAGGCTCCAGCATCTATCCAATCGACAATTGCAGGCCTCCATTCCAGGCAACATCCTGGTAAACCTCTTCTACAGAAGAACATCTGGAAAAGGAGGAGGATGCCATCTGTCCCGTCAAGCCTGCTCTGCCATTCAATAAGACCGTGGTTGATCTGGCCATCAACATGGCTGCACTTACTCTCCAGTTCACCATTCTATTTAATTCCCCCATTATTCAAACTTGCTTTATGAGGCTTTCTAAGGCACTGATGTGGCCTCATTTGGAGTACGGTTTTGGGCTCCTTATTTCAGGAAGGATGTGCTGGCATTGGAGAAGGTTCAGAGTAGATTCACAAGAATGATTCCTGGAATGAAGGGATTAGCAATATGAGTAACGTTTGACGGCTCTTGGACTGTACTCTTTGCAGTTCAGAAGAATGAAGGGCACCACTTTGAATGTTGAAAGACCTGGACAGAGTAGATGTGGCAAAATTGTTTCCCCTGGTAGGGGAGTGTAGAACAAGGGAGCACAACTTCAGGATTAAAGGGTGCCCATTTAAAACAGAGAGGAATTTCTTTAGCCAGAGTGTGGTGAAACTCTGGAATTTGCTACAGTGGGTGGCTATGGAAGCCAGGTCATTGGGTGTATTTAAGGCAGAGATTGATAGCTATTGGAATAGTCAGGGTATCAAAGGTAATGGGGAGAAGGCAGGGGACTGCGGCTGAGTGGGAGAATGGATCAACTCAGAATGGCAGAGCAAACTTTTCAGGCTGAATAGCCTACTTCTGCTCTTATATCTTATGGTCTTAATTACATTTTAAAAAAATAGCCTCCACTGCTTCATCAAGCAGAGAATTCCACAGATTGACTACTTTCTTCCTCATCTCTGCCTTAATTCTACTCCCTCGAATCTTGAGCCCTGTGTCCCCTAGTTCCAGTTGTGCTGAGCTCTCAATTGCTACCATATTCTTTTCATAAAGTGTGTACCGTACTCCAAGTGAGGTCCAGTTAGTGTTTTGTACAGTTGTTCAGCAGTCCCAGGGCATGCCAAAGTTCTTTATTGCCAGCAGTCATCTTTTTTTTTTAAATGCAATTTCTAAAACATGGCAGCAAATTTATGTACTGCAAGCATCCACAAATCAATCTTATAACCAGATCAACTAGTGTTTATTGATGGTGATTGGGGAATAAATATTGGGTGAGGCTCATGCAGAACTCAACTCATCTTCAAAATGGATAGCATCGGTGAAAGCAGATGAAGTTCAACAGCAAATCGAAAGGGTATAGGTCTCTCTGGTTCTGTCAGAGCCACTGATGTTAAGATGGTCAGGCACCGAGAACAGTGACAGAGTTCCAATGTTACTATATATCTTGGACCATATCTCGTCGGGACAGAGTCTTCTGTTAGGTGTCTACTCCCATATTACCTCCAAGCAACAATTTGATTGATCAAAGCATTGATCACCAAGAGAAAATGGAGTAATAAAGGATTTTGGAGTAACAAAGGAGAGCTGAATGACAAGGGACTCTGAAGTAACAAAGGAGACAAATGAATTACTGAGTAACAAGGTGGTACGGAGTTACAAGAGGATACAGATTAACAAGGAATCACTGAGCAATAAAATCCCCTTTTCCACTTATGTCCCACTAAATTGGCTGTTCACTGTCCCAGGATAGGAATGGTGTTTTCACACTTGACCGCTCTTAATTGGGACACTTGCAAGGAGCCATCCCCGGAGTTAGGAGTGTTCTACCTTCTACCGGTGATGTCACGATGCATCGAGTGATTGTGGACCTGCCATTAATCCTGATCAATGTATTATCATCTTATATTTGAACAAAATTAATTATTACATAATTAAGCCTCATGTACAGCACAATATGAGCCCTTCAGTCCCTGTTGTTGTGCTGACCTACATAAACCTTTATCAGGGACTGTGGGAAAGTGCTATCAATAAATAGCACTAGCAGAAAGTTTTTAAACAGCGTGGGAAAGTTGGTAGCGCTATCACTTACAATTTAAAAAAAGACCATGGGGAAAAAGCAATGGGGGACCTGCCATGCAAGAGTGAAAGGGCTGCACTCATGGAGGGGTTTCTCTGCCACATGGTATTCTGGGAAGTCAGGTCTGCCATCACTTTTTTCCCCATGGTCTTTATAAAGTATGCACTATATCGCTACTAACTTTCCCACACTGTTTGCTATTGTCTGCTATTGCTATTTATTTCCTCTCTCCTGCTGCAACTTTTCCACAGCAAAGTTTATACCTTCATTTTAATCTTTTCTTCCTTTACATTCCTGCCCTCACACAAAAACATGGGTAATTTCTATCCCACAATGCAATTGTCCATTCTACACTTGCCTGATTGCATCGCCAGCGTCTGCAGATGCCAGGGATTGTTCTAGGGGTCAAGGTTGCCAATCCCCGCTATGAGATGATGTCATCTGATGCCGACATTGAGAAGATTTTCCTTTCAAACTGCATCCTTTTTAGGCTGATTGGCCATTAATTCCTTGGTACACTTGCAAGTATGAAAGGGGCTAAAGGGTACAGAGTAACAAAGCATTAATATGTTCCAAGAGAGTAAAGTAACAAGGAATTATTATGTAATAAATGTTCAAGTTTATTTCTCATCAGATTGTACAAGCACATGGAGGGTTTGTTCATCGGTTATTCAGCAGTGGGAAGAAGCTGTTCCTCAGCCTGGTGGTTCTGGGTCTCATACTCCTGCATCTCTTTCTGAAGATGCAGGGTGGCGGGGGTCCTCACTGATTTTATGAGCTCCCTTTAGACAATAATCCCAGTAAATCTTTTTGATGGACAGTGGGAGTGGGGAGGTGGTGGTGGGAGGGAGACCCTAGTGATCTTCTTTGCTGTCTTTATGGTCCTGTGGGTTGACTTCCAATCCAGTGCTCTATAGCCACGGTACCACATTGTGGTACAGCTGGCCAGGATGCCTTTGATAAAGCTCTTGTCTTCTTTCTTTGGCTTGGCTTCGCGGACGAAGATCCTGTAGAAAATTGACAAGGTGGGCAGTAGCCTTGCCCGACTTAAGTCTTCTCAGGAAGTGCAGTCACTGTTGTGACTTCCTGACAAGTGAGGAGATGTGCTTATAGGATATGTCACTTTTGTGTCAAGGATAGGTCATTAAGAAACAGAGTAACAAGGAATTAGTGAGTAAGAAGGGAGTAAATAGTTAGAAAAGGTTAACAGTTAATAAGCAGTTAAGGAATGGCTGAGTAACAAGGGAGGAATGATGGAGGTAAGAACATTCCCCACCAAACAAACCTGTTGAGGGAGTATTTTTGCAACATCTTTTGATGGAACAGCTTGCATTCCCTTTCAGACGCCTATGGTGTGTGCGTGCATATCTGTCTGTTGTGTGCATATGGGTGTGTGTGCTTGTCTGTTCGTGTGCATAGGGGTGTGTGCCTGCACGCATGCATATATGTCTCTGTATCTGCATGTGCACACTAACATAATGGATTAGTAATAATTTTTTAAAATACTGTATGGAAAAGAAAAATCTATTTGTCCAGACCATGACACCTTGAGATGCAGCTTTCAGGAATGCATCTAACCAGATTGGTTCCACACCCATTGACAAGTAAAGCAGTGACTCATCCTGACTTGTACCCTGAGCACAGATAAAGGAAGCAATGTATATTGTAAGTAATGACTTCCCCATCCCAAAATAACCAAGTGCAAAGAAGTCACTTTGAACTGCTTTTGTCATGCAGGAAACTTCCCAGCTCAACTTCAAAATCTTCTAACATGGCACACAGGGCATTAGCTTAATGTCTCATCTGAGATTTAACCCCTTCTTCACCTGCATCACTCCCTCTGGTCTATACTGGACAGTTCTGTGAATTATTTTGAAACAAATTAGCATACTTACCTCCGGGGTGTTCTGATGTGGTTGTTTACACAGGGGCACTTTCATGCAGCCTTCCTGTGTTGTGGAGATTGTCAGAAGGGGAACATCATATTCATTAGGCCTGTTTCTTACAGAGTGGCTGAGGTCAATTTACACTGCAGCCGCTCTGTAAAAATGTGTAGGGGTACGAGTGGAAAAATTACGGGATGGAATTTGTATTAAAAACTCTGTCCCGACATTTTTACACTGCCTCCGGAGCAGAAATTTCCTGCTGTTCAGTGACTATGTAAAAGTGCCTTGCTGACAACCCCAACAGTGAGTCTGATGCACAGCCTCCAAATTGCTGGCACCCATAAACTGAGACTCCCCCCAGGCACCATAATTCCCATAAATATTGAGACTCCCATACACTGAAATCTCAATATAGACTCCCATTTGTGGAGACATTTCTTCATCCTGGGGAGTTGTATGTTTTTGGAAAGCCCTATTCCAGCATCTCACTTGTTGGGTCCTTCACAGTTGAGATGAATGGATCTTGTACGCAGGTGAAATCAGGGATACGGGGTTGGGCTCAGAAAGTGCACTCGGCAGATCTCTTTGTGGTCTCTCAAAGAAATGCAGAAGGTTTTAAAGGAGATCATAATGAACGCTATTATGCCCTAGCTCAGAATTCTGAATTTATTGTCATGAACATATCGGGAAATACAGATGATCAGAAACATTTTTGCATCACACTTTATGGGATCTTGCTGTGCACAAATTTAGCCACTTTGGCCTCATTCAGTGAGGAAGGCAACTTGGGGTGGGGGGGGAGGGAGGGATCTTTGTGGCCAAGTACAGCTCCTGTTTTAGTGCATAGAGAAAGCAGTTAAATGAAAGAAAAACCTCTTCTTAGCATTGGTGAAAAAGTCTTCTGTTGTGAGACCCAGAATTCAACACGTCTTCTCAGAGACTTTCACCATTTTTCCCACATCATGGTTATTATTTTCCTTGAATTATGGGTTAATTTTAAACATCTTCATTTTTTTAATTGAAGAGAGTGGGGTTAACATTCCCTGCAGTTTCAAGGCATCACTGTTCCGTCTTGATTGAGTGGCTTTCGTTGCGGGATCTGTTCTCCCAAGGGGGAAGAGGTGGGGGTTGGTGTCTGCGTGTGCCTCTGTTGCAGAACATTGGTGTGAAACCACACTGCAAATCCTTTCTCCCGTGGAAGTATCGCACACCATATGGGCACCATATCACTTAGTGGCAATCATTCGAATGGGAGAATTTTTTTTGTTGCTCGAAACGTTATCATCCACTCTCCAAGGGAAGAGTAAATGACAGGGACCATATGTGTTTGGATATTTGAGATGAATCCTCAATGAGGGAAGCAGCTGGAACTGCCTGCTCTTGAGTCTGCCTTTCATTACACTAATGTAACCCTCCGACTCCCATTCCAATCTGCAGTGTGTCAAATTGCTCACTGCAAAGATAATGGAAACCATTTCAATTACCGGGTCCACTGCTGACATTAGCACCAGTAAGGCTTTGCAACCCATTCTGATCGATGTTCGCAAGATTTAATTGTCTTTGATTTTGCTGAGGAAATGCACTAGAGGGTAGTTATTTGCATAACGCTGTAACTGGCTGTTCAAACAGTAACTTGAGATAAGTTTGCAAGAGAGAGTGTGTGTGTGTGTGTGTGTGTGGCGTATGCACTTGTGCAACAGTGCATGTCTGTGCGGATGTGTCTGTCTGAGCACAAATGTGTGTGGGTGTTTGTGTGCATATGTGTGGCTGTTGGCATTTGTTGGTCAATGAGCACACATGTGGGTGTGTGCATGTGTGTGGGTGATTTGTATTTGCACCTACATGCTCATGTGGGTGTTGGGATTATGCGTCCATGAGGGGGGATGTGCAAGTGTGTGTGCAGGCACTAAGGTGTGTGTGGGGGTGTTGGGATGTGCATGTATGCAGGTGGATGTGTGTGTGTGTGTTTTCTCCTTCACCTGTGGGGGATGTGCAGTGAGGAAGTTTGGTCAGTGACATGTTCCTGCCAGGGCTCTCATCGGATGAAATGACCAGAAGAGTAACTGCTGAGATGGAGGGTACCTTTGCATTTCTAATTACAGTATTTTTCTGGATGATTCTATAAAAACACATCAGTCATTTTATTGTCATGAACCTTTCAGGAAATTAGTTGTTTTGCAGCAGCTTTCAGTGCCAACATTTTCTATAACTATAAATTAAATAAAAAGTGTTTTTAAAAAAAATGTCAAAGTAAAACACTGTCTCTCCTAAAGCACCCTTGACCCAGAATAAATTAATACCAATGACTCTGGATAATAAAATCCTGGACACCTGGTGCCAGAAGGGGATAAGGTGTATCGAGGATCGTTATGAGCAAGGACAGCTAATGTTATTCAAACAACTAAAACTTTCTTCTGATATCTCCAGCTAAAAATCTTTCTTAAGGGATAATTTGGGACTGACTATGGCCCTGCCCATGTGTAGTGACATGGAGATTCTAGTTCAAGAGGGGAATACACACAAGTTGATGCAGCTCCTATTCCAAAAATGAGGGCCTGAAGCCGGGCTTACACAAGTCAAGGGAAAGGTGGGAGATGGACTTGGACACAACAATCCACAAGTGGTGCTGGTCTGACTCGTGTCTGGACAGCATGACAACAGTTATTAATGCCAGGTACAGGTTGGTGCAATACAATTTCCTGCATCAACTGTACCTCACACCATAAAAATTGCATAAATCGAAACAGAAATTTCTGAAGTGTGCTTCAGATGTGGTGTGGAGATTAGCACCCTCATCCACTTCTGGGAGGACCTGGGGGCATTCTTAAAAAAGAATGATAAAGATTTTCCAGAGAATCTGAAATTGTTCCTTCTGGGAAACATTATGGATTATTTGAGTTTTAAACTGTCCAGATACCAAATTCAGTTTGTGAAGGTTGCCTTGTCAGTAGCCAGGAAGTGTATGGTGGTCACATGGAAGTCTGACTCCTAACTAAACATTACACAATGCAATATGGAGATAGAGTTGTATTCCCCTGGCGAAAATCATGTACAATTTGAGAAAATATAACCATACCATAACCATATAACCGTTTACAGCACAGAAACAGGCCATGTAGGCCCTTCAAGTCCGTACCGGTTGACTTGAACAACTCCACTAGCTCCTCTGCAAACTCTTGAGGAAGTAGAGGCTTTCTTCATGATGCCATTGGTGTGTTGGTTCCAGGAAAGATCTTCCGAGATATGCTCATCACTAGCCACTTATCTATGTTTGTCACCGACAATTTCCTTTAATTTTCTCTGGGTTCTACTTTATGCAGAGATATTATTTACAGTCCTGACCTATTAGTTAGGGTATGGCAGCCTTAACTGCAACATATAGGTTCACAGATGTAGCTACACCCCTTCTAAATAGAAGAAAGGTAAAAATCCATTCTAATAGTGGAATGATTGAGATAAATGAAGTGGGTCAGGGTGGAGATGATGTGCTTTTGTTTTGTATCTTTTTCATTTTATGTTACTTTAGATTTATATTTGGTTCCATCAGGGTTGTGACTCTTAAGTTTTAATTTACACAATCTTTTCCTTGTGGCATTAGGGAATGGAAGGAAAGCAAGAGGGGTGGGCCAGGGAAAATGACTCTGAATGTAATATCTCATTATTGAGAAAGATCATATGGTTGTTCTGGATTTGCGCGAGTCTTGGAAAATCAAAAATAAAATATTTTTTAAAAATTAAGCCAGTGTCTGTGGTTCATTGATCATTCAGGAATCTGATGGCAGAGTGGAAGCTGTCCTTGTGCTGCTGGGTGTTCGTCCTGTACCTTTTTTTCCCTGATGGTAGCAGAGTGAAGAAGGCATGGCTTGGGTGGTGGGTGTCCTCGAGGAAAGAGGCTGCTTTCTTCAGACACTGTCTCTTGAAGATGTGTCATTCATTAATTTCCCACTGAGTCAGAAGGCTGGTCAGTCCTAGTGGGCAATCATTCCACTAACATGAGTAAATAGAAATTCTGTAGTGTGCACATTAGCAGGCAATTGAATTAAGAGAATAATCGTTATCCACTAATATCCTGTTATCACCTTGAATCATGGGTAGAATTAAACCTTTTATTATTTATCCTTATCTTGTCTGGTCTGTGGTATTGATACCAGATTCCCTGCCTCTGTCAGGCTCACTGGATGCATTCGGGAACTGTGGGTGCAAGGACTTCTGTGCACACAGTAGCTCAATAGCTCCACCACTACTTTCTCACTGAGGGAATGGGGAGCTAAAAGGGGCTGGGGTGTGGCAGCACACTTCTCCCCTCACATGGATTTGGGATTGCACTGTGTCACTCGACCTGCCAGAGAAAGCAAGATGCTGCTGTTGGGAATTTGGGAGCAGCGTACCACAACGCTGTTACAGTGCTAGCAATCGGGACTGGGGTTCGAATCCCACACTGTCTGTAAGGAGTTGATACATTCTCGCCACATCTGCATGGGTTTTCCCTGGGGGCTCCAGTTTCCTTGCACCCTTCAAAATGTACCAAGGGTTATAGGTCAAGTGGGTGTAATTTGACGGCATGGGCTTGTGGGCCGAAATGCCCTGTTACCATGCTGTATGTCTAAATTTAAATGTAAATTTTTAAAATTTAAAGTTCTTTTCCCTGGGGCACGATGATAGCACTGATTGTACTGACCCAGATGGGTAGGGAAGAGGCTATTAGGGTGGTTTAGTACACAAGTGAGAGGGAAATGAGACTCAGATAACAAATTGTGTGTGTGTGTATGTATATATATATATATATGTGTGTGTGTGTGTGTATATATATATATATATATATGCCTTTCTCAAAGTCCAAAAGCACTCTGCAGCAAAGGATGTCAGAAGGATAGCCACTGCTGAAGGAGATTTCTACATAACAAGATCCCATAAATAGTAAGATTCCTTTATTGTCACACACAAAATATAATAATGCACACAATCTGTCAACATTTCCCTGCTGTAAAGGCACACACCGAGGTGCTGCTAACAGAGCCCGGTGCCTACAGCAATAACAGGAAGAGAAGCAAAGCAGAGTTGCTGTATGTCAGTGGATTCTCCTCACGTGCTTCTGCGACCTATGCAGCCACACTGTCTCCCGTACGAACTTGAGCTCACATTCCGCCCCCAATACGATCAGGAAACTTTCAGTGCCCTCGCCCACACAGGAGGCGTAACTGACCTCGAATCCCCGCCCCATAAACTGTTGCCCAATAATCGGCCTCCAGCAGCCTGGGATGTGTCCTACAGCTGCTACCTGCAGTTAACACCCACTCAGTCCTCTTTTTGTGAGGGGTTACTATCTGCCAGGATTTCATGGAGAGTTGGGCTGAGTGGCCTTTTGCTATGCTAACCTTGCCCTGTATCTCAGTCTGAATCATCTAAGGAAGTTAATTGTCCGGTTACCCAGGCAACACAATTGTATTTTTACTGCACCTCCCCACACCTCCCTTCTTTATTGCTGTGTGTGAGGTGGCATTTTGCATTTTTTGAACCAGATCCTCTCATTTTTCTGGTTACTCTTTTGTAGCCAAAAGAAAATTTTCCTATTGGATGACTTGTAATGGGAGTTAAGTGTTGTTTGATAACAGGGAACATTGTAGGTGGAAAGGAACCACTCCTGCTTTATTTTGCAAAGAAGAGCTGAGTTAATAATTATAGGATCTTCACTCATCCACCAGCCAGGATTTCACCCCCTACTGACCATCATAGCTCCATAACAAGGTCTACAAACTCATTTGGAAGATTCCAAGTTACACATTACATCAGAAACAGGAGCAAGAGTCGGCCATCTAGCCCATCCTTGCAAAATGATGAGGCAAGAGTGGTTCTTTTCCACCCACAATGTTCCATTATCAAACAACACTTTATTCCCATTACAAGTCATCCAATAGGAACATTCCCTGTAGGCCACAGCTTTTAATCGGAGTTACCACCCTGGGTGACACCAACCCTAGTGACGCCACTGGCAAGTAGTCCGAGAAGTTTACAAATTCTGAAATCCTAAAAAAGAAGTTTTGCATTTCTGTTGCGTCTTTCATGACAGCAGCTGTTCTGAAATATTTAACAGCCCACGGAGGAAGATTGAAAGAGTGCAGAGAAGATTTACAAGGATGTCGCAGGGAATTGAGGAACAAAGTCAGAGGGAAAGGTTAAATAGGTTTAGTGTAGAAGAATGGGAGGGGGGGATATGATAGAGGTGTACAAAATTATGAGTGGCATTGATGGAGTAAATGTGAGCAGGTTTTTTTCCCCCCACTGAGGTTAGGTGAGAGAACTAGCAGACATGGGTTAAGGGTGAAAGATGAGAAACTTAGGGGGAACTTCTTCATGTAGAGATTGGTAAGAGTGTGGAATGAACTGCTAGCTAAAGTGGTGAATGATGTTTAGATTTCTGCATTTAAGATAGATACATTGTCGTGTGGGATATGGAGGGCTATGATCTGGGTGCTGGTTAATGGGTCTAATACCTCAGCCCAGGAGAGATGTTTATCGATAGAGTCTCCTTGTACCTCTACTCAATAGTGATGGGGGGGGGTCTCCTTGTACCTGTACTCAATGGTGGCGGTGTCTACTTGTATATACTCAATGTTGATGGGGTCTACCTGTTCTTGTACTCCATAATGATGAGGTGTCTTTGTTCCTGTGCTCAATGTTGATGGGGTCTACCTGTTCTTGTACTCCATAATGATGAGGTGTCTTTGTTCCTGTGCTCAATGTTGATGGGGTCTACCTGTTCTTGTACTCCATAATGATGAGGTGTCTTTGTTCCTGTGCTCAATGTTGATGGGGTCTACCTGTTCTTGTACTCCATAATGATGAGGTGTCTTTGTTCCTGTGCTCAATGTTGATGGGGTCTACCTGTTCTTGTACTCCATAATGATGAGGTGTCTTTGTTCCTGTGCTCAATGTTGATGGGGTCTACCTGTTCTTGTACTCCATAATGATGAGGTGTCTTTGTTCCTGTGCTCAATGCTGATGGTGTGTCTACCTGTACTTGATGGTGATGGGGTGTACCTGTACCCTATAGTGGTGGCGGTGAGGGTGGTGGGGGAGGGGGGTGGTTGTGTCTGTACCCAACGCTGCTTTGGATCTCCCCTTTACATCACTTTGAGTAACTTTTTCATCTACAGGGATGATACAATGTCAGGTTTCACTTCTCATGGTATGTTCTCATTTTTAAGCATATCAAGCTGTACATAGCTCCTGTGGAGATACCTTGGTGGGCATGGTCCCAGAACGTGTCAGCCAATCCCAACATGGAATTTCTCTTTCTCCAGGCCAACCTGCCACTGCTGCAGCGGGAACTGCTGCATTGTGCCCGTTCTGCCAAGCAGACGCCAGCCCAATACCTGGCACAACACGAGCACCTGCTGCTGAATGCCAATGCCACCTCCCCCGTCAACTCCACGGACCTCCTGGAGGTCAATGAGAATGGGAAGAGGAGTAGTCCAGAGAGGTGAGTCCCTATCCTCCCTGATCAACTTGCCCTGAGGTCTCCCACTGCCCCTGCGGCTCAGGACGAGTGGCTTTCATATTTGTTTATGGACTGGGGCTGCCTGGCAAGGCCAGTCTTTAACACCAAAAGAAGAAATTACTGCAAAATCTCAGGAGGTCATGAGTGTAAAATCGCAGAAATGCTGGATGTACTCAGCAGGTCTCCCAGCATCCAGAGGAGGTTAAGACTTTTCAGGTCTGAGCCCTTCCTCAAGGTATGAGTAAAAAGCAGGGAGGCAGGGTGAGGAATAGAGGCCAACAGACAAAAGGCATTAATTGAATCTGGAGAGGAGTCCAGGAGAGAGGAATCGTGAGGATTGATGGGGTGGGGGTGGAGGGGATGCAGAACTGCGTGAAAGGAGACAAAGGGAAAAGAGGAGACAGGGCTGGAGGAAAGGAGATTTAGGGATAAATGGGATGGGGGAAGGAAATGGCAAATGGAAACCAGAGACAGCAGGAGAGAGGACAGACTTGCAGCTCTCTGTTTCCCACTTCCAGCTGAGGCTCAGTGGCTATTTCTCTCTCTTCAGATGCTGTTCGACGTACTAAGAGTTTTTCCAGCATTTTCTGTTTTTGTTTGAGATTTCCTGTTTTGCTGTTTCTTTTATATTTTCACCATTTAGCATTTAATGTTCATTCCTAATTATCACCGTGAACTTGACGATGTGCTGTTATTACTATCTGACTGTACATATACAACCAGATGAAAGTAAAATATTGAGAGCAGCAGGAATTACAGATGGGGAGCAGTGAGAGAGAATCTCAAGTCTGAAATGTTGGTTGCATCTTTATCTTTGCTACATTATGTACACTGTTTGACCTGCTGAATTTTGCCATCATTCTGTTTTTACTACTCCCAGTCAGAACTGTGTCTCTCCAAACCATGTTGACTGCACATTGTTCACGCAGCGCATAATAATCACATACAGACATAAAAATGTAAATTAAATTAAAAAGGTATCAATATTCTGGAATAATTTACTCGATTTAATTACTGAGACCCAAGGTTATAGGATACTTCACAATGACAGCCTGCATTAAGAAGTTCTTTCCCAGCCTGGCTGTCCTGATTTTGATGCTCCTGGGCCTCCTTCCTGAGGGGCTGGGTTTGGAAAATGCTATTGGAGTAACCAAGAGGAATAAATGCAGTAGATTGTACACACTGGAGCCACTGTGTAGTTATGATGAAGGAAATTAACATTTAGGATGATTCCCCCAGGTTGACCTGAGGTGTGGCAGCTAAAGTGTAACTGGAAATGAGTATAAACCTCACAAAGAAATATGCAAGCAACTGCATTGAGAATTCGGGCCACAGTAGAATATTTTCTATAGCGCAAAGGGTGCTGTGCAACACTAATGGCGACTCTTTGTCTGATTGCAATTTTGTGTAATACTACATGTAAATTTAAATTTAATGGGCCCTTCTGGCCCATGAACCAGTGCTGCCCAAAGACCCCAATTAACCTACAAAGGGTGGGAGGAAACAGGAGCACCCGGGGAAAACCCACGCAGACAAGGGGAGAAAGTACAAACTCCTTACAGACACCGCCGGATTCAAACCCAAGTTACTGGTGCTGTAGTAGCATCGTGTTAACCATGCCGTGTTCTGTACCATTACATGATAATAAAATAATCTTGAAGAGTAATGCCTAAGCATTTCCGTGGAAACACATGGTGCAGAAGATCATTGGGACCATTTGTGCCAATTTCAAAAGAGGGATCAAATTAATCCCAAACCAGGACCATATCCCTGTAGACCATCACATATCACATGCTCACCTAGGTGATACTTAAATGTGCTGGGAGTTACTGTCTTCACTACCCTTGGAAGCAATGAGTTCCAGACACCCTCTGCTCTCCAGGAGAAAATCTTTATCTTGCTTCCTTCTAATCCTTTTTAATCATTAAACCACCTTCCCCCAATTATTAAGATTAATGTAAAGGAAACATCTTCACTCTTCCAAGTATTTTGTTATTTCATAGATGTTAATTACATCCTCTGTTTCAAAGAAAACTGTCCCTGTGTAGCTAGCATTTCCCAGTAACTAACTCTCTACCCAGAAACTATTTTGAAAACCTTTGCACCTTGTCAAGTAGTCACACCCTTCCAGTTACGGGGCCAGGAGACTGCACACGAGCCTCCAATCTGACCTTACCAATATTGTTCTTGCATGACTCCTCTGTTCCGAAGTAAAAATAGAAAATGGCAGAAATATCTGTCATACCAGGCAGCAAGTCTGTGGCCAGAAAAGCATGCTTCACATAGAAGCTTCTTTGTCAGAACTGGAAAAAAATCTACATTGTTTTGGGTTGCAGGGAGGGTGGGGTAGTGGTGAATAAGGTGGGGTCAGGGTTTCCCTAGTGATCCCAATGTTTACGGATTGATGGCAGCAATTAGAGGGAAAACACAAAAAAGGGGCATGTTAATTGGTGTGAGAGATGTAGCTGATACCTATAATGAAAATAGATTCCTCGCTGGAGACATAAGAGACTACAGATGCAAGAATCTGGAGAAAGAATAACAAGCTGCTGGATGACGTCAGCAAACCAAGCAGCATCTGTGGAAGGAAAGGGATAGTCCATGTGAGCTGCATCAGGACTGAGAGTGTAACAGGGAGGCAGGCAGTACAAAGAGGAAGGGGATGGCAAACAAGAGATGGATCCAGGTGAGAAGTGGTTGATGGTCAGATGGAGCCAAGTTGTGGAGGGGGTGGGGAGAGGAAAAGAAGGGTGGGGATGGCAATAGAGGCTGGGAGGCAACAAGGGGCTACAGAAGGTAGAATCTGGTGCTGAGGAACCAGATAAGGGAGGGATGGTGAGTAGAGGCAAACAGTGGGAAAGGAGATAGGGAATCAGTGCAGGTGATGGGCAGTTAGAAGCAGGTGTGACAGGGAAAGAAACTGGGTTACGGGGCAGATTATGATTTTTGTGGTCTTAGGGATCTGAATAGTCAGGGTATCAAGGGTTATGGGGAGGAGGCGGTGAGTGGGGCTGAGTGGGAAATGAATCAGCTCATGATGGAGTGGTGGAACAGATTCGACGGGCCATATGGCCTACTTCTGATCCTATTTGTTATGGTCTTATGGATTGGGTAAGAAGGGGGAGGGGGATGTGAACACCTGGGTGGATCAGAATGAGTGAGAAAGTAATAGAGAGGTGCGAGTTGCAGGAGATGGGAGAATTCAGTGTTGATGCGGTTGGGTTATGGACGATCGAGGTGGAATATGATGTGCTGTTCCTCTAATCTGCATTTGGCTTCACCCTAGCAGTGTGGGATCAGAGGACAGACAAGTGGCTTTGGGAATGGGGAGAGGAATTAAAATTACATACAACCAGGAGCTTCAGATGGCCTACAGTAGAATATTTTCCCAACTTGGTAGTTGGTGCCTCAGTCAATAAATAGAATAATACACTTCCTCTTTGTCCTGACAAAGAAGGGAAAATCTGGGTTGATGTCATCCATTTTACTAACTCTGGACTTCCCCTTATAGACATGTACTGCAAATCCTGTTGCCAGCCATTCCCATTCCCTCACAGACCTATCTGTTCTACCCCCCACCCCATCCATTGCCAGCATGAGGCCAAATATAAACTTGAAGAAAAACCTATTATATTTGGTATTTTATTTCTCTAGGGTCATCGACAGTCCAGTGGTAGAAACATTGAACTTTCCAATTTCAGGTAACCCCACCTCAATCCGGTTCCACTGTTGCCTCAGCCCATTCCAGTTCTTGCTTTACTCCCCTGACTCTCACCTCTATCGATCTGGTATCACGTTACCTCGGCCTCTCCTTCTCCTTTTCGCACTCATATCTCATACCTTAATCATGAAGAAAGATTCCAACCCAGAATGTTGACTGACCATTTCTCTCCATGGATGCTGATGACCTGCTGAGTCCCTCCAGCTTAAGACTATAAGACACAGGAGCGGAAATAGGCTATTCAGCCCATCAAGTCTGCCCTGCCTTTCATTCACTGATCCATTTTCCCTCTGCCCAGCCTTCTAATTGTTTGCTCAGGATTCCAGCCTCCGCAATCTTTTGTGTCTCAAAGAATTTACTAGATGGGCATCCATGTGGGAGCAAATCAGGTGGTACATTTAGCACAGCACAGTGGTTACCACAATGCTGTTACAGCAATCGGGACTGGGGTTTGAATCATGCTCTGTCTGTAAGGAGTTTGTACGTTCTCCCCGTGTTGCATGGGTTTTCCCTGGGGGCTCCGTTTTCTGTAGTCGGGCAGCACAGGCTCATGGGACGCAAGGCCCTGTTACCATGCTGAATGTCTAAATTTTAATTTTAAAATGTTCTGGGGTATGTAAATGGACATTTTGGAGCAAGAAGCAACCTGCTGGAGGAACTCAGCAAGTCGAACAGCGTTAGTGGGAGAAAAAGAATACTCAATGTTTTGGGCCAGAACCCACCACTGCTTCCTCCCGCAGATTGCTTATTGCTCCAGATTACCTCCTTTCTAGTCTCCAGTTAAATGGGCAATTTTTTTTGGAACAGTTGTGTGGTCTTGTATCATCTAAGAATGTAAACGGCCATGTTGCCAACCTGCAACAGGGGAACCTGAAATGATGCAGTTCATACTTGTTTCACGCACTGAGAGAATTTGGTGAGATTGAATCTGATTCAGGAGCCTTTAGTCCAAGTGCCAGATAGCAAAGAAGATGGGGAAGTTTGGGGTGGGGGGGGGGGGTTCGGGGGAGTAGGTGGAGTGTTTGACATTCTAATCAGGTTAAAGAACAGAAATGCCAGAAAAAAAAACCTTAAAATTACAGTTAAACCCCCATTATCCAGAATTCAAGCAACTGGCCAAAAAAAAAGTGCAGAATATAAATTAGTAAAAAAATATGCAAGTTTAAAATTGGTGCATCTTTCCATTAGGTCACCATTCACAATCTCAAGCAACCGGAAAATTCACTTATCCATCATTTACCAATCACTATAGGTGCTGACAACCCAAGTTTGTCCAACCATTTGTTTTAGCTCATACCCTCGAATCCCAGTAGCATCCAGTGCCCTTTCCAAAGCCTCCACCTCCTTCCTGCATTGGGGTGACCAGACTGCACTCTACAAGTTCTTGTTGCTGTTAAGCATATCATTGAGCACCTTGAGTCATTTGACTCCATTATCTTTGAATAATACATTTAGAGGCCATTCAGCCCATTGCATCAATGCCAACTGCACAAGAGAACAAGAGAAATTCCACTGGTCCCATTTCCCCCCCCCCCCCCCCCCGCCTTGTATTTCTCTGCTCTCTACATTACATTTGCTGTTACACGTACCCATCAATATCATTGATTTTTCCAGCCATTAACTTTCTCCAATAGCTTACAGAAAAGCCAATCAGGAGGGTACGTTTACCATAGCAATGCTATTACAGCGCCAGCGACCCAGATTCGAATCCACTGCTATCTGTAAAGAGATGGTACGTTCTCCCTGTATCTGTGTGGGTTTCCTCCAGGTGCTCCAGTTTCTTCCCACCTTCCAAAGATGTGGGGTTTGTAGATGTATTTAGGTGCTATAGGCTTGTAGGCTGGAAGGGCCTGTTACGGTGATGTTTGTCTAAATATAAATTTAAAATCACAGTTTTAAATCCACTCACCCTCACCAATTTAAGCTGTTTTCCTCTTGCATTTAATAAACCCTCTTTTCCTTTTGAGTATCCCTTGTACTTGCACCAGCAACTCCCACTGGTGGTCATTTTTGCTGCTCTTCTTTCCCGTTGTTTTCTAAGTTTCTTCTTCATGCCATACCTTGTTTCTTGAGTAAAACATGGAAGACTGGAAATGCTGTGATTGTAGTTAAAATATACCGAAATGCTGGAGAAACTCAGCCAGTCTTTCAGCATCCATAGGATTTGACAAAGATATATTGCCCATGTTTCCAGCTTGAGTCCTTCTTCAAGGAATATGCAGAGGGTGGTGAATCTGGAAATTGCTGCCCATTGAAGCAGTGGATGCTACCTCAGTAAATATATTTAAGGCAGGTTTGGATAGATTTTTTTTTACATTGTAAGGGAATTGATGGATATGGGGAAAAGGCAGGTAGATTCTACTCCTGTTCTTATGGTTGGCTCCCTTGGCCAACGATCTGCCTCACTTGTAGATGATGTTCCTTCCTCCTGGAAGTTTTGATCATTGACTGTGATATTATTCCCTCAGGAGTAAGGAAAATGGATTTGAGCGCGAGCCCCCGGCCAAGCGGGTGTGCACCATCAGCCCTGCTCAGCGGCACAGCCCAAGTATCAGCTTGGCCCCCTTACCCAATGGCCAGCTGCACCCAACTCCCCCACCGCTGCAGCACTACAGCCTGGATGATGTGGCCATGAGCCACCTGTACCGAGACTCACAGAGACTTCCTGAGTACAGGGACCGGCACAGACATCACGGTGAGTGGCACCATGGTGTCCCTGGCTCTTAAAGTTGGGATGGAGTGGGAGCGTGGGTTGACCAAGGAAAAGGATGAATATTAATAAAGCACCTCAGATGTTGTTACTCTTGTCACAAAGAGCATTAATGTTTCACAAAATAAGGATTTCTACAAATATCTTGGCAGACTTCCTGTTGTTATTGCCTGTGCTTTCTGGGGTCGGGCCATCACCTTCTTATCTCACTGGGGTGTTACATTGTATACTTGATTCATTGGATGCGTCTTTCCTGAGTTTCTGCCAAACTCTTCAAAGTGTTGGCATACCCTTTTAGCACAACACTGAAGCGATTTCCATGGATTTGAAAGGGTTGGGATAGATTAGGTGTGGAGAATATGTTTCCAGTAATGGGCGAGTCTGGGTCCAGAGAGCACCACTTCAGAATAAAAGGAACAGAGAGGAGGACAAATGTCTTCAGCCAGAGGGAGGTGAATCGGTCAGATTGCCAAGTCATGGGGTATATTTAAAGAAGAGGTTGATAGGTTCTTGATTTAGTCAGGGCATCAAAAGTAATGGGGAGAAGGCAGGACATTGGGTTTAAGAGGAAAAATAAATCAGACTTGATTCAAATGGACCGATTGGCTTAATTCTGCTCTGAGGTATTATGGTCTAAAATGCTGTTCTCTGATCTTCAAAAGTTTTCCCCCCCTCTTTCTGATTATGTTTCAGGAGGATCCCGTGGAGTGTATCAGGAAGAAATGATTGATCATCGACTGACTGATCGGGAGTGGGCTGAAGAATGGAAACATTTGGATCACGTAGGTCCTCAGTTCTCCTACTGTCAAATAATCATAAGAGACTGTGTGACCCATCTAGATCTCACCTACCTGTCCTACTTCTGACTCAACAGTAACAGAAGGAGTGTTAACCTCCCATTCAGGGAGAGCATTTATGATCTTTCCCCCTCCTCTCTGAATTAGGAACAGTACTTATCCAAGGATTGTAAACTATTTTTTGTTTTATTTGGTTGAGTTTAGCGGCCATTCTCAACAGGGCCCCTACAGCCCTCTGGGGGCCGCAGCTCATTTAAGTAAAAGCCTGGTTTTCTTTTCTCCTCACGTAACAAATATTTTTATGGTCTTTATTTAGTCGGTTGTAGAGAAGTACGAATGAAACCAGAACTTGACAACTTCACGGAGAAAGGAGCCCATAAACTCTGGGGGGGAGCCATAGGCAAAAACAAAAAGTCAAGTTTATTGTCATCTGATAGTATAAAAGAATTGTTGGGAATGGTTAGTTTAGACGTGCGGCACAGTGACTGGTCGTTCCGGGCCATGTTCCTGCACCACCTAACAATCTTATAAACAAGATACTCTTTTGAAGGCTTTTTACCTTCTTCCTGCCCAAAATCATCTACCAGAGTCCAAATAGGCTCTTTGTCAGGGATTTGTGACATTTTGGACAGGGGGAGGAGAATTCATTCTTTTACATTCAATGCCTCCATCTACAAACCATTTTATCAACTACTCCTGCATGTATTAAATGATTGAGACATGCTGGAACCCAAAACAAAATGCAGGCTGCTGTATGAACTTAGTATGCAGGCAACAACAATGGTTGGTTACTTTAGAGTGTGGATGAGTAGAGGGACCTTGGGGTCCAAATCCATACATCCCTCAAGGTTGCTGCACAAGTTGATAGGATAGTTAAGGTCTATGGGATGCTGGGATTCATTAATAGAGGGATTGAATTCAGAGGTCATTTTGCAACTCTACACATCTCTGGTAAGACCATACTTAGAGTATTGTGTTCAGTTCTGGTCACCACATTATAGGAAGGATGTAGAAGTTGTGGAGAGGGTGCAGAGGAGATTTACCAGGATTGTTGCCTGGTTTGAGAAACAAGTGTTATGAGATAAGGTTAGCAGAGCTGGGACTTTTGTCTTTGGTGGATGAGAGATTAGAGGTCTCAAGTGTATGAAAGGCATAGATAGGGTGGACAGCCAGCACCTGTTTCCCAGGGCAGGATGAGCAAACACCAGAGGACATGAGTACAAAATGAAGGGAAGTTTTTATTTACACACACACACACACACACACACACACACACACAAACATTGGGGGCATTTAAGAGACTCTTAGACAGACATATGGATGGGAAAAAAGAGGTTTATTGGGTAGGGAGGGTTTAGAACTTTTATTTTAAGAAGGAATATATAGGTCAGCACAACATCAAAGGCTGAAGGGGCTGTACCGTGCTGTATTGTTCTAGGTTTATGAAATGCTGACATTTCAGGGTGAGGCAGAGTTTTCAACTGTCCATTTCTCTCCCTGGATTCTGCCTGAACTGTTAAGCTCCTCCAACCGTTTATTTTTGCCCTTTTAAATGCTTTATTTCTTTACATCCTTTTCTCTCCTGTCATTCTCAATATCCTTCTCATTCACAAAGACTTCTGAAACACTGGTCAATGTCCTGAGATGCTCTGCAACCACCCAGGAATTTGCCGAAGCCTCCTACCTTGTGGGAGTGGATGACAGGACTGGCTGGAGTTATAGTCTGAGATGGAACAAAAAAGTCGGGGGCCTGAGTAACTGGGAAGCTGGCTAATTTAATATGCATCTTTAACAGAAGGATGTTCAAGATTATTCTGAATAATCTCATGGTTTCTTTCATTTTCTAATGTTAAATTGAGGATTCATTACTGCAGTGGAAGCCTATTTTATTAATTGAGTTTCTTTCATTTTAAAATATATTTTATTGAGTTTAACATATAAATCCTACATTCAAAGTCTTAATAAAATAAATACAGGTAGTCCTCAACTTACGACCTACACGAGTTACGTCCACCCTCATGTACGGCCGCATTTATTTAAAAAAATTACTGTATATATGCTGAGATTCTTCATTAGAGGTTCATTTGTTGAATTTTTTAAATAATTGCTTTAATGCCTTGTGAAGGCATGTGAAAGCGAGTTATGACCAATCCGAGTTATGACCAATCTTTCGGTTCCAATTACGGTTGTAAGTTGAGAACTACTTGTAACAGATCATATCATGTAGACATGGATAGAAAATAGGTAAAACTACATTAGACAATCCCTTGATTTAAACAAAGGGCAAGTTCTGTCTAATTTAATGATATGATCTATGATAACCATGTTAAACCCATATTTAACAAGTTGATCTAAAAAAACTAAATCTAATGTATCCCCTCCCTCTAATCAAGGTTACCTTGTAGAAAATGATGTGGATCGAATAGTGACCTTCAGACACTAGACAGAGAATCTCCAGAGCATCTAAATTTCTTAAATTTTCCAGTCATGATAGAATTCTATGAATGGGCTCCACATATTTTTAAATTGAAACTTTCTATATTTAATGTTGTATCTAATTTTTTTTCAAGCTTAAATAGGTGAAGAATCATCTTTCCATTTCATTAAAATTGCTTGTCTGGCTATCCATATGATAAAAGCTAAAAGTTTCTCCTGGGTTGCTGACAAAGTATATCCAGTTCGTGAGGAAAACCAAACAAAGCAAATAAAGGGCATGGCTCTATTTTGATCTTAAAAATAATTGATAAAGTTTGGAAAATGTTTTCCCAAAATCTTCCTAAATTCGGGCACTCTCAAAAGATATGAATTGGCAAAGCTTCAAAAATCTTTTGGTTACAACAGTTTTTCTCGAAGGTAACTTTTCCTTTTTTGAATAATTGTCAGTTAAATTTAATCTTCCTCATAAACTTTTTTTAGTTATTTACAAGTTAGGGATTTTGTTCAGTCCAAGCTTTCAGATTTTCTCTCAAATCTCAAATATAAATATTCTTGATTTTTAAAAAACTTACAGTTTATTCATGGTGGATTAATATCGTGTTTTTTTAATGACCTATTGGATTTAAGATCAGCCTCAATGGCTGGGATTAAGAATGATTGGGAATGTGACTTGAATATAATATTTTCTCTCCTCTCAGCTTGATCAATTATTCCTTATTTTGTGCAAGGCTGGGTTTATTAAGGTGGTACACAGAACACACATGTCCAAACTCAAATTATCTCATTTTTATGCAGATGTTGATCCAGAAGTATAAAATTCATAATTTCAATGGCAGATGGAGGTTGTACTGAAAACAAAAGATGCTGTAAATCTCATGCACTGCCAAACAGACCACCTGCAAATTGCAGTAACATCACCTTATATTCCTTCTGGGCACCCTCCAATTGGAGGGCATTAACATCAAGTTCTCTGGTTTCTGTTAGCCTCCCAATTTTTCCTTACCTCCCTCTCTTTTTCATTTTCCTTCAGTCTCCTTTCTCTGCTGAACATTGATATCCAAATCTCTGTGCATGATAGATATTCCTTCATATTTATGTGTCAATCCAGAAACCTTTTAAATGCTACTAGACTATTTGTTTCTAATCTACTCAGTACCCTAGAAGCCGTTCCAGGCAATAATTATTTCAACTAGAAGCCATTCCAGGCAATAATTATTTTAACTCAGGATATTGAATTGCACCTGTTGGACTCCACTGATAGTTTGTCTGCTTTTGGGAGTGGTGTATGTCAAAGTCCATACTGGTTTTCAATGGCTACTAGTCTGGGACTTATCCTCACCACTCTTGGCATTGTTCATGTTTGTTTTATTATCATCTGACTGAACACACACAGCCGGAAGACCTAGTATTTCTCTGGACCATGATGCACACACATAATACATCTTTCACATGCAACATAATAATCTCTTTCTCTCTCTCACTCACACACACACACACACACACACACACACAATATTAAATATGTTCAGGTTTATCAAGTTCAAATTTATTGTCAAAACACACAATGCTGGAGAAACTCAGCAGGTCAAACAGTGTCCTTTATGTAGCAAAGGTTAAAATACATAACCAACCTTTAGGGCTGGAGTCCTTCATCAAGGTCTGGAAAAATGTCGGTAGGTGTCTGAGCAAAAGAGTAAAGGGGAGGAGGTGTGGTTTTACTTCAATTTATCGTCATCCAGTTGTACAAGTACAACCCGATGAAACAGCGTTCTCCAATCTTCAATGCAAAAACTTACAAACATGTAACTAGACATAACACACATACAGACATAGGATATATATGCAGTACATGTAAATATATTAAAATATGTATATATATATATTCTGAATAATTTACTCAATTTCATTTATGAGAGACCCAAGATTACAGAATACTGTTCATTAATCAATCTCACAGCCTACAGGAAGAAGCTATTCCCCAGCTTGATAGTCCTGATTTTCATTCTCCTGAACCTCCTTCCTGATGGTAGCAGGTCAAAGATACTATGAGATGGATGATTGGGATCCTCATTTAACCAATGCTCCCAGTGGACATCATCAACAGAGGGAAGGGAGACCCCAGTGACCTTCTCGGCCATGTTACTGGATCTAGTTGTTGGAGGTTCAGTCACACATTCTCTTTCCTTCCAGCTGCTGAACTGCATCATGGACATGGTGGAGAAAACCCGTCGCTCTCTGGCCGTCCTCTGCCGCTGTCAGGAGGCAGACCGAGAAGAGCTGAACTACTGGATGAGACGTTACAATGACACAGAGGATGTGCGGAAGAGCAGCAGTGCTCAACTGCGACAGCTCAGCCCCGGGAACGTAGACGCCATTCAGTCTGGTGAGCCTTTCACTCTGCGAGCTCTCACAGGCTAGTTTAAAGGGAAGAGCTTTGATCTAAATCAAGAGAGAGAGAGAAAAGAGAGTGAGAGAAAGTTCACTCCGCGAGCTGTCATAGCCTAGTCTAAAGGGAAAGGCTCAGATAAATCAAGAAAGAGAAAAGTGTGCTGTACGTAAATTGGGGGTAGGTTTTGACTTATAGCAAATTGGTGAAAATAAATACTAAGAACAAAGGGTAGCATGGTTAGTGCAACACTGTTACAGCACCAGTGACTTTGGTTTAAATCTGGCGCTGTCTGTAAGGGGTGTGTTCATTCTCCCCCTGTCTGCATGGGTATCCTCCAGGGGCGCTGTTTTCCTCCCACCCTTCAAAACGTACGAGAGTTGTATAGGTGTAAATTGGGTGGCATGGGCTCGTGGGATAAAAGGGCCTGTTACCATGATGTATGCCTAAATTTAAATCTTAAAAAAAGTTAAAGCATTGCACAGCTGCTCCACAGTTCCGGTGACCCCAGTTCAATCCTGGAGTTAAAAGTTTTCTCCATAGGTTGACTCCTGATGCTCGGGTTTTCTCCTACCTCCCGCTGCCCCACAGCTCCGGTGACCCCAGTTCAATCCTGGAGTTAACGTTTTCTCCGTAGGTTGACTCCTGATGCTTGGGTTTTCTCCTACTGTCCCGAAGGTGTGCAGGTTCTGTGTTCATTGGCCCTAGATGGTGGTGTGCGCTTGAATTCTGGGGGTGGTGGTGGAGCAGCAAGTTGATGAGAATGCAGGGAGAATACAACAGGATCACTGTAAATGCGTGGTCATTGGTCAGCATAGATTTGGTGGACCAAAGGGCCTGTTTCTGTGCAGTTTGACTGTGTGGTTTGAGACGTAAAACATGCGGCTGGTTTGTTATTGCCTGACCCTCCCCAGTCAAAATCCACTGCCCTGAGAGAGTGAACTGGTGTGGTTTCTGTGGCTGAACCATGGATCAGGGCTTTACCAGGATTACTCTTTTCCTCTGAACTCTTTAAATCTCTTTGAATTTTTTTTTACACTCATCATGCTGAGGAATTTTAATGCTGGTTGAAGGTTTTTTGGAGGAAGTAGATTTGGTGTTAGGGGGTCCAGTGAGAAGATTCTCTTGTTTTTTAATCATCCCTTCCCCAATCCTCCCCCACCGGTGCCAGGATTCTGCCCGCTCCCCTTCCTCAAGCCACCTGATGTGCCAGGGCTGCAGTCCAAGTCACTCTCAGAATCCACGTCCACTGGCCACCCCTTGGTTGGCGATGTGCCATTTGACAGTGCTGGACAATACATTCATGTTTCACCCCTTGCTGGCCTCCCACCCATGTTCTTCCACTCTCTCCGCCATCCACCCCCCAGGCGTCCCAGGCACATGGAGGCTGACAGCCAGCCGCCATTTTGTGCCTTGCGCCCAGTTAGAGGATTCCACGTAAAATGGCGGCCTTCTGTCTGGGTGATTCATTGTCCTTTGCAGCCAAGTCACTGAGGGTGATTCACCTCTCTTCCCTGTCTTACTCCTCATACAAGCTCATGAGCTGGGGAGGAATTTGTCAGAGACTTGTGTTTACATGTCATAAATCTTTCTGAATTTCAATTATTCAAATGCAGAGCAGCGCAGGTGATTTGAGGAAGGTCCCCTGTTAAATATTCTGATATAATGGTCTGCTGGGTTGTGGCATTCAACTCATTTAACCCTTTATTCAACTAATGGTGTCATAGTCAGCAAAAGGAGCCCCCGGAAGGAAATTTGCCCCCGTTCATTTAAAGTTGATTTGTGTCTCTGCAGAACTTCTTCGGGAGATCACTCACAGACCATCATCTGGGTATGTCCCTGATGACATCTGGAAAAAGGCAGGTAAGCCACAATGGAGATCATTGAGCATCTCTTGGTTCGAGATTAAAGTTGAGCCCGCCTTCACCACTTCAGCTGGCAGCTCGTTCCACTACTGCCCATGAAAAAAATTCCCTATATGCTCCATTTAAACCTCACTTTTCATCCTTAACCTATGACATCCAGTTTTTATCTCACCCAACCTCAGTGGAAAAAGCATTTACTGTATATATATCTATATATATATATATATCCATCATAATTTTGTATTCCTCGATCAAATCTCCCCTCATTCTTCTACACTCCGGGGAATAAAGTCCTAACCTGTCTAATCTTTCCCTGTAACTCAGTTCCTCAAGTCCTGGCAACATCGTAGTGAATCTTCTCTGCACTCTTTCAATCTTACTGATACCTTTCCTGTAGTTAGCTGACCAAAATTACACACCAAAATTATCTTGAAAAGGGACTCAGGCACAAAATGTCAGTAATATATCTTTACCACCTATGGATGCTGCGAGACTGGCCGAGTTCCTCCACCAACTCTGTGTGTGTTTTACTACAATCACAATGTCTGCAGGTTTTTGTGTTTCACCCATATTTATTCATCCATCCTTTTATGTCAATTATCTCTATTTTAATTTTTTTAAAATTTAGTCCTACAGCACGGTAACATGCCCCAAATTTGGCCTCATCAGTGCCTTACATTTCCCTTTGTCGGGTTCCACCAATCAGATTCCTGTCCCTGCCTTGCAGCACCACCTCTCCTGCTCCATCCCCTGGCTCCATCTATCCGTCATCCTTCATCCCTTCTCGGTCCACCCATCACGGCTGACCCCAGCCTCTTCTCTTTCACGCTGCCTTTCTTCCCTCTCATTTCTCAAGGCTTTGACCCAAAATGTCAGCTATTCATTTCCCTCCCCGGAATTCTAGCAGCAAGTTGTTTTAAATATTTAAATTTAGATAAACAGCCCATGCCGCCCAATTTCATCCAAATAACCTACAATCCCAGTATGTTTTGAAGGGTGGAAGGAAGCCGAAGAACGTGGAGGAAACCTATGCAGACATGGGGAGAACGTACAACCTCCTTACCGCCAGCACAGGGTTTGAATCCCAGTCGCTGGCACTGTAATAGCATTGTGCTAAGCATGGTAACAGTGTTGCTTCAGATTTGAGCATATGCAGGCTCTCCATTTGCTTGAGGCCACCTCTGGATATAAAAACTAGGTTTAAAAGAATATTTCGGAAATTTGGATTTCTTTCAAATTAGTGACCTGAGATTAAGGAAGAAAGACCTTCTTTTAAGTGGAAACTGAACGATTTGTCTCATCCCAAGAATGAATATTTAAGAGAGACTACAAATGGTGACCTTGGATATTTATCACTATTATACACAGAACAGTACTGGCCCTTCAGCCCACGATGTTGTGCTGACCTATATAAACTGACTCGACTATCTAATTCTTCCCTACCTCACACCCATAACCCTCTATTTTTCTTGCATCCATGTTCCTGTCCAAGAGTCTTTTGAACGTCCCTATTCTACCAACCTCCACCACCCGATAATACATTCGAGGCACACACTACTCTGTGTTTAAAAAAAAACCCTGATGTCTCCTCTAAACTTTTTTCCCCTCACCTTGGACAGATGTCCTCTTGTTTTTCCTACTCTTGCCCCAAGCAAAAGGTGCTGACTGTTCACCCTATCGATGCCTCTCATAATCTTGTGGACCTACCTCTATTAAGTCACCTCCCATCCTTCTTTTTTCCAAAGAGAATAGTTCTAGCTCTGTTAACATTGCCTCATAAGACACATTCTCTAAAGCAGGCAACATCCTGCTAAATCTCCTCTGCACCCTCTCCATAGCTTCCACGCCCTTCTTGCAAGGAAGCAACCAGAACTGAACACAACATTCCAAGTATGGACCAACCAGTTTTTTTGGTTAACTGGTCAAAAGAGCATTGAAAACAATAACTTATTGGTGGTTCAGAGCCTTGATTCATCCTGATGGTGAGTGAAAATTATATATAAATGCAGTAGTTCGAAAGTTCAATGATCAGACTTTGGGTTGAAGACTTGACTGGTGCTGTTATTCCAATTTGCATTTAGCCTCACTCTGGCAGTGGTGAAGACAGGAATGACAAATAGGTGTGGGAATGTGAAGGGAAGTTGAAATGGAATGCAACCAGGAATATAGATACAGCTTCCCTCAAAGTGATGCATTTTCTTTAAGGAATTTTCTTTAGTAGGCAGGACGATTAGCATAGAGGTTAGTGCAACGCTGCTACAGCACCAGCGATCAGGACCAGAGTTCGAATTCCACCCTGTCGGTAAGGAGTTTGTACATTCTCCCTGTGTCTGTGCAGGATTTCTCCAGCAGCTCCAGTTTCTTCCTACCGTTCAAAATGTACTGGGGTTGTAGGACAATTGGGTGTAATTGAGTGGCATAGGCTCATGGACTGAAAGGGCCTGTTACCATGCTGTATGTCTAAATTTTAAAAATTTACATTTAAAATATTTCAAAAGAATTGAGTAAGAGGACCAAAGGGATTAGGTATACAGATAAAGAGGTCACTATATGATCAAATCCCTGGTGCACTCTTCCAAAGAGAGAGATAAATTAATAAAAAGTTATAAAGTCTTGGGTAAAACACAGCTGTTTTTCTTCGTAGTCATTTTGTCACATATAATAAAAGGATGTGGAAGCCCTCAAGATAATTTTGTAAAGATCTTTATCAGAACTGGGTGGTTTTCTTTTCTAGGAACAGGCTTGAACTCTTTTCTCCAGAAAAGTAAAAACTGGGCGAATACCTGACAAGTGCTCGACAACCATTTTCACTAATAGGAGAGGCTGCAATATAATATAATCCCCGGTAAATCCCTCTGAATCTCTGTGGGACATTTGAGTTGGATGAGGTGGGGGAGCTCTCAGCAGGTGGTTTGCACAACTAATGGTTCAGTTCAAAAAGCACGCTCACAACAGGCAATCACTTCCCATCTACTGCAGACATCCATGTGAGGCACTGCCTCAAAAAGGCAGCCAACATCATCAAGGACCTGGTCACAATTTCTTCTCGCTGATCAGTTTATTTCCAAAAACTAACAGGCTCTTTAACCTTCCGTTACTACCCCTAATGCTGATCATAAGCTACTCTGGGACCACCATAAGATCTGTCTGTACTATTGAAATATTTTTTCCCCCTGAACTAATGCAACTGTGAACATTCGTTGATGCATGATTCACCCAGTGGGCACCCATTTCAGTTCCCCACCCCATTCCCTTGATGACATGCCTGTCCATGGTATGATGCACTGCCAGACTGAGACCACCCTTAAATTGGAGGAACAACGCCTCATATTCCATCTGGGTGCCCTCTAATAAATGGCATTAACATCAACTTTCCTTTAGAAACCCCCCCCCCATGTCTCCTTTCCTTCAGCTCTGCCTGTCTCACGCTTGCACTCTCTCCCTCTCCCCTCTGTCTCTTCCCTTTTCCCTCGGTCTCCTTTCACAGAGCCAAAATCATTCTCACCATTCCTCTCTCCTGCTCTCTTATCCTATCTAATTAACACCATTTGTCTGTAGGTGTGGACTCCTCTCCCTCCCATTCTTCCCCCTTTCTTTCCCCAGCCTTTAATCCAGATGCTTGTCTTTTTTTAAAAATTCATATCTTGAAAAGGGACTCAGGCTCAAAATGTCAGTAATATATCTTTACCACCTATGGATGCTGCGAGATTGGCCGAGTTCCTCCACCAACTCTGTGTGTGTTTTTTTACTACAATCACAATGTCTGCAGGTTTTTGTGTTTCACCCATATTTATTCATCCATCCTTTTATGTCAATTATCTCTATTTTAATTTTTTTTAAATTTAATCCTACAGCATGGTAACAGGCCCTTTTGCCCCATGAGCCCAAGCTCCCCAATTACACCCAATTGACTGACAATCCTCATACATTTGGAAGGGAGGGAGGAAATCCATGCAGACACAGGGAGAATGTACAAACTCCTTATAGACAATGCTGGATTCAAACCTGGGTCGCTGGTGCTGTAATAGCGTTGAGCTAACCACTAGGCTATACCTTGCTGTCCCATTTCTTTCTCTTTCATGGCATATTGTGGTAGCTTCATTCATACCATTATAGATGGTGTATCTGACATACTGTAGAAACTAAGAATTTTGGAGCGTCTGTACATTGTACTTATGTACAGTGCATCTATGATCATAAAATCTCATCATCATCGAAAATACCTCATTTAGCAAGCAGAGGAAACTTGAGGGAGAAACTACAGCATCTTCTCCCAATCCCAACAGGATGGTTTCAACAGAAGTTCAGGGAATTGAAGATAGTTACACACAAATTCTCTGTTTTGATCAAAACACGTGCTTCAAGGTTGACTGGGAGTGGAGCGAATCCATCGCACTCACTATGGAACTTGCAAGTTTGCAACTTATATCCAACAAGGATTTCAGTAGAAACTTCTGTAACCAGAGAATGGTTAAAATGGGGAACATTGACATTAAGAGTTGTGAAGGTAAATACATAGATGCAATTAAAGGAAGTGGTTAAGTGCACAAGGAAGTAGGAAATGGAACGTTTTGCAGATCAGTTGGAATCAGAGGTTAGGTGGAGATTTGTATGGGGCTCAAAACACACCACATCTCCCTGCACTTCCAAAGTATGGAGTAAAAACACAGGAATGTTAGAGGAACTCAGCTGGCCTTGCAACGTCCACAGGAGGTAAAGACACATTACCGACATTTTGGGCCTGAGCCCTTCTTCAATGTAGAAGCAAAAAACGGAGGCGTCTGAATTAAAGTCTAAGGAGAGAGAGGGCGGAGTATGGCGTTCTAAAGCCACTGTGCGCGCGGATCTCATTCAATGTGAAAGCCAATTGTGATTTTCTGGCAATAAGGATTTGCATTTATATTTTTATATATTCAGTGTTGGATGTGGGTGACCATCAATTCCCATCCCTAATGTTCTCCTCCAGAAGGTGTCGTGAACCACCTTCCTGAACTACAGCAGCATGTTGTGACGTTTCATTCTGGTTTACGATCAATAATCAAAAAGCTAAAAAGCTCTGACTGAAAAACTCAGGCCAGTTCACTCACAACATGCTCCCTTAAACAGTAATGTGATGATGACTGGCTCATTTTTAATCTTAGTTAAAACACAAGAAATGCTGGAGGAACTCAACCAGTCTCGCGCCATGCATAGGAGGTAAAGATATATTACTGACATTTTGGGCCTGAACTCTTCCTCAAGTATTAGCAAAAAGCCCCCAGCCTTTTTATTCAGACACCTGTCTTCTTTTTGCTCATACCTTAAAGAAGGGCTCAGGTCCGAAATGTATGTCATATATCTTTATTTCCTATGGATGCTGCAAGACTTGCTAACTCCTTCAGTATTTCTATGTGATTTTACTACAATCAGAGTCTCTGCAGACTTTTGTGTTTCACCTAATTTTTAATCCTGTCAATAATTCCCATGTTATTCCCAAATAATGCCATGGAATCTTTTTACATCACCCGATAGAGTTTGTCTCAAATCTGGCAGCGTAGCAAGCTGCTTATGAGCTTAAGTCTCTGTGGAGGGTCTTAACCCACAGCATTCAGAGGCAAGAGTGTTACCACAGAGCTGCGGTGTGCAAGATGTCACCTAGTTCTCTGAGGAGAGGGAGGGAGGTCAGAGGTGGTGAAGATGGTGGAGGGGAGATTTGTGAAATGGAAGGTGCTTTGCACAGGAAAGGGTGCAGAGAAGAGAGCGGAAAGTCAGTGAAGGAGCAAAATGCAGCCAGTGAGGAAAGCAGCCGGTGATGATGAGGCGAGTTTGCAGTTTGATATTTCCTCTGACGGTTGGGCAGATTGACAGCTGGAGCCGAGAGATTTGGCATTCTCGTACAAGGCAGCATTCTATTCTGCAGGGGAGGGGGACGGTGGCGGAGTGGAAAAGAGCAGAGGGTGGAAGGAAGAAAACTGCCGCGTGATCTCACCTGCAGAAAATGCACCATCTGCCAAGCCGGAGCAGAAGTGGCGCCAATTCTGCCCTGGCACCTTCTGGGCTCTTGGTTCTGTGAGAGTTTGTTTGTGCCGTTGCCATCTGCAGCTGGTGGGTAACCGTATTGCACTGGTGTCTCAGATAAATGGCAGCTGCCAGGTATTTATTTATTGTCAGGTTCCCCCGGACAGGATATGGGAACGTGGTGCTTTGGATGCTGCACAGGCATCCGGATGCCTAACCCCAATGGCGTGCATTCAGGTCGGATCACAGCACTAGGTCATCGAGTTTAAAAATTCTATCATATATTAAAACCAAAAAAAAACAAACCACTGATGCTGGAAGCCTGAACTCTGCCTGGGTGGCAGAGAGGAGGCTCACTGAATAGAGTGGCTTCCTCACAGCGCCAGAGACCCAGGTGTTAATCCCCCAACCTGGGTACTGCCAGTGTGCACTCTCTCCCTGTGAGTCCTGTGGGTTTCCTCTGGGTGCTCCAGTTTCATCCCATATCACAAAAATGGCCAACCGGGTTGGTTATACGACAATAAACTCTCATCGTCCACAAAAAAAAATACTTCATTTAAAGAGCAGAGGAATCTTAAGAGATTGGACATGGTAAATTCCTCCCCCCCCCCCCCCTTAGTGTGTTGGTTAGTGGTAGAATCTGGGGGAAGGAGGTGGGTTGATGGGAATGTGGGGAGAGTAAAATTGGTTTGGTAAAGGGTTAGAATAGGTGGTCAGCATGGATGGGCCGAAGAGCCCACATCTCAAAAGCAGAAGATGCTGGAAAAACAGCAGGTGGCAGTTTTTAATACATGTTTTCCAGCATTTTTTGTTATTATTTCATAAATTTAAAAAAAACTTTTCAACAAGAGTAACCATTACTAGTTTGTTGATGAAAACACTATCTAATTAACTCACACAGAAATCCTACTTAGCTTATCAAGTATGTACCAGCTCAATACAAAAGATTTCCAACTGATCCCATTTCCCCCCCCCCCAACACCACAGCCCTTTCTCATCTCCCCACTTTGAACAATACAATTGATTTGAGAGTTTATTGTCATATACATGAGTGCAATGTACAGATGCGCCAAAATTCTTACTTGCTGCAGCCACGCAAGAGTGTAAGATGCACCATATCAAAGATAAAAATTACATCACCACAATGTACCCTGAGATTGAAAAAGAAATAATGAACCTAAAAGGATAGATAAATAAATATTTGCAGTTAGCGCAGAAAAACTCTTGATGTTGCAAATTGTGCTGCCGATCTTTGGTGGTCCCAGAGCAGTTTATGGTTAGGGCGATATCCAGAGGTTGAAGAGTCTGATAGCTTTAGGGAAAAAGAACTCACTGTTAATGAATCCAGAGGCTTCTATACCTTCTGCCCAAAGGTTGTGACCAGGGTAATGTTGGCTGTCTTCTTGAGGCAGCGTCTCACATAGATATCTTCAATTCAGTCGAGTGAAGCACGAAAGTCTGCAGATGCTGTGATTGTAGTAAAAACGAAGAAATGGTGGAGGAGCTCAGCAGGTCTCGCAGTGTCCCAAGGAAGTAAATATATATAACCGATATTCTGGGCCTGAACCCTTATTCAAGATATGAGTAAAAAGCGGACAGGCTTTTAAAAAAATTAAACTTCATCCACAGTGCCTGCAGACTTTTGTGTTTTACACCTGAAATAAAAGGCTGGGGAGAAGGAAAGAAACATTAGATTTATACAGAGTCTTTACCCTCTTTGATCCTGCAAGACTTGCTGAGGTCCTCCAGCATTTTGATGATTTGACTTTAAATCAGTTGAATTTGCCTCCATTACCCCACTCCACCCATGGGAATACCATCTGGAATAAGATGGTAAACTTTCCACCACATCTCTGAGGAAATTTGCCAGGGTTTCTGATGTCATACCAAACCTTCGCACACTCCTGAGGAAGTAGAGACGCTGATGTGGTTTCTTCATGATGCCATTGGTGTGTTGGGTCCAGGAAAGATCCTCCGAGATAGTGACTCCCAAGAACTTAAATTAGCTCACCCTCTTCACCTCTGATCTCCCAATGATCACTAGATTATATTCCTCTGGTTTTCCTTTACTGACGTCAACAATCAGCTCCTTAGTTTTGGTGACATTGAGTGCAAGGTTGTTGTTGGTGCACCATTCAGCCAAGTTTTCAATCTTGGCTGGCATGGACAAGTTGGGCTGAATGGTGTGCTTCTGTGCTACATAATGTTGTATTAAAAAATAGAGCCTCTTTCTCTCATCCAGATAAATAAGGTTCTGCATTTTTGGGATCAATTGAGAAATGTGTTCTGAATCATCTGTAAAAATGTTAAACCTTAGGTCAGTACAGTTTGCACAATGCGGTTACAGCGCCTGCAACCTGGGATCAAATCCGGTGCTGTTTGTATGGAGTTTGTACACTCTTCCATGTCTGCATGGGTTTCCTCCAAGTGCTGCGATTTTCCCCCCCCCACTGTTCATAATATATGGGTTTTGTGGGTTAGTTTGGGTGTAATTGGGCAGCATGGGATCGTGGGCCAGAAGTGCCCGTTACCGTGCTATATGTCTAAATTTAAACATTTTTGCTAAAGAAATGGACAGTATAAATCTTCCTATTTAATGTACATTTGAATGGAACCTTCCCCTCCTGTTTGTGGAATCACTCCCGCCCATTACTGCTGGGATCAAAATTCTTCTTTATCTTCAGTCCTATTGTTTCTGTCTCTCCTGGCTGTACAGAGGAAGCCGTCAACGAGGTCAAACGCCAGGCTGTGTCGCAGCTGCAGAAAGCAGTGACTGAGGCGGAACAGAAGGCCTATGAAATGATCACAGCAGAGAGGGCCAAGATGGAGCAGAAGATTGCAGATGCTAAGCGGCAAGCGGCCGAAGATGCCTTCACGGTCATCAATGAGCAGGAGGACACCAGCGAGGTAAGAGGTCCATTTCTCTCCATTGCTGGACCACTCGCTCTCAGCACTGACAGCACCCCAAGGCCTGGGTCAAACGGGGTCTCCAGCACTATGAGGCAACGGCTTTACTTAACTGCCCACTTTGCTGGCCCTCTCTGCTACAACCAAGGATAATATTGGCTTTGGTGATGTTGCCAAGGAATAAGTATTGATCAGGACGCTGGTGTTTGAAATAATGCTGCCAGGTCACTCTGGGGGAGAGTAGAGGCGCAGTAGAGAGCTAGTAGAGCTACAACTTCACAAAACCAGAGTCGCAGGTTCAATCCTAGGCTTGGAAGCTCTCATTACTGGATTAACATCCAGATGATCTGAGTCCAGATCCTATTGCGGCATTGGGCCACAGGGGGTAAAATATCAATTCGTAAATTCAAAATGAAAATAAGAAGAAAACTGCAGATGCCAGAAATCTGCACTTTGCCTGGCAGCAGAGAGGGTCCCAGCGAGTGGAGAGGCTGCCTCACAGCACCAGAAACCCAAGTCGGGTCCATACATTCTTCCTGTGGTCACTGGGTTTACCCTGAATCTCCAGTTTCTGCCCACGTCCCAGGGTTGTGCGGGTCAGTGGGTTAATTGGGCACAGCAAACTACCCCAATGGTCTGGGTGTGTGGCAGACTGGGGAGTGGGGTTGCATGTGTGGAATATAAAATGGGATTGAGGTAGGATGGTGTGTAATGTTGTCACAGACTCCGTGGGAGGGAGGATCTGTTTTCATGCCACATCGCTCTTGGATTCTAAGGCAGAAAATGCCAGGAATCTCCCACCTACTGAGTTTTTCCAGCATTTGTTTTTATTTCATAAATTAAAAAGCTATGTTCAGTAAGAGCAAACCTAAAATTACTGCTTGCTAAGAAACAGTACATAAAAGTTCTGGAGGAGCGCAGCAGGTCATACAACATCCATGGAAAGCAATAAGCAGTGGACATTTTTGTCTTCAGATGAGGGCTCGGACCTGCTCAAGATTGCCACCACCCTCAACAGCATTCCTAGTGAAGGATGCTCATGTCTGGAGCAGCTCAGTCCAAGACCAATTCAACTGATCCCGTTTGCTTGCCCTCTCTGTCCCCGCAGCCCAGCTAATGCTTTTCGTGCAAGTCTTCCGTTCTATGAATTGATATAGAGGCATACAGTGCAAGCAGGCCCTTCAACCCAACTCACCTGTGCTGACCAAAATGTCCCACCTGCCTGCATTTGGTCCATGTCCCTCTGAACCCATCCTGACCATGTACAGTAAAACCCCTGGTATCCAGCACCTTTGGGGATTGGTAGATGCTGGATAAGTGAATTTTTTGGTTGCTTGAGATTGTGTGATGCTTGATTGGAAAACTAACGGCAAGGCGTACCAATTTTAAACTCATATTTTTACCTATTTATTTTCTGAAATATTTTATTTTGCCGGTTGCTCGAGGCTCCTGTTTTCCTGATTTCCGGTTAAAGGGGTTTTACTGTATCTGTTCAAATGTTTCTTAAACACTGCAATTGTACCTGCTGCCTCCTTCAGCGCCCATTCCAGCAACCAGCAACCCACAACCCTCTTTGTAAAAAAAAAAGTTACTCCCTCAGGTTCTTATTAAATCTCTCCCCCCTCACCTTAAACCTACGTCCTCTGGTTACCGATTCTGTTCAAAAGACTCTGCATTCATCCAATTGATTCCTCTCTCGATTATGTACACAGCTATGAGATCACCCCTCATCCTCCTGCGCTCCTAGGAATAAATCCCCAGCCTGCTCAACCTCTCCCTCTAGCTCCCAATATAATATGAGAGTCAAGTTTATTGTCCTCTGATTGTACAAGTACAACCCGACGAAACCACGTTCTCCAGTCCTTAGTGCAAAACATGCAGACACACAACCAGATATAACACACATACAGACAAACAATGCACATGCAGGACAAGTATTCATATATACAAATAAATAAATATATATTGTTTTATGAATATGAGAGTGTCAGATGGTGAATGTGAGCAGTTCTTTTGGTCATTCATCATTCTCACTACCCGTGAGAAGAAGCTGTTCCTCACCCTGGTGGTGCTGGCTCTGATCCTTCTGAGAGAAGATTTGAATCCTAGGTTGATGTCGGTTGACACATATCTGTGGTTGGTGGGCAGCCAAGCGCTTGTTTCTGCGCCATTTCTTTCTTTAATTATATAACATTGATATAAATCTTGTCCAGATGTTGGTTCCTCCAGTGGCGTAGTACTCTCTCAGTACTGCAGAGGAGTGTCACTCATTGAGAGGCAGGAGTGCTACCCGCTGAGGCTGACCCCTGCCCCCCCCCCCCCCGAGACTGACCTCTAACCCAGGTTCTGACCTCTCTTCTTTCCTCAGAGTTGCTGGAACTGCGGGCGCAAGGCCAGTGAGACATGCAGCGGGTGTAATGCAGCCCGTTACTGTGGCTCCTTCTGCCAGCACAAGGACTGGGAGAAGCACCATCGCATCTGCGGGCAGAGCCTCCAGGCCAAGGCCTTGCCTTCTGGCGGATCAGCCCCAAAAGCCTCCAAAGGCCAGAAGAGCCCCTCCCTGGAGAAAACCCCGCCGTCCACTGTGACCTCCAGGTCAGTCACCCCGGCCACGCCAGACGCCGGCGTCCAATACCGTGATCTCTGACCTGCACCCATGGAGAGGAAGCCCCTCCCAGCCTGATCTCTTATTTGATGTCCAGTGTGGCTTTTAAAGAAACATTCTTAAAATGGATCTTAATTGAGGGGGAGACAGGAAAACAGCTTTGATATGAGCAAGAGTTCACATGTCCTCATCAATATCTTCACTAGTCTAATGACAGAAACTCAGAAGCAGGCAGGAAGACAACTGACGTCACCACAGAATATTTTGAGACTGGATGGTGTATTGTCAATGTTAACTCCCTTGCTCTTCTCACTTCTCTTTGTGACAACCCCCCCCACCCCCCACCTCCCTGCACTGCCTTTCTACAGGAAACCCAACCTCTCCTCCTTGCTCTATTCTCCATGAGCGGTTGTCTTGGCAGGCAGAATGGATGTGGGCCACCGTTTCTGGTCCCATGTACTCGAAACACCCTTTACCTCTTGATGAAGGTGGAACTCTTTCAAGAGATTGCAACTGAATTCTTTTTTTTTAAATCATCAAAGCAGTGTGGCTTTTTATTGCGCTGCTCTTGAGGAGGATGAAGGGACATTTTTTTAAAAATCAGCCTCCAAGACCCTTTGGATTAGGAATCAGCAACATGAGAGAAGGCTTTGTACCCTGCTGGGGAACGGTATGTCGATTCCCCTGTCCTCATCCTGTTCAGGTCTCTTCATGGGTGCCAAGCCGTCACCCACAAGCGGGGAAATGGGTGAGATGATGTTTACCTGAAATCCGACTCCTTGCCCACCATTTTGGAATGACCGTCCTCTTGTGAAGTACCTCTTCACCTCCCATTTTAACCTCCGAAAGACACATAAATGTAATTTTCAAAACAACGCGGTTGTGGTGTGAGGGACTTGTGTGTGTTGCTGTCAGGAGTACAGGTGGCTAGCAAAATGATGCCTGCTTACTTCCCGTCTACTCGGAGATGGAAATCTGCCTGAGATACCTAACCGCCTTTGGCCAAAGACTTTCTCCTTCACTAAAATTCACTGCCACCTTCTGATATTTAAAAAAAAAGCGCAGGAGAGGGGAGTGAAGAAGAAAAAAATGGCCCAGATATAAAATAACTTCCATTATCCAAGTATTCCTCCCCCTTCACCCCCTCTTCCCCCCCCCCCCTCCACCACCCTCAGTTCCCACATGACTATTCCGCCACCAACACACTCCAGTGGATAAGGAATACAGTTAGAGAACATCTGGGAATGAAGGTTGAAATCCATAGCAAGAGTGCAAAGCCCATAAAACTGGTCTGGTGTTGTCTCGTTATCTCACATTCCTGTTTAAGGGAGTGGGGGTGGGTGAGTAGACCAACAGAGAGATCATTCCATCAGCTCAAACATTAATCCTCATCCTGGGAGTTTCTGATTTTAAAAAAATTATTGTCTAAGCTTTGTAAATCAGACCTCCAGAGCCATTGTAAACCCTAGATCAGTGGTTCTCAACCTTATATTTTCCATTCACATATCACCTTAAGCAATCCCTTACTGACCCCAGAGCAAAATAAGGTTGAGAACCACTGACCTAGTCTGCACTCCAGCAACAACTCTTGTAATTGGTTGTGTATCATACACAGATCGTCCAATTGAAGGACACCGAGATCACCGTCTGGTTTCCATGGTGACAATCACGAATCCCACTGCAGAAGGTTGCACCATATTCTATTACTTCAATCCCATGAATAATTAGCGAAATCCATGATGTCTTTATAGATGCTGGTCAATAGATTCAGCAACAACCAATTACATCACAAGTTCAAAGGCCAAAACTGCAAGGACAGAATGGAGATTGATATCCTTGCCCACCACCCACACCCACACCCCCACCTTTACTCTGCATTCTGCCACTGCTTAATTTCCAACCAGTGTCCACCTTGAGGCCCTCTGGGACCATTGCCACCCACGAATAATTCCACAGTACATCAGACAGTAATTAAATAGCTACATAGGCAAGTAATCTCTTTTTTTATTTGTAACTAATAGGCTTGAAATTTGCCAATTTTTAAAATTGACTCTATCCCAGGATGGATCTTCCTTGGAATTAATGATCATAGTTGGACCGTTGGACCAAAGAGACAACCAGGTGATGGCTTGGAATGCATTGCAAACTCAAAATGGGCAAATAGAGACAGTCACAGGAATGACACTCCGATCAAGGAATACATTTTTTTTTGGCCAAATAAATCTAACCTATAAAAATTTCCCAATTACAATAATCAGAGGAAATGCCAGGGACATGAACCCTGTTACAGATTCTGAGGAAGCAAGCTGCCTACTAAATAGCTGCGATCTACCAAACGGCTCAAGCAACACATTCAGCGTCAAGGTGGGACTGAGAAGCTCCCCCACTGTCAGCTCTGTCTGAGGGATGCCATTGACATGGCCTGTGTTTGGGGAATAGTACAAGGCAGCAGAGTGGAATGTATAATTGGATAGTTTGAACAGGAGCAGTAGTCGACCATCTGGCCTGACAAGACTGCTCTGCCATTCAATAAAATCAGGGCTGATCTGGCCCCGTGGACTCAGCTCCACTCACCCACCAGTTCCCTTAATTCCCCGACAATTTAAAAATCTAGCTAACGTATTAAATACATTTAACGAGACAGCCTCACTGTGTCCTTAGGCTCGGATTCACTTCTCTGGGAGAAACAGTTTTTCCTCATCTGTCTTAAATCTGCTCCCCGAAACTTGAGGCTCTGTCCCCTCATTTTAGTCTCACCTGCCACTGGAATCAACTTCCATGCTTCTAACTTTTCCTTTCATTGTTTTCATGTTTCTGAAAGATCCTCTCTACATTTGATACAGGTGGGTTTGGCCACTGTACCAGTGAGATTTTCCCCATAATTAACCCTGTGGGGAGGCAGGGCATTTGACTAGTGACTGTAATGCCATAGGTCCTCCTGGGTGACTTTAGACTGACACAATGTTCGTTCATCGTGAATAAATTGTCTTCCTGGCAAAGAAAGTGAGTTCTGAGGGTAATGAGCTTTGGTTGGGGGAATTCCTGAGATTCCACAAGACAAATTCATGCCATCCATAGATGCCATAAATAAGATAGAGGTTGCTAAGTTGTTTCCATTGGTGACGAAGACCTGAACGAGGGCCATTCAGCCCATCAAGTCTGCTCTGCGATTCAAATCGTAGCTGATGTACTTTTCCTTTCAGTCCCATTCTCCTGCCATCTTTTGACTCATGAAAAACCTCAGCTTTAAATATATCCAATAACAGCCTCCACAGCTGCCTGTGGCAACAAATTCCACAGATCCTCTGGCTGAAGAAACCTCATCTCTGTTCTACAGGGGCATCCCTTTATTCCGAGGCTGTGCCCTCTGGTCCTAGACTCTCCCACTGCTGGAAACATCTCTACATCCTCTCCATCTCGCCCTTTCAGTCCAGCCCTTTCAATATTCGGAATGTTTCGAAGAGATCTCCGCTCATCCTTCTAGACACCAGGGAATACAGGCAGAGAGCCATCAAACACTGATTTACCTCTCAGGCCTTAATCTGAAGAACTAGTTCATCAATGGCCCAGGGAGACTTCTAGATTTATCATCTACCTCCTTGAATGAAGATTGTCACCTCTATGTGTCGCCAGAGGTTTTGTTACATGGGCTCCTGCTTCCAAACCCTGTCCCCTTGTCCACAGTGCACCCATTAATGGCCAAAGTCACACAGCACAAATTTGCCACACCAATTGAAAAGCCAAAAGACTCCACATTATCCCATTGAAAGTCTCTTGACCCAGTTCTCCCATTTCCTATATTTTTATAGCTTAAAAATAAAGATAAAATATAATTTTTTTTTAAAATGCCTCCTAAGCCATCTCCAAGACGTTGAGTGCAGCAGTGACCCTGAAGTTGAACTTTAATCACTGAAGATTCCAGGCCAATCCTCGAGGGTTGGGAACATCATTTCAGCTCATTGCTGAAGGCTGCCTGCCAATTCTCCCTTGGAAACTGACAAGTGAACAGAGCAGGGAATCTTAAGTAGCAACAAGCTATGGGCTTTATGATGCTGCTTCTTTTTATAAAAACCTCTCTTGGATGTGATGCCATCATCCCTGAGCTCAGAAGCACTGTACATTGTGCACATAGCTCAGGTGCAACACACAGGGGAAAAAACCTTAATCCTTACCATCAACCATCATTCATAGGATGCCAGCATTTATTACCCATCCCTGTTTGCCTGTGCATTGATCAGCTTGCTGGGCCATTTAGCAGGGTAGTTAAAAATTAGCCATGCTTCTGTGGGTCAGGACTCCAATGTAGGCCTTACCATCAACCATCATTCATAGGATGCCAGCATTTATTACCGATCCCTGTTTGCCTGTGCATTGATCAGTTTGCTGGGCCATTTAGCAGAGTAGTTAATAATTAACCATGCTTCTGTGGGTCAGGACTCCAATGTGGGCCAGAGTAGGGAAATATGGCTGACTTTCCCCCCCCCACCCCGCTTCACATCACTGGCAGTCATTGGTGAACCAGCCAATTCCAACTGTTTAGTCCAAATGACCTAGGTGCCTGAATTTAAATTCACCAACTGTTGTGGTGCGATGTTTCCTGATTATAATCCACCCCTCTGGATACCAGTCCAGTATGTAGAGTCCTATTCAATCCTTGGGTTAAATTAGCACTTATAGCTATTGTGATAAATGTCCAAGATAAGGGCATTTAGTCATCACAAAACTGTCTCACCCCCATCTCTTCCTTTGTTACCTCTGGTTACTCCCAAACTCATTTCATCCTCTAAAGTGAAATCTACTGCCCCCATTGTATATAAAGCAGAAAGTATAAGAATGGCGTAGATGGGGAACCTATACTCAGTTAATAATCAACCATGCTTCTCCGGGTGAGGACTCGAATGTAGGCGAGAGTCGGGAAATATTTTTTGACTCTTCTCCTTTCCCCCACCTGATGCTATTGGTGAACCAGCCAGTTGCAACTTTAGTTTATTGTTGCCACTGATTCCTCTCAAGCCCTTCTGCAGATATCCCAGTAAAACCAGGAGCCTCTGGGTATGATCAGATTGGAAGCGCTCACTCTGCACCTCACATGCGCAGGAGTCCACCAAATAAAAACCAAACCAAATTATCACTCTACCAAACTACCGAAGCCAAACTCTCTCTCTCTCTCTCTCTCTCTCTCTCTCTCTCTCTCTCTCTCTCTCTCTCTCTCTCCCCCCTTCTCCCCCCTCTCTTTCTTTCTCTCCAAGTCAGCAAGGTATCTTGCTAAACAAACAACCAAAACCTCAAAGTTCAGGATTCAACAAAGAAAGAGAAAACCGAATAAACCAATCCCTCTCTTCTGATGTGTGTCTCTGTAAGCGAATGAGAAGTCCTGTTTAATTGTTTTGCTTGTGAGTGGTCAGCGTAAGATGTTGTAGTATTGACGTCGGTGGCTTTTTTTCTCTTCAATTGAACCTGTCGTGATGTGATAACTGAATTTTTTTGTCTTTTTTTTTAATTTAAGAAGAATTTGTGTAAGCAACTGATAAATGGCAATTTGTCTCTGCCACCTATTTACTTTGTATGTTCTGTGTCATCAGTGTGTGCTACATTGAGATTTAATTACCACTTCAGGATTTTAATCAGATTAAATTGATTCCAGTCTTGCTGCACCTCATGGCCTATAGACTGGATGCATTGTGAAAGTATTGGCTCAGAATCTTTTGGCACCTTTTCTCTCCTCTCACAAACGTTACCCTGTGTGCTGTTGAGCCATTTACAATGGGAACTCGGCAGAGATGACTCATTTGGAATTAACAGATTTCCGGGAACTCGAGAACAAACTCCTGACTCAGATCCACATTAATTGGTGGCTTTGGATGCTGGCATGAGCCAGTGGCTTGGAACCAGCTTGAGGCTTAGATATGATTCTTTCTTCAAACTGCCATCATTTCCGTTTTCTCTCTCCCTACCCCACACCCAGAAATGTGGAAGCAATTCACAATTAAGCCTCTGTGTTTCAGGGTTTTGCGAGTTCCAGATTGATGGAAAGTGAGGAGGGCAGAAAAGGAGGAGGTACTTCCATCCGGAGAGCAGAATGGTGGAATTATCTCCTGTTCGGTTCCTCACCTCTATTGGGCTCCCAATTTAATGATTTGCAAGGTACCTTACAAGGGTTACATACACTGAAGACCTCCCCTGGATCAAGACCGAAGAAGCTGTCAGGGATACAGCAGGTCTAGCAGCGACCAAAGAGAGAGAAACAGCATTTTGGGCCAGTGACCGGGTCTGTTGAATGCAACCCAACCAAGCTCTTTAGAAGTGGTGATGAGGTCCTTGCTTGATATTCTTTTTTTTTAGTCCCTGATTGAGTTTATTGGTTTTTTTTTAAATATTTTATTTTTCACACTTTGAACCATATTAACCAAAATACACACAAACATTTCCCTCTTGAATATACACATTTGCTTGATATTCTTAAAGCAACTCTCCCACATTAATTTTTTTTCCATATACCCTCTCCTCAAACTCTTCTCCCCTCTCTCTTGAGGACAAGATGCCAAATGGGAAAAGGTTCCCAGCTTTTGTCAATGAAATTCAAGAGTCCGGAGGAATTGTTTACTGGTAGAAGAAGGGACAGGCCAACTGTTCCCCATAACCAAGGCTGTGGCCCCTCCCTCCTGTCCAATGCAAGGCATCAGCATGAATCAATGACAAGAAACTAAAAAAAGGTCAAAACATTGGGGATGATTAAGACTGTGGACAAAAGTCTAAATGGTGGAACTATCTTTGTCAGAGAGTGGTTAGAATGCAGGATTCCCTCCCACACAAGGCAAGGAGGCAGAAGGCTAAGATGCTTTCAGAACAAAACTGAACAGGTAACAAAAGGAAAAGGGGTTGGAAATTCTATTGCAAGTGAGATGAGGCAAGTGGGGCAGGAGGAACTTCACAAACACCAACGCAGACTAAATTGACCATGTGCTCTTTATTCTCTGCATCTTTGCACCATTGCTCCTGGATAACCACCCCTTTGCTTCTGCTCTCATCTCACCTCCCAAGAGTGGCTCATGCTGGCTGTGTAAAAGATCCCATTTAGCAAAGCTGGCTCAGCTTACTCGACAAAAGCAAACCATAGCACCCCTTACGATTGTTCCACTAGCCATTCTTTTGATTACAACACTTTGCCCATGCTCTGCTGTGTTGCTTTTTAAAAATATTTTATTTTCAAAGACTCACCCAAATGCAAATACAGAACATTTTCTTGCCACACATTATAATTTACAGAATCCAATATTTTTTTCCCCTTGTTCCCTTTCTCTCCCACCCCCCAAATTCCCTCAACTACTTATACAAACACACTATAACATTAGAAAAGCAGCCTAATACCGATGGGATCCATGACCTTCCTCAAAGTTCAAGAACCTTGGGTGTTAAATAAACTGTAAAGGATAAACTAAAAATTAAAACTATTCTGCTGTGTTAACCAACCCTGACAGAACTTCCAGGAACTTCTAATCTGATTTCCACGATCACATCTGAAGAGAAATCCATATAAAGGCACTCACTTTATTTCTGCTATTTCCTCACAGATGTGTATATATTTTTGCTGGTATAAAAGTGATGAATTAATCAGTCAGTAGTTTGGTAACTCTGTCCTAAATTGTGCAATATGTAAATTCGGGTTGTACAAAATTAACTTCTGGTTTCTCTTGACTTTGAATCTTCTCCCATTTCTGGAACAATATTGATTCAATCCCCATTTCCGTGGGCAATAAAGAAGTTCAATACCAAACCAAAAAAAAATGGCCTCTTTACCTTCTACACATTTTCCTTGACAGCAAGATGATCAATTAGTTGAAGATCTCTAAACATTTGCTCAGCATGTGATATTCCCTTCCTGATGATAGCGCCACTGTCTCGAATATTTGCAAGAGGTGCGCATGTGTACTCCCTGCACCCTGCCGGAACCTTCACCTTTATCCAGATACCTTAGAAGTAACCAAATGGTGTAAACGAGGTGAATTGAAGGACCCAACACATGCTCATGGAAGTTATGTCACCTGCTCTGGGTGGCAAGTCAGACTCTGGGACCTCTCCATGCACTGGTGATGTAAAATTTTACCAGACTTCTTTCAGCATTGCTCAACACAAAGAAAATAATAACTCACATCAAGTTATGGTGATTGTTAACCAGGTATCTCTGCAGGTAGAGATCTCGGCTGTAAAACCACGTTAGATAAGAAAACTTAGAGCATTATAGCACACAACAGGCCCTTCAGCCCACAATGTTGTGCAGACCTATATATACCTACCCAAAAAAAAAATTAACTCCCTCCCCATCTCATAACCTATTTTTCTTTTATCCATGTGCCCATCTGGGAGCCTCTTAAATGGCCCTATTGTTTCAGCGTCCACCACCATTCCTGCCACTGCATTCTAGGCAGCCACAACTCTCTGTTCAAAAAAACTTACATCTGATGTCTCCCCTAAACATTCTTCCCTTCACTTTATACATTTGTCATCCGGAGTTTGCTGCTCTCACCCTGGATAAAAAGTGCTGGTTGTCTCCTTATATATGCCTCTCAAAGTCTTGTAGACACCTATTAAATCACGTCTCATCCTTCTATGCTCCAAAATGAAAAGCCTTATGAGACTAACCTTGCTTTATGAGACATATTTTGCAATCGACACACATCCTGATAAATCTCTGCACTGTCTCCATAGACTCCACATCCTTCCTGCAATGAGGTAACTAGAGCTGAATACAATATTCTAAGTGTGATCTCACCAGAGATTTATAGAGCTGCAACATTACCTCACAACTCCTGAACTCAATCCTCTGATTAATAGAGCCCAGCATCCCATACGCCTTTTTAACAAAGCTATCAATCTGCACAGCAGCCTTGAGAGATGTACGGAGTTGAACCCCCATGTCCCACTGTGGTTAGTAAGGGATTACATAAGATGGTATGTGAGTGGGGAAAATAAAGATTGAGAACCACTGATGTAGAGGAAAGTACCTTCAACATAAATCAACACCACAACTTTTTGGTTTGAGTGTACAGCCATTCTACATTGCACGCCTCACTCTCGATGCAAGTAGAACTCCAGGCCATGTGTAAATGCGACTATTGCTCGGAGCGGGATCATCGTTTGAAGGCTGGCTTGGTGCAACATCCGTCCATTTTCAGACACCACTTCCAAAAACCATCACAAGGATAATGTTACTTGATCAGCGATGCTGTTAAAACAGCCCAGATGAAGAGCAGGGTGAGGGGCAGTGGACCATGTTGAAAGTACAGTCCCGGACCTATCTCCCATGAATACAGGGACTAATTCTTGGAGATTCGCAGTCTCTGTTCCTTTTCATGCCATGTTTCTTCAAATTGGGTATTTTTTTTCCTTTCTCTGTTGTAAATTTAAATAAATATTTATAAAATGTTGAAATGTTTATTTTTATGTTGGCATTTAGCCACAGATTGTAGCCACTTCATTCAGTCCTTGGAAGTCCCACAAGGAGCCACCGACTCTTACAATAGCGTTGAATTCTCTAGTGATTTAAATGTGGTGAAATATTCCTTTACTTGATAATTTTCAAACAGAAACCAATGAAGAGTCACTCAAGAACATACTATTAGAGATGAATTACAAGTCCATACATAATGTATTAAGACATGCCTTAAAATGTGGAGTGGGAAGGTAGAGCTATGTAGTAGATTGTACTTGTGTGAGAATTTTTAAATCGAGCCATTTAGATGAACAAGTAGAGGCTATATTAACAGAAGGAAATCAGAGCTGATGTAAGGATATTCAGTGCCTCAAGCCTAAACCATCCAAAATTATTGTGGCAAATCTCTGGTGGCCTTTACTCGCCTGTTCAAGTTTATTATCTGATTGTATATATAAAACCCGACAAAACAATGTTTCATGAAAACAAAATTTGACATTGGACTATACAAGCTATGAAGACAAAGGGATGCATTTTAAGGATTGCCTTAAGAAAAAGAATCTCAGAGTTGTTTCATGTATGTACTCTGACAATAAATCTAAAATCTGGGTTGAGAGAGGGAATTCCAGAGTCCACAGCTATGACAGCTGAAAGGCATGTTTGTCAATGTTAGAGTGATTGAAAGCAGAAGGTTTAGATGGCAGATCAAGAGAGAGTCGTATCTCTGTAGTTCAAGTTTATTGTCGTGTGTACTTAGTTACAGTAAAAAGGTTAAATTTTGTGTGCTATCCAGCAAATAAAGAACTGCACAGAGTGCAGAGGTATTGAGAGAGCGGAGTTAGAATAGAACAAGGACGATGTTGTTTTACCAGTGTGAGGGACATTCGGGAGTTTGATTGCAGCAGGAAGGAAACTGCCCTTGAATTTGGTCGGGCATGATTTTATGCTCATGAACGTTCTTCCCAACAGAAGGGGCTAGAGAGTTTGGCTGGGATGGGATGGGTCTTTTAAAATGTTTCCCATTTTTATGAGGATTTTCGAGAGGGCAAAGGAGAAAACAATGAGCGAGCTAATGGCAGAATTGAAAAATAAGGATGAGAGTTTGACAAAGAACTGGTGGCCCAAGTCTTTTTTTTTATGCTAGGATAACTGAATATTTATTACCTATCTATTTTTGTGCATTTAATGTCTTGAATTATTTCATTTGTAGATGTTTTTAGTTATTTTGAAATTTTAAATGGGCATTTGGCTCATATTTTTCTAAATACATTCCTGTAGTGTCTAAATTTTTAAAAAACTTTGCAATGCCACCTGCCTCAACTGCCTCCTCCTGTTCCATACACCCACCACCCTCTGTGTAAAAAACATGACCTGTTCAGATTCCATTAAATCTCCCCTCCCCCCTCATTATGTTCTCTGCTTTACTCAATCCCTTACTCTCTTGCGTTCACCTGATCTATTCCTACCCTGATTTTGTACACCGCTATGAGATCTCCCCTCATCCTACTGTGCGCCAAGGAATATATCCCTAATCTGCTCAACCTTTCCCTGTAGCTTAGGCTCCAAATTCCTGGCAACATCGTTGCAAATCTTCTCTGCACCCTCTCCTGCTTGTCGACGTCTTTTCTGCAGCGCAGTGAACCAAACATATCTCTCCGAATTTTTGTACACCTCAATTAAATTTCCATTCTACCTTCTATTTGTTTCCTTTCCTCGGATTGTTGTTTGAAATCTTCCAGCCAATTGTCATTTGAAAGTAAAACAATCCCACCCTGGTCAATCTTTCCTCATGTCAAAACATGAGGAAAGCCCGGGCAGTGGGGCTGAGCGGGAAAATGGATCATGATTGAATGGCGGGGCAGACACGATGGGTTGAATAGCCTATTTCTGCTCCTATGCCAAGATAACTTCTTCATCCACAAAAACATTCTCCTCAATCCATCCTCCACCTCCTTTAATCTAATCATATCTGATCTGTAGCTAGAAATTCACACAGTATCCAACTGTGACGACTTGTGTTTTATGCAGGGCCTTGCTGCTTATCATTACCGTGCCTCCCATTGAATTCTATAATTACCTGGCAAATAACCTCCACCTAGTTTCTATTTAAAGAGATCATGCAGAGAAGATTTACTAAAATGTTGCCTGGATTACAGTATCTAGTTTACAGAGAAAGATTGAGTAGACTGGGTCTTTATTCATTGGAGCGTAGAAGGTTGATGGGAGGATTTGATAGACATATTTAAAATTATGAAGGGGATAGATAGAGTAGATGTGAATAGGGTCTTCCCCTTGAGGGTAGGAGAGATTGGAACGAGGGATCTTAAGGGTTAGGGGGCAAAACTTTAGAATTAACTTAAGAGGAAGCTTCTTCACTCAGAGAGTGGTGGCTGAGTGGAATGACCTTCTGGAAGAGGTGGTTGCAGCAGGGTCAATTTTGTCATTGAAGAGGAGGTTGGATGAGTACATGGATGTGAGGGGGTTGGAGTGTTATGGGCAGGGAGCAGGTAGGTGGAACTAGTGGAGTTTCACTTAAATCTGTACGGACTAGAAGGGCCGATATTGCCTGTTTCTGTACTGTAATTGTTATATGGTTATACAGTAATATGTCATTACGTGCATTATGTGATGCTCAAAAGGTATAGACTAGACAGATAGTAAATAGAAGATATATATGATCATATGTAAATGATAATGCAATAAGATAGGTGAATATTAAAAGCTCCCTTGATATTTATCATTACTTCTGTAATTTCCCTACCTATCTGCATTATAGCACAGACTATAGAGGTTCAGGAAGCAACCAAAGAGAAACTGGAGGGAATCAGGTGGTACGGCACCATTCGTGGAGAGAAATAGGCAGCCAATCAATAGAAAAGCACGATGCTGGAGAAACTCAGCAGGTCACACAGTGTATTTTATATCACGAAGATAGATACATGGCCAACGTTTCGAGCTTCAGCCCTTCATCAAGGAATGAGCAAAGTGTAGGCAGGGACCCGAACAGAATGGTGGGGGTAAGGGGCAAGGGTGGAGCACAGGCAGGAGGTCATAGGTGGATAAGGGAGGGAGGGCACATCAGCAAGTGGGGGGGGGGGGGGAAGTGGGGTGGCTCTGTGAATGAATAGGGAACGAGGTGGAGAGCTGGAGTAAGGTAGACCGAGGAAGAACGGGGAGTAGGTGAGCTGAAACCGGAGGTCAATGTTAAAGCCATCTGGTTGGAGAGGGCCCAGGCAGAATATTAGACTTTGCTTCCCCCTATTTATGGCTGGGCTTGGTTTGGCAGTGCATGAGGCCATAGACAGTGCATGTGCAGTGCATGTGAACAGCCTTAATATCTCAGGTCAGATTAGGCTCGACTTAAAACATTGATCTTTCCGCTCATTCTTCTCCTTCAGCTCCCCACCCTCTTTCCTTAATTCTCCTCTCAGAGAGTCTCTTTCCTGGCCTTCTGCCCTCTTCCCCTTCTACCTCTCAGCTTTAGAGCTCCCACCTGTACTTACTTATTACCTCTTACCTGTTAGCCTATGCTCCATTCCCCCTCCCCCACCTCAGACTTCAGCCTGATTTTCGGCCCTCCCGAAAAAAGGCTCAGGCCCGAAACGTCGACCACCTTTTACTTCCTACGGATGGTGCACGACCTGCTGAGTTTCTCCAGTTCTTTTGTGTAATCACTAGACTCCAGCATCAGCAGATTTTCTTGTGTTCCTCTATGATTAGTGACATATTTCTTACAGTAATAGCAAATTCACCAGCCTTAAAGTAAGAATTGTACTCAGTGCTAGCATTCATTCAGGAGTCTGGTAATGGGGAGAAAGAAACTCCTTGAATCCGGTGGTGGGCGATCTCTCACTCGTGAATCTTCCCAGCAGGAAGAGGGTGAAGAGAGTGTGGTTGAGGGTGGGACTAGTCTTTTAATAAGTTGCCGTTGGTACTTTTCGGGAAAGAACTAAACCATCTGTTGGGGGAAACTCTGCGGGTCGTGGGAAAAAGAGAAAAGTCAACATTTCAGCCTGGAACCCCCCCTTCAAGAGTAATTCAGCAGGTCATGCAGCATCCACATGAAGTAAAGGTTAACCAACATTTCGGGCCTGAGCCAAAGGCCCAAAATGTTGCTTATCCTTTAATTCTTGGATGGTGTGTGACCTGCTAAGTTTCTCTAGCACATTTAAGTATTGAATGCCAATCCCCCAACATCTACAGGTTTCCTTGTTTAACTCCATTTGTCAAGACCTTTCTCTTTCTCCTACTGATGATGCTTGGCCTGCTGAGCTCCTTGAAGAGGGGCTCAGGCCCAAAACCTCGCTTATTCATATCTTAAAGAAGGGGCTCAGGTCCAAAAAAAACGGCAGTAATATATCTTTACCTCATGTGGACGTTGGAAGTCCTGCTGAGTTCCTCCAGCATTTCCATGCTTTCACTTCATTTCACTCATGCAGCAGATTATTTTATTTTTGCTCTTGATTCCAGCGCCTGCTGTACGTCACCCATCCTCTCTTTTCCTTGAAACCTGAGCAAACTTTGCAGGAAATGGCAGACGCTAGTGTGGGAAGGAAAGAAAATCAGACAGCCACCGCCCAGTGATAACCCGTGAGTCATTTCAAACCTTCTGCTTTCATCACACTTGTATGGGAGTCCTAAGGTACCTGACACTTACGTCGAACAATGCCTCTCAAGAAAATCTGGCCCATTCAATCTGAGAACTCAAAACCAGCGAAGCTCACACCCTAAATCAAATTCTCCAAGGGACATGATGGAAACAAAACCTCTGGCACTGGGTGATTGAAAGTAGTCGCCAGGTTTATTTCACACTAGGACAACCTTTCAAACCACTTGGAGGGCATTACATTGAAGTAAATCACAGAAATGTGTCTAAAAGACTGCTGTTTAGCACAACATAATGAAGGAACTTGAATCTAAAGATGGCCTCAGGAATTTGCAAAGTATTTTACAGCCAATCACTGCCAGAAAATAATAAATGTGGCAATGGTTTGATTCACAGGAATGCTTCAAAACCAGTAATGAGATAAATAACTGGGCAATCTATTTTGTAAGACAGGTTGACAGATAAGTAATGTCAAAGACACTCAGGGAAAATACTTCCCTTGGAATGTGGGATATTGTTTAGCTCATTGGGGAGAGCAGTCTTTTTTTTTAAATTTTTTATTTTTCACACCATAAATCACATTAGCCATGATACACACTTTTTCCTTTTCACACATATACAGTGACATTTTCTCCCCCCCCTCCTCCTAACCCACCCCCCCCCCACCCCTCCCATCCATTTAAGGTATACAATCTAGGTTACATTAAACCAGTCAGACAATGTTGTCATTCAACAAAAATACACCAGAAATTCTACTGAGTCCATTCTTTTCTTTCCTTCTCCTTCCATCAACTTAGGTAATGATTGTCCCCGGTAGGTTTTCGCTATTGTATTTAATGTAAGGCTCCCATATTTGTTTGAATATTTCAATATTATTTCTTAAACTATATGTAATTTTTTCTAATGGAATACATTTATTCATTTCTATATACCATTGTTGTATTTTCAGATTATCTTCCAATTTCCAGGTTGACATAATACATTTTTTTGCTACGGCTAGAGCTATCTTAACAAATCTTTTTTGTGCATCCTCCAAATCAATTCCAAATTCTTTGTTCTTTATGTTACTTAGGAGAAAGATCTCTGGATTCTTTGGTATATTGTTTTCTGTTATTTTATTTAATATCTGATTGAGATCTTCCCAAAATTTTTCTACATTCTCACATGTCCAGCTTGCATGAATTGTTGTTCCCATTTCTTTTTTACATCGAAAACATCTATCAGATACTGTTGGGTCCCATTTATTTAACTTTTGAGGTGTAATGTATAGTCTGTGTACCCAGTTATATTGTATCATACGTAGCCTCGTATTTATTGTATTTCTCATCGTTCCAGAACATAATTTCTCCCATGTTTCCTTTTTTATCTTTATATTTAAATCTTGTTCCCATTTTTGTTTAGTTTTATCATTTGTTTCCTCATTTTCCTTTTCTTGCAGTTTAATATACATATTTATTATAAATCTTTTGATTAACATTGTATCTGTAATCACATATTCAAGGTTACTTCCCTCTGGCAAACTCAAACTGCTTCCTAATTTATCCTTCAAGTATGATCTCAATTGGTAATATGCCAGCGCTGTATCTCCAGTTATATTGTACTTATCTCTCATTTGTTCAAAGGATAAGAATCTACTTCCTGAAAAACAATTTTCTATTCTTTTAATCCCTTTTTTTTCCCATTCTCTAAAGGAAAGGTTATCTATTGTAAAAGGGAGTAACTTATTTTGCGTCAATATTAGTTTTGGTAATTGATAATTTGTTTTATTTCTTTGTACATGAATCTTCTTCCAAATATTGAGGAGATGATGTAATACTGGAGAAGTTCTATGTTGTACCAATTTTTCATCCCATTTATATAATATGAGTTCAGGTATCTTTTCCCCTATTTTATCTAATTCTAATCTCGTCCAGTCTGGTTTTTCCCTTGTTTGATAAAAATCTGATAGGTATCTTAATTGTGTGGCTCTATAATAATTTTTAAAGTTTGGCAATTGTAAGCCTCCTTGTTTATACCATTCTGTTAATTTATCTAGTGCTATCCTCGGTTTCCCCCCTTTCCATAAAAATTTCCTTATTGTTTTCTTTAACTCTTTAAAGAATTTTTCTGTCAGTTGTATTGGCAATGCCTGAAATAAGTATAATATCCTTGGAAAAATGTTCATTTTAATACAGTTTATCCTTCCTATTAGTGTTAGTGGTAAATCTTTCCAATGCTCTAAATCGTCCTGTAATTTTTTCATTAGTGGATAATAATTGAGTTTATATAGTTGGCCGAGATTTTTGTTTATTTGTACACCTAGGTATCTTATTGCCTGCATTTGCCATCTAAATGGAGATTCCTTCTTAAATTTTGAGAAGTCCGCATTATTCATAGGCATTGCTTCACTTTTATTTACGTTTATCTTGTAACCCGACACTTCTCCATATTCCTTCAATTTCTTATATAATTCTTTTATTGATAGTTCTGGTTCTGTTAAGTACACTATAACATCATCCGCAAATAGACTGATTTTATATTCCTTGTCTTTTATTTTTATTCCTTTTATATTATTATCTATTCTTATCAATTCTGCTAGTGGTTCTATAGCTAACGCAAACAATAAAGGTGATAGTGGGCATCCCTGCCGCGTTGACCTGCTTAAGTTAAATTGCTTTGATACATGTCCATTTACTGTCACTTTCGCTAACGGTCCCTTATATAATGCTTTAATCCAATTAATATACTTCTCCGGTAAACTGAATTTTTGCAATACTTTGAACAAATAATTCCATTCTACTCTGTCAAAGGCCTTCTCTGCGTCTAAAGCAACTGCTACTGCAGGTGCTTTATTTCCTTCTACTGCATGAATTAAGTTAATAAATTTACAAATATTGTCTGTTGTGCGTCTTTTTTTGATAAATCCAGTTTGGTCTAAATTTACCATTTTCGGTACATGCTCTGCTAATCTGTTTGCTAATAGTTTAGCTATTATCTTATAATCTGTGTTTAGTAAAGATATTGGTCTATATGACGCTGGTGAGAGTGGATCTTTCCCTTGTTTTAGTATTACTGTAATTATTGCTGTTTTACATGAATCTGGTAAGCTTTGTGTTTCATCAATCTGGTTGATTACATCCAGGAGGGGCGGAATTAATAAGTCTTTAAATGTTTTGTAGAATTCTATTTGGAATCCATCCTCTCCTGGTGTCTTATTATTTGGTAATTTTTTTATTATCTCTTGTATTTCTACTATTCCAAATGGTTCTGTTAATTTATTTTGTTCCTCTATTTGTAGTTTTGGTAGTTCAATTTTAGTCAGAAATTCATCTATTTTCCCTTCTTTCCCTTCGTTTTCAGTTCGGTATAATTGTTCATAGAATTCTCTAAAGTTTTCCTTAATTTCTTTTGGATTATATGTAATTTGTTTGTCTTTTTTCCTTGATGACAATACCATTTTCTTAGCTTGTTCTGTCTTAAGCTGCCATGCTAGGATTTTGTGCGTTTTTTCACCCAGTTCATAATATTTCTGTTTTGTCTTCATTATATTCTTCTCCACCTTATATGTTTGTAGTGTTTCATATTTTATTTTTTTATCCACCAATTCTCTTCTTTTAGTTGTATCTTCCTTCATTGCTAATTCTTTTTCTATATTTACTATTTCCCTTTCCAACTGCTCTGTTTCCTGATTATAGTCCTTCTTCATCTTGGTTACATAACTTATTATTTGCCCTCTAATGAATGCTTTCATTGCATCCCATAGTATAAACTTATCTTCCACTGATTCCATATTTATTTCAAAATACATTTTTATTTGTTTTTCAATAAATTCTCTAAAATCCTGCCTTTTAAGTAACATGGGGTTTAATCTCCATCTATACATTCTTGGAGGGATGTCCTCTAGCTTTACTGTCAATATTAAGGGTGAATGGTCCGATAGTATTCTAGCTTTATATTCTGTTTTTATTACTCTATCTTGCCTACTAGCTGATAACAAAAATAGGTCTATTCTTGAGTATGTTTTATGTCTAGCCGAGTAATATGAATATTCCTTTTCTTTTGGGTGTTGTTTCCTCCATATATCCAAAAGTTGCATTTCTTCCATTGATTTAATTATAAATTTGGTTACTTTGTTCTTTCTGTTAATTTTTTTCCCAGTTTTATCCATATTTAAATCCAAATTCAGGTTGAAATCCCCTCCTATTAATATGTTCCCTTGCATATTTGCTACCTTCAAAAAGATATCTTGCATAAACTTTTGATCTTCTTCGTTAGGTGAATATACATTGAGTAGATTCCAAAATTCCGAATATATCTGACATTTTATCATTACATATCTCCCTGCTGGATCTATTATTTCCTCTTCTATTTTAAATGGCACATTTTTACTAATTAATATAGCCACTCCTCTTGCTTTTGAATTATACGATGCTGCTGTTACATGTCCTACCCAATCTCTCTTTAATTTCTTGTGCTCCAATTCAGTTAAGTGTGTTTCTTGCACAAATGCTATATCAATTTTTTCTTTTTTCAGTAAATTTAGCAGTTTCTTCCTTTTAATTTGGTTATGTATTCCATTAATATTCAAAGTCATATAGTTCAACGTAGCCATTTTATACTTTGTTTATCTTCCCTTTCCGTTTTTCCATCATTACCTTTCCTCCTTTGCCATTTCTGTTTTCTTATTTTAAATCCTTTATAAGACAACATTCCTAAAACATCAATCATTTTCCGTATTCTCCTATTTAAAACTTCTTTAGCCCCAATCTCCCCTTCCCCTCCTGTGTTGTCCTTTATCCCTTGTCGGACAACAACATCTCCCCTCTCCATTTGGGTTTGCGAATTCACTCACAAGCGTCAGCTGATTTTGCAGTGACCGCAACTCCCCCCCACCCAGCCCCCCCCAGAAAAGATTTCACTTTTCATATGTAACAAAGGTCACTCTTTTAGTTCCCTCCTTATTCCCTCTATTCCATTTCCTTCCCTTATTAATTCTTGTCTATACTATCTATATTTTCCTCTAAATACAGATACATTCACGTATGCACATTATACATATACACACTTATACTTCTTTACCCACATACATATAAATCGTGGTCATTTTTACTCTTATTACATGTCTTCATCCCTCAGTCTATTTTTGTAATTGTTCTGCAAATTTTCGTGCTTCTTCTGGATCCGAGAATAGTCTGTTTTGTTGTCCTGGAATAAATATTTTCAATACAGCTGGATGCTTTAGTATAAATTTATACCCTTTCTTCCATAAAATCGCCTTTGCTGTATTGAACTCCTTTCTCTTCTTTAGGAGTTCAAAACTTATATCTGGATAAATGAAGATTTTTTGTCCTTTGTACTCCAGTGGCTTGTTGCCCTCTCTTACTTTTTCCATTGTCTTCTCCAGTACCTTTTCTCTTGTAGTATATCTTAGGAATTTTACTAAAATAGATCTTGGTTTTTGTTGTGGTTGTGGTTTAGAGGTCAATGCTCTATGTGCCCTTTCTATTTCCATTTCTTGCTGTAGTTCTGGACATCCTAGGATCCTAGGGATCCAATCTTTTATAAACTCTCTCATATTCTTGCCTTCTTCATCTTCCTTAAGGCCCACTATCTTTATGTTATTTCTTCTGTTATAATTTTCCATTATATCTATTTTCTGAGCTAACAGTTCTTGTGTTTCTTTAACTTTTTTATTAGATTCCTCTAATTTCTTTTTTAAGTCCTCCACCTCCATTTCTACTGCTGCTTCTCGTTCCTGCACCTTGTCCATTCTTTTTCTCATTTCTGATAAGGTCATATCTATTTTATTCATTTTCTCTTCTGTATTGTTTATTCTTCTTCTTAAATCATCAAATTCCTGTGTTTGCCATTCTTTAAATGACTCCATGTATCCTTTAATAAGAGAAAGTACCTCCTTTATCTTGCCTTTCTTTTCTTCTTCTATTTCACTGTACTCTTCCTCTTCCTCTTCTTCTTCCTCTGGGTTGGCCACCTGCTGCTTCTTTGTTGCCCTTCTCTTCTCTTCTTTCTTGTTTCCATTGTCTTCTGTGTTCTCCTCTTGCTGCAGGTGCTCTGCAGCTGTCGTTGCCGGTTGTGGAGATCGACTCCCCAGCTGGTCACCCCTCCCGTCGGTGTGTTTTTTTTCATGCGCACCGCGCATGCGCGAGGAGTCGCGCATGTGCGGTTGCGCACTTTTACTCGGCTCAGCGAGCCTTTTTTGTAGTCCGGATTCTACCGACCTGAGGGAGCGGGTTTCTCTCTCCACCGCGGGCCTCTTCGAGCAGGTAAGGCCTTTTCCTTCATCTTCCGTTGTCTTCTCTTCCTCTCTTCTTACCATTGGTTTCGACTTTTCTTTTTTCGTCGCCATCTTCTTTGCACCTTTATACTCACTTTTCTTTAACTTTTATTTCTGTGCCTTTGTGTTTTCCTTTGTTTTTTCCGACTTTTCTGGAGAGGGCTGGAGTTCACCGTCCGGCCACTACTCCATCACGTGACTCCTCCCCGGGAGAGCAGTCTTGATTCAATATATCTGATAGACCCTTTCCCCACCAGTGTTGAACTCTAGTGAAATTTTTAAACATGTTGGAGTCTTTGCAAACCTGAAAAGTTAGCTATATCTTCCTCTAGAGATGCTGCCTGGCCTGCTGGTTCTTGCTGTTATTTACAATTTCCTCCCTCTGCGCTTACCTTTATTTGCAATTAAGTTTGTACAGGGGATGGGGGGGGGGGAGTGGGGGGGAGGGAATGCATAAGAAAAGTAGGAGAGATTTCGCCATTTCCCTGCCCAATATTTACCACTCAAGCATCACCAATGCTGATTATCTGATCCTCGTTGCATTGTTGAGTGATCAAATGGTGGTGCAGACTCGATGGACTGAATGGCTTTATTCTGCTACTACGTCTTATGCTGTGCTGAGTGGTTGTCACATTGGCACAATTCAATGTGCTTTGGGACATGGGAGTTGCTATATCTTGAATGTCCTTCTAAACACCGAGTGTTTCAGCTTAAGCTCTCTTTGCTGGGGTTACTTGAAGGTTCATCATTTTTCTATTCATGCCAGCAAGTGCCAGAAACTTTCGTTGGAGCGTGGGTGTATCATGGTGCCCCATGGTGACCATGCTGTGCAGATCCCAAGGCAGATGCTTAGCACACCCTGACATTTTTTTATATTCTCTGTAGCTTCTTGGTGCCCCTCTTTGGAGCTAGTTAAAGGACGCAACTGGAGACTTGGATGGCTTTCCCAGGAATATCACCATCACTTCCTTCCAGAAGGCGTGCTGTGGAAGGGCATGGAAATGTGCAGTCATGGAATTGTTGCAGCATAGAAGGAGACCATATGGCCCATTCAGAATCAGAATCAGGATTTATTGTCATGAACAAGTCATGAAATTCAGTGGTTTGCAGCCACATCATAGTGGAAACTTACATATTATAACCATCCTACAACATTACTATGTAAATAAAAAACAATAACAGTGCATGAAAGGTAAGGCAGTGTCTTTGGTTCATTGATTATTCAGTAATCTGATGGCAGCTGGGAAGAAGCTGTCCTTATGCCGCTGAGTGATCGTCTTAAGGCTCCTGTACCTTTTTCCCAATGGTAGCAGAGTGAAGAGGGCATGGTCTGGGTGGTAGGGGTCTTTGAGGATAGAGTCTGCTTTCTTAAGAGACCTCCTCATGTTGATATCCTCGATGGAGTGAAGTCTGGTGCCTGTGATGTCGCAGGCCGAGTTAACAACCCTCTGGAGTTTATTCTTGTACTGAGAATTGACGCCTCCATACCAGTCAGTGATGCAATCAGCCAGAATGCACTCCACGGTACACCTGTAGAGGATTTTGAGAGTTTTCGGTGACATACCAAATCTTAAACACCTCACGAAGTATAGCCACTGGTGAGCTTTCTTGTGATTGCATCAGCTTGGACCATTGTGTCCATCCTGACTCTTAATGGAGTATTCCGTCCCCATTTCCCTCTAATGCATTTTGAGATCAAAGAGAATCTGGTGGGACAATGTCGAGAAGCCTTGATAAAGGATCCCATCCTGAAACATTTCTCTCCACAGATGCCGCCTGACCTGCTGAGACCCTCCAGCTTCTCTTTGTCCAGCATCCGTAGTTCCTCTATTTCTCTCTTTTATAGTGTAACACTATTACAGCGCCAGCCATCCAGGTTCACATCTGCCGCACCCTGTGAGGGGTTTTTTACATTCTCCCCATGGCTGCATGTGTTTCCTCAAACTACTACAGTGTTCTCCCACATTCCAAAGGGGGCAGGGGGGGAAAGTCAGGAGATTAATTGGAGTCATGGGTGCATTTAGGCAGAGCAGCGTCACGAGCCAGAAGGGTCTGTAACCGTGCTATATCACTAAATTAAATTACCTTAACAGCTGTGCCAGTCTGTCCAAAGTTAGGTCATCCCCAGTACCATGATCTCCATGAAGTCCTCGAAAAACATTTCAGGAATTTATTTTTTGCTTGGCATTTTCTTTTGCAGCAAATGATAAAAGGTAATTACAGGCAGGGTGAAGAAATGTTCAAGAAGCAGGTCATCATGTTCATGGTTTCAGGGCACAGTGGAAACCAAATGACTATTATGTTTGAAAAAGGTACTCGGTCCTTCCCAGAAAAGGAAGGGCTGGCTGAACTGTGGCAGTGAGATGAAACAAGTTTGTCGTTGCACTAACCTCCTGCCAGATTCACAGCCATCTAGCCCTTAGCAAGCTCCCTATTTCACCAGAGGAGAGGGTGACTTGCTCCAGTGACCAGGCTGTGTCGCTGCAGATAATGACTACCAATAAACCTCTCCCTCCGCATTTTTCTTTAAAGCAGTGAATGTAGCTGCTTTTTCCATCCGAGCGATTGGTCCTTCAAAGAAAGTCAATGACCCTTCCAAGTGTTGTGACTGACTTCAGCTCCATAACTCTTGGATCTTAAATGATGTTGATAAACGAAATGGAGTAAATTAGGCCAGAATATTTAGATATATATATCTATATATATAATGTTTTATGTATGGATGTGATTATTACACTGTATGTGAGAGGTCTGGAGAAACGCTATTTCATTGGGTTGTATATGTACCATCAGAAGATAATAAATTTGAACTTGATTTGTCACAAAATAGCTTGTGCAGTGAGACAGGTTCTTCTGCAAAGAGACTAACAGGAAAACATAACAGTCACAGACTAAAGAGTGTAATTTACAGTGTTGATTAGAATGAAAAGGAAGATCAAGCAAGGGGAGCATGAGAGCATTGATATGGGGTTCATTCAGGAGCCTGATGGCTGCAGGGAAGGAATTTCCTTTAAGCCTGTTGGTGTAGACTTTCACAATCTCAAGCCTTCTCTATGGGAGGAGGGTGGAGAGAATGTGACCGGGGTGTGACGGGTCCTTTCCCAGGTAGCAGGAGGTGTAGATGGAGTCCGTGAAGGGGATGGAAGTTTGCATCATGTTGTGAGCTGCATTCAACACCTTCTGTAGCTTGTAGACATACAGCAAGGAAACAGACCCTTCCGGCTCACAAGCCTATGCTGCAAAATACCCCAAACTAACCTACAACCCCCATACATTTTAAAGGGAGTAAACCAGAGCACCTGTAGGAAACCCAAACAGAGACAGGGAGAACGTCCAAACTCCTTACAGACAGCACCAGATTCAAAACTGGGTCGCTGGCACTGTTATAGAATTGTACTCCTACGCTAACCGTGCCACCCTTCCAATCTTGAGCAGAGCAGCTCCTGACCCACACTGTGATGCATCCAGCAGGTGTGCTTTCGATGGTGCACCCATACAAGTTGTTGAGGGTCTGTTGGGCAGGAAGTTGAGAACCCAGTTGCAGAGATGTGGACAAGGATGGCACTGTGTCCCAAAGAGATAGGCAAGTATTGTTACAGGAGATTTAATACAAAACGTCTGATCATCCTATCACCTCCAGCTTGTGGGCTCTGACCTCTCTCTCAGCCATTCTGCGGTCTCTTTTTCCCAATCTGATCACTCTTCAAAGCTTAACACCTGACTATGCAACCCTGAAGACCCTGTCAGAGAAATTCCTTTAGTTCCACCATCACCCTTGCCACTAGCTTTCTTCCCATATCCTCAGTTCTGGTGAAAGGTCCCAAATCTGAAACGTTACCTGTTTCTCTTTCCACAGATGCTGAGTGTTTTTATTTTCCATCATTTTCAGTTTTTATTTTGGATTTTCAACATCTGCAATTTTTTTAATCCTCAGGCCTAAAATCACCTGTTCATCATCTGTGAACTATCTGTCTATAAAACTATTATCATATTCCTGTATAGGCAGTCCCCAGGTTAACAAACAAAATCCATTCCTTGGTCTGTATTTAAGTCAAATTTGTATGCAAGTCAGAACTTGCTGCAATGTGCAGCTTTTAAATCATTGAAAAGGTTTCGAGCCTTTTCTTGGACTAAAGTACAGGTTAATGGGTAATATTACACTGATTTTGATCATTAATGGCAAGACAATCTGACTCAAAATGGCAGATAGCATTCTTCTTCCTCAAGCCAATGAACCGCTGAAGCCATGCCTAGTCTGTTCATAAGTACGACTTGTCTGTAAGTCGGATGTTCATAACCCAGGGACTGCCTGTACTCAGCCAATGACATACAGAGAACTAAGGGACATTTGTTAGAAATATAAAGGTGCCAATGCACAGGACAGAAAAAGACTGGAGGCTTGTTAACTTGGCCAGTGACATCACAGGCACCAATCTTCACTCCATCGAGGGCATCTACAAGAGGCAGTGTCTTAAGAAAGCCACCTCTATCCTCAAGGACACCCCCAACCCACCCCCACCCCGGCCATGCCCTCTTCGCTCTGCTACCATTGGGAAAAAGGTACAGGAACCTGAAAATGAGCACTCAGCGGCACAAGCACAGCTTCTTTCCCTCTGCCATCAGATTCCTGAATGAACAATAAACCACAGATACTTCCTCGCTTTAACCTTTTTTCTTGGACTATCTATTTATTTTTGAAATGTAATTTACAGCAATATTTGCACCTGTGAAGCTGCCTCATAACAAATTTTGTGACATGTTCCTGACAATAAACTCTGATTTTAAAGATGGCTACTAGGGTGAAAAGAGGCAATGAATGATCTACAAGTTTTTTTTTTAAATTTGTGGTTTAAATTATTTCTCTTCAGAAATAAAAATAAAATTGTTCATTGTGTACTGAGAAATAATGAAAAGCTTCATTTTGCAAGTTCTCATGGCCAATCAACTGGAGTAATAAAACAAAAGGGCAGGTATATTAAATTTAAATATTTTTTTAGACAAGCAGCATGGTAACAGACCATTTCGGTCCATGAGTCCATGCTGCCCAATTTACACTCCGTTTTTTTTAAATATATAAACAGTGGGAGGAAACCAGAGCCCTGGAGAAATACCACACAGATACAGGAAAAACATGCAAATTCCTTAGAGACAGCGCAGGACTCGAACCTCGGTCCAGTCCAGATCGCTGGCACTGTAAAGGCGCTGCGCTAACCCGCTACACCAACTGTGCTACCCCTCTTGTTTCAGTAAATCAACAATGCAGGGTATAGTGTTACAAAATGCCTGTATAGAGTAAAGAACAATTAAAACCATGCACGTCGACCGTTGCAAATGACCACAATTAATATGCCATGGTTTTGTACGTCTTGCTTTCAACTCAGCCACTTTTTGTTTTGTGCATTCCACAATTTAGTGAAGGCCTTAAGTACTTCTTTTTATCATAATAAAGGATCTACAAAAATTCCAGGCAGCATGTACAGTCATCTCAATTTTTATTACCAGAACATTGGCAGATTTTTCATGAAAACATGAGATTTAAAGCAAAACTTTTAAAAAAAATCAAATGCCATTTGGGTTAGAAAATGTTGTACAAGGATTGGAACTAGCCAGTTTTCTGACATCTTCCAATGACATTCAGGATAGAAAATAATCCAACTCAAGCTAATTACTTTAAACAGGATCTACCAGGAAATATCAGACCAAGTCATGGCTTTGTCACAATCTCAGTTCACTTATGTAACAACTGCAGAGTTAATGTTTCCACAGTTCATTTTCAGTCAAAGGAACAACTTAAAAAAAATTCTTTGCACAAATTATACAGAAATCTATAAGGTTCCCCAGTCCAGTTAGCAAGGAGATGTGTGGATGTTCAGTGGATTCTTATTTGCATCTTGAAGAGTTTGCAGTGAATTTTCAGTGAATTTGCAGTGATTCACCCATATTGGAGGAGGGTGGGGGGGCCTCTCAGTGATATTTCAAATGCGGAAACATAGAAGATAGGAGCAGGAGTAGGTCATTCGGCCTTTCGAGCCTGCTCCGCCATTCAATGAGATAATGGCTGATCTTAAAAAGGCTTGGACAGAATAGATGTGGCAAGGTGGTTTCCCATGGGCAGGAGAGTCTAGAACAAGAGGGCAGAACTTCAGGATAAAAGGGCATCAATTTAAAACAGAGATGCAGAGAAATTTCTTTAGCCACAGGCAGCAGTAGAACAGAGGTCGTTGGATGCATTTAAGGCAGGAATTTGATTAGTCAGGGCATCAAGAGTAATGGGGAGAGGCTGGGGAGTGGGAGAATGGATCACCTCATGATAGAATGATGGACCAAATTACAGTAATCAGTTTGGCCTGATCTCATTAGCAAGCAACCTAAAACTGCTGTTTGGAAAGGTATCAAACCTTGACAGCGAATATTTAGGGAGTGGGGAAATCTCTGACCTTTCTCAAAATCCAGTCCAGTTTTTAAACAGGTAAAAATCAGAGTCCTCCTTCCCACCTAGCCCCAATAAACTGCTAAAGGACAGAATTTCAAGTAATGAAAACAAATTTAGGGCTGGCTACTTCCCAACTTTTGCCAAACCCCACTCCATATCTGAAGCATTCTGCCTTTCTACTCTTTACAAAGGCTGATTAAAGTTGGCCTTGTCAATGAGAAGTTGTAGGTTCTCAGCAGGACAGGAAAGAAATGCTGTCAACAATTCATGTCAGAACCCTTTTTATCGGGACTGGGGCGGGAGTGGCGTGGAGAAATGGTGTAATGTTCACAGCAGAGAGGAATGTAATCAGAGGTCGCAGCGACCAAGGCCTACTGAGAATCACATTCCTGGAAGTGACCTCAGAACACGTACAGCATGTCTGACTGTAGAAGAGTACAGACCCTTCAGCCCACATATCTATGGTGAACACCATATCCAAATCTCTGCTGCTTACCCCTGGCAGGTACCCCTTCATTTTGGGATTCCATGATCATACTCAAAATGGTCAGTGTTTCAGGTTGTGACTCTTTCTCGGGACTAGAGGGGAAAGGGGAGATTGCACTTTTGTCTTGAAAAGGAGTCCTGACATGAAATACTGTATTGGCCAGTTCTATCTGGAGACCAGAAACAAGTAAGCAAACTTATTTCAATTTAGACATACAGCACAGTAACAGGCCCTTTCGGCCAATGAGCCCATGCCACCCAATTAACCTACAACCCCAGTATGTTTCGAACAGTGGGAGGAAACGGGAGCACCCAGAGGAAACCAGACACAGGGATAATGTACAAACTCCTTACAGATAGCATGGGATTCGAACCCCAGTCCAGATCACTGGTGCTGTAACAGCATCTCACTAGCCACTCTTGGTTCATTACAAAGCATGAAGGAATAGGTTTGCAGATCAAGTTCTGTTTCAGAAACCACAAAAGGATGGCAATGAGCAATAGAATTTTGAAGCTCATCTCTATAGGGATTTAAAGTGTGTTTACTCATCCAAGGTGTCACTGTACATGGGTGACAACATTGAACAATACAAAATCGTCAGCCAAGTCCATCCTTGAGTTGATGAAATGTTGATACGTTCCAGCGTGGGGCGGGAGCTTTCTATTCTTGTTGCAGCTTATCCTCATGTAAGTGAGAGATGGAAAAGCAAAAATTGGGGCTCTAGAAAACAACTAAAACTCATTCACATTCTTGTCATAGAAATGGTTTTTCGTGAATCTTACAACAAGAGCTACATTCTTTCCACTGGGATTTTGAAGGTTCCATTTAAGATTTGCTCTCTGTGGGCATTGCACAGACACAGAACAGAGAGATCTTTTCTTCAGCCCTTTTGTAAATGAAGGTTTTGTTTTTGCATTTTGACTTCCTTCGCAGCACTAAGACAGTCGTGTAATATGGCACGCTCAATGCAGTGTCAGTGATGTTTCCGTCGAGTCTGAGGCAGTTCTTGAGGTGGCAATGAGCTTCCATTAGCCTCCTTGGATAACGAGCTTGGTCCTCATTAATCCTATGGTTTGAAAGACAAAATGATATAGGATGAACACAAGAAACAGGAGCAGGCCATTTGGTGTGTCGAGCTGGCTCCACCATTCAACGAGAGCGTGGCTGATCTGATGACAGGCTCATCTCCACCTAACCCTAACACCCCCCACACCGATCCCTTCATTTCATCTACTACGCAAAACATATCTAATCTGATCTTAAATACATTCGCTGAGGTAACCTCCACTGTTTCCATAACCAGAGAATTCCAGAGATTCACCACTTTCTGGGAAAAGCAGTTCCTCCTCAATTCCATCCTAAATCTACTACCCTGAAACTTGAGGCCAGGCCCTCTAGTTCTAGTCTCACCCACCAATGGAAACTGCTATCACTTATGGTTCTCACTCTCCCCTACCACTGTGGAAACCAGCTTAATACATGAAGCATTAAAAGAGGTCCATAGATATCTATAGCACAGTAGAGATCCTTTAGCCCAGCGTTGTACTGACCTAATAACATATTCTAACAGCTGCTTAGAATTTCCCTCCTGGACAACTCTCCACTTTTCTCAGTTCCATGTTCCTATCTAATAGTCTCTTAACAGGTCCTATTGTTCCAGCCTCCACCATCGTGGATGGCAGCGCATTCCATGCATCCACCACCCTCTTACATCCCACTTGTACAGACTCCCAAGCCCCCTCACATTGGTTATTTCAGTCCTGAGAAGTTTGGAGTCAATAGCCCCTTTCTCGCTGGCACTTTAACCCAGTAATTAACTGCAAATCTACTGGTTAACATGCCAGTGTGAACACTCGTGAACCGACAAGCATGGAGTCGAATTGTCTTGGGAATGAACCACTTAGGGAGGTTGTATCATCGCTAACTCATTTGGGTGGCACAGGCTCTTGGGCCGAAAGGACCCGTTACCATGCTGTTTGCCCAAATTTAAAATTAAAAAATAAATAACCAACCACCACACCTATCAGTGTGTAGGAGGAAACCTCAACAGCCAGAGGAAACCAGACTCAGGGAGAACCTTCGAACTCCATGCAGTTGGCGCCCGTTTTTGGCTCTCCCATCAAGAGCTGCTGTGGGCCATTGGTGAGTGGACTGCACCAGCAGCAGGACTCGTCTTACAGCAGTCTCAGATATTTTTGTTCCTTCAGAATAAATGTTGTACGAATTTGCTGAAATTCCTGATAAACCTGACCAGACTTAATGATGTACTGTGAGGGAAACACGAAATTCTGCATATTTGGTTTATTCATAGTTGTGTTTATAATTCACACCCTTGCTCTTTTGGAAATAAATCTGAGAGCTAAATTCCATCAAATTAGCATAGCACGACACATGTCCTGGAATGAGGTGTCTACATTGTTCAGGACCTGCATTAGAGGCAAGACCAACACCTATCCCCAATTACCCAAATGCAGGGAGGACATGCAAATTCAGCTCAAGCAACATGACTGAGTCAGTGTCATTGGAGCTGCGGGACATCATGAAGGGGGAACCCATACACCAAGTTGTCTAGCCCTTCAGCCCATCTTTCCTATGCCATTCTGGAATAGTCCCATTTGCCTGCATTTTGTCCATATCCTTCTAAATGCTTCCTACCCAGTACATTTGGACAAATGTCACTCCACTGGGACATCTACAAGAGGTGGTGTCTTAAGAACACAGCCTCTATCCTCAAAGACCTGCACCATACCCAGGCCATGCCCTCTTCACTCTGCTACCATCAGGAAAAAAGTACGGGAGCCTGAAGATGAGCACTCAGCTGCACAAGGACAGCTTCTTCCCCTCTGCCATCAGATTCCTGAATTAGCGATAGACAGCACCTTATTTTGCCTTTTTCTTTTAAAAATTATTTTATACGTGATTTATATAAATGTTCGCATTATGAGGAGCTGCTCCAAAACAACAAATTTTGTGACATGTTCACGACAATAAATTATGATGTTTCTACATTTGTAGTAATTGTCCCCGCTTCACTGCCTTCCTCAGGAACCTTGGTCCTCACATGGACACCCGGAGGGAAATGGTGCCCCTCAGATCTCTCTCAAATCTTTCCTCTCTCACCCTAAACCTCTAACTAGCCACCCTCCTCCTCAGGTGTAAAGGTGCTGGGTTAGCAGGTATTGTTATGTAATGCATGTTGAAGAGGTACATTCTACACCCACTGTGTTCTGATGGTGGGACCAATAAATGCTTATGGGGGCACATGGGGTGCCAATCAAATGTAGTCTTTGAGGAACTCCTCATCTTTGGTCTCTCCAACCAAACTTTCTTAACCCTGCTTAGTAAATCTGGGCCGTGGCTCCTATAAATCCAATACGAGATTAGCAGCAATCACTGGATAGAGATCTGGAGGACACCGACATCCCTCAGGCTTAGATAGCTGCTTGACAAACAAGGGGAGGATGGTCATTGTGGCAAGACTGGAAGCACTCCTGCTCCTAATTCACATTTGATTAAGGGATTCCAGACAGAACAACATCAGGATAGGATAGATCAGAGATAGCCTTTTAACCAGAGCTGGAGCAATCAGTAACCAGAGTACAGTGAAAGATGGAATTCAAGCAAATGGAAACCCCAAGCAACCAGCAAAACAAAAAAAAAATTAAAAATTTAATATTGTAAAAGAAAATGTTCTCTGAAGCAGCACACAACCCCTCGGTGAAGATGGGAGCAAACATTCAGCCAGCAGGGGCCCCAGTCATCCCCCCACCCGCAGCTGTTTGAATAAAATGGCAGCGCCCAAGGTGAAGACCCAGACGATGATGTTCGCCGCTGGGGTGACTTTCTCCAAATGTCTCCCTATCCCTACCTAGTAAGTACCTTTATTAATATTATTGGTATAGTTTTATCTGTAAAATTGAAGGAAGGGGTTAATTTCAACAGTGGCATGGTTAGCGCAATGCAGTTACAGCGCCAGTGACCAGGGTACAAATTTAAGTTAGTAAATCTGGGCCCTGGCTCCTATAAATCCAATACGAGATTAGCAGCAATCACTGGATAGAGATCTGCAGGACACCGACATCCCTCAGGCCTAGATAGCTGCTTGACAAACAAGGGGAGGATGGTCATTGTGGCAAGACTGGAAGCACTCCTGCTCCTAATTCACATTTGATTAGGAGATTCCAGACAGAACAACATCAGGATAGGGTAGATCAGAGATAGCCTTTTAACCAGAGCTGGAGCAATCAATATTAAATATTTTAAGTTACGGGAATTACCTGATTAAAGTGAACTATATATAATTATGGACTACAATACTGAATTAGTTTCCATTTTGCACCATCTTTTAAATGGTTTATTCTTAATGCAGGTGTATTATTTAACGCACTGCAAGTATATGTGTCAGACAACTGGTAAATTTGCATATCCGGTATATGCAATCCCCGTAGGTGCCGGATACCAGGGATTTTATTGTACATAGGCTTAAGATGAAGGGGTGGAGGGGGGGGGGGGGTGGGGGTAAAGAAAGGAAAGAAAGATTTAACAGGAGACTGAGAGGTAACATTTTTTTTTAAATATACACAAAGTGGGGTGGGGGGCGGGGGGGAGTATATGAAATGAGCAGACAAAAGAGGTAGCTGAGGCAGGGACTATTGCAATGTTTAAGACAAAATTGGACAGATACATCAATAGGATGGGTGTAGAGGGATGTGACCCAAACACAGGCAGGTGGGACTAGTATGGGTGGGACATTTTGGGCCAAAGGGCCTATGTCCATGCCGTATGACTCCATGATGACATGACTCCAAGTTTATTGTCTCGTACAATGTACATATAAACCAAAATTCTTACTTGCTGCAGTCGAACAGGAACTTTATTAAACAACAGCTACAAAGCAACTATAAATAACCATATGCTAGATACTTAATTAGGTGTTCCACATATTGTATAGGTAGAATTCCTACAATTTTACCACCAAAGGAAGCAGAAATAGTTTAAGGCTATGGTCTGTTATGGAGTACTTCAATCATCCCCTATAATTACCTGTAAACCCACGGGGAAGAGCTCCTTTTTCCAATCTGAGATGTGGCACGGTGGGATGCACGGAATTCTTTGCCGGGAATGAACTGCCTTGCACTGAATCCCAATTGACGGGCCTCCAGATGGTCCAGTTTCTTTGACAGTTCACTCTCAGAGGGTTCTTTGCACCACTTCTGACCTCCTTCGGCTGGGACTGCCCTTGAGAGCAACACAAGACATGCAAACCATTCCACCTGAAAAAAGTAAAAAGAACATTCCAATTTACCACCAATTTTGCACCAGGATTTGAAAGCAGAGCCCATCCAACAGGACGATACAGCAAAACTGAACAAAAATATTTCGGCTTGAGCCCTTCATTAAGGTATGAGCAAAATGTAGGGAAAGAAAGGGGGAGGAGCACTGTCTCAAAGGTAGGAGGTAATAGGTGGATTAGGGAGGGAGGGCACACCAGCAAGCAGGGGGAGTTGGATGTCACTGTAATTGGAGAGGGATGGGGATGGAGAACTGGAGGAAAGAAGACAAAGGGATGGGGAAAAGAGAGGGAGAACAGGGAGTGATCTAGCAGAACCTGTAGAAGTCAATGTTAATCCCATCTGGTTGGAGAGGGCCCAGACAGAATATTAGGTGTTGCTCCTCCAATATATGGGTGGCCTTGGTTTGGCATTTCATGAGGCCATGGACAGACATGCCAGCGCAGGAGTAGGGAGCAGAATTTCATGTATTACTCCCATAAATACTGATTGGTTGTCCATCTTCATCTTAAGTTCTTGAACCTAAACCCCTCTAACTCTTGGTCCAGTACTTCAGAAACTGCTCAAGTCCTGCAATGTCATCCACTCTGTTAATTCGATGGTTGGTGATTCTTTCTTCAGGTTAAATGCTTCAGAGGTCAAGACCTTCAGATATTACCTGGCCCAAATTCCTGCCTAACCTCATTCACTTCTTCCCCTACATACCTCTGGAAATTCTGACCAACACCTCTTGCCTCTGGGTGGGGGTCAGTTAAAAGCAATTCCTCTTGTAGTAATATTACTGTTTTTGCTACAATTTTGAACCGCAGGAGATTACACTTCTAACTGTACTGCCTCCAAGACTGTTTAATTTAAGATCAAATTCCACATCATCTGAATCAACATTCCTCCAATAACCAATGAAACTGGTCACATATTGAATCAATTTTTTTTAAATCAGAATTTTATTATCATGAACATGTCATGAAATTTGTTGTTTTGCAGCAGCGTCATGGCACAAATATTGCTACAAATTATATTTTAAAAATAAATAATTAATGCAAAGGAAGAGAAGGTCAGCTAGTGTCTGTGGTTCACTGTCCATTCAGAAACCTGGTGGCGGAGGGGAAGAAGCAGTTCTTGTGCCACTGGGTGCTCATCTTCAGGCTCCTGTACCTCCATCCTGGTGGTAGCAGTGTGAAAAGAGCATGGCCTGGGGGGTCTTTTAGGACAGAGGCTGCTTTCTTAAGACACTGCCTCTTGTATATATCCTCGATGGTGTTAAGACTGATGGCCACGATGGCATTGACCGAGTTCACAACTCATTGTAGTCTTTTCCTGCCCATTTGCTGCTCAAATGGCCCTAGTGTATAGATAATTCACAGGCAGAAGAACTTTTGAGATGATAACATTCCCCACGTTTGTTGATTCTTACCCTTCCCTCTCCCATTACTTCCCATGCCTTCTGACAAAGGGGACTCGAACTGAAAGCATCGACCCTGTTTTCTGGTCCACAGATGCTACCTGTGTTTACTCCTGCCTTCACAGACCCTCCCTGCTTTCCTCTGCAACTTAGAAATTGGTTATCAATAACCTTTCCCTGTTTCAACAAAAGGTCATCTGCATACCCCTCCTCACAGAGGCTATCCTACCCTCTGATTACTTCCTGCTTTTTAATGTCTTATTGCAAATTACAGCATCTGTAGCTCTTCATTTTATTTCTGCCCTCAAATTCAATCATTTCATATTTTGGAAGCAATAGAGATACAAGGGAAGACACAACAGGCAATTAGAAGATATGACATTTCACATACTGACACAAATAGTTAACTTCAGAGATAAGATCATTTTGTTCTGCAGAAAGTCTTTCATCATTTCAAAACACCCTAAAGGAGTTGACAGCCAAAAAAAAATGGAATGTTAGCACAATTTTGTTATGGGAAATATGCCAAATAATATTTTGGCAAATCCCAAATAACTTACAGATAATTTTCCCCTGAGAGGTCATGTTGGCTAGGAAACTGCAAAGAACCCAGACTGTGTAAAAGTGAGTGACTAGATGCATCACTAACAAGGATATAGAAAATGTTTGGAATGTTCTGAAGGTCATGCATTTGCAGAAATGGAAACAGAATTGATATTTCTGGTCAAAGGCCCTTTTCTCGGAAGGGCTGACAGCTCTGATAAAGAGTCTTCTACCCAAGAGGTTATCTCGGTTTATTGCTCCACAGTTGCTGCCTGACCCGACACGTGTTTCCAGCATCTCTATTTTTATTTTTATTCACAGGCAAGGAAAACTTGTTTGCAAAGATCAATAACCTTTGTTTTGGGTTTGAGCCCTTCATCAAGATATACCTTTGTTATAAAGATACTCCCCAACTTGTGACCTATGCGACTTGCATCCATCTGCACATATGACCAAAATTTTTTTATATAATGAAAAAATATAAAATTTACACTGTTTATGTTGTATTTGACAAACTATAACAGGGATACAGGAGTAAGAGCCAAAATGTATATACTTACCTTATTAGTCAGCATCCTGGGGTCAGTAGGCAGGGCATGGCCATCTTGATTCCTGTACACACACGTGAGTCATTGGTTGGCACATGCAGAGTGGGTTTGTATTGGAGTTTGGTTCATGCATGCACAACTGTTAGGCCCCAACGATATTGAATTTGCACCCTAAACTCTCATGCATCCACCAACTGAACTCCAAAACATGAACCCACCATGTATGCACCAACCGAAGACTTGTGCATGCACACAAGAATCAAGATGGCTGTGTCCAGCCTACAGACCCCGGGACCCCGACTAACAAGGTAAGCATGGACCAAAATATGGAAAAGATTCACCAAGATTGGTCCACAAATTCAGGAAGTTTTAAGTTTTCAACGTCTAATCTACTATGAAAAAATATTTGATTAAAAATTTTGCTTCAAGACTTCATTTTGAGATACAACGTAATTGGGATCAATGGATTGGTCATAAGCCCGGGAGTACCTGTAGAAAGTACACTGTTTGACCTGCTGAGTTTCTCCAGCATTGTGTTTTTACCTCATTTTGGAGACTGGATTAGATTCTAGACAGACTGCAGTTCGGTGTGTGTGTGTGGGGGGGGGGGGGGGGGGGGGGGGCGGGGCGGGCGGGTGATGGGGGTGCTGTTCTATCAGAGTCCCCAAGCCAAAAACAACATGGCTAGGTCTCATCTCTTCATTATGCTACCCAATGGTGTCTGAAGGAGAGACCATCTCACTGCCTTCTCCAATAGTTACATCTGAAATAGCATCGCTCAAACAGGTTTAAGGCTTGTAGGAACCTGCTGCATGAAATATGTTTCATTCCATCAAAGTCACCTCACAAATAAGTTAGGCACTTGTGAAATGCTTTGGGCTAATTAGTGTGTATGAAAGGCAATACTTAGCACGTTTCAAAATGCAGGTATGAGTTTGCATTATGTAACACAGGTGGGGCCACACTAGGAAATTAGTGTGTTCCTTATGATCAGACAAAGCACATTTTAAACAAGATTTTAAATAGTGTTGGCTGTCTGATTTCTGAACTCCTACCTGCACAAGGCTCCTGGACCTATTTCAAATTAATATGGTAGTTTTCCCCCAGAGTTAAATGTTCATCAGCTGCATCTCTGAGCCATGATGATTCAGGTCAAGGAATCAAAGTCCATCTGCTCCTAGGCAGTGCTCATGTTAAAAAAAGACACTTTTGCTGTGGGACTTGATCTATGCAGATGATTCAGGTTGTTCTACAGACATCAACCAGTCTGAGCCAAGAAATGTATGCAGGTCAGAGCAAGTATGTGTCCCTCTCGATCAACCAGCTAGATTTTGTGGGTGCAGAGTGAAATACAGGAATGGGAAGAGAAATAAAAATCTGTAGACACTGTGGTTGAAGTAAAAACACAATGCTGGTCCATTCCCCATTCATCTGCCCTGACCCCAAATGCAACAAACATGGAATCTCCCTTATCCTCTCCTACCACCCCACTAGCCTTTGCATCCAACACATCATCCTCTGGAATTTCTGTCACTTACAACAGGATCCCACTACCAGATGCATTTTTCCCTCTCTGCCTTCTGTAGGGTCCCTTTGTGGGCTTCTCTACATCAGAGAGATTGGGAGATCGCTTCACTAAGCCCTTAGCTCCATCCATACCAGTGACAGAGGCCTCCCAGAAGCCAATCATTTCAGTTCTGTGTCACATTCCCATGCTCACATATCTGCCCATGGCCTTAAGTACTACCCCACCAAGACCATCCACAAATTGGTGGAACAACACCTGATTCTACTTCTGGGCTCTCTGCCAGGTGACATGAACATCTACTTTTCCAGCTTCTGCTAAAATCTCTCCTCTCCACCCCTTCCTCCTCCACCCCTTCCTCCTCCACCCCTTCCTCCTCCACCCTCTCTTCCCTCTCTTATTCACCCCAACCATCCCTCCTCCTCCTCTTGATCACTGCTGTCTACTCCCTCCCTCCTCCACCTATCACCTCCTGCCTTCACGCCGACACCTGCCCCCCCCCCTACTCTTTTGTTTGGACATGGACCAATATTTTTCCAGACCTTGGAGGGCTCTGTCCTGAAACGTCGGTTCTGTATTTTTACCTTTGCTGTATAAAGGACACTGTTTGACCTGCCGACCTTCTCCAGCACTGTGTTTTTACTAGCACAGAAATGGGGTACAGGTTGAAGATTGACAGGGGACGCGAGAGGCATTTTTTCTCCATGGAGAGCATGCTGAGTATAAGGAACAAGCTGACGGAGGAAGCAGAAGTGGCTAAAAGACATTGAGACATGATAGAAAAGCTTTAAAGAGATTTCAGTTTTATTGTCATTACATCATATACAATCCTAAGATTCATTTTCCTGCAGGCCAGGCAGAATTACTACTTACTGGTAATGTAAAGAAAACCGTATTTATGTAATCAAATAAAGAAATGTAAACAAACTGACTGTGCAATACAGAGAAGAAAAAAAAACAAAGTGCACAAGTCAGAACCTTGACTGAGTTTATTGTTGAGGTATCTAATAGTGGAGGAGTAGCAGTTGTTCCTAAATCGGGTATGTGAGTCTTGTGGCACCTAATACCTAATCCTACAATTGTACAGATCAATTGGAGGCACATGCTACCATCTCAGTTAGCAACATGGTGGACATGGACAAGTTGCGCCAAATGGCTTGGTTCTGTGCAGTCCAACTCTAATGGATTATTATAGTGGCATTGTAGTTCATTGCTTATCTGTGAAGTGGTGATTAGAGTCAAGCTAAACTTATCAAGATATCTTTAAAAAGGCATGTTTGAAATCGCTACATGATGTTGCACAGGATTCAGCCATCCATTATGATCCAATTAAACAGGAACAAAATGCATCACTGGCGTCACTTGGGGGGGTGTAGAACATAGTGGGTGACACCGGGTCGCACCAAAATGACTGTCTATAAAATGTTTGTGCAGTGTTTCAGCAGAAATTTATCTTTTTTTTTAAAAAAGTAAAAAATATCCCTGTAGTTAGTTACAGGTATAGCAACAAAAACATTTTTTTTGTGAGCCCAGCTTACATGCATCAATACCTACAAGACTAAACTTGATGCTAATTTATTTTTTAAGCCTTCTAATGCACTCCAGTCAGAGCTGACATTATTACCCAATTATACTTTGAATCACAAGGTTTCATCGGCTACAAGCATGTACTGTTGTTTTTGTTGCTGCTGTGTGCACGATATTGTAATTTAAAGGTGTAATTTGTCAGTCACCAACGAGCCTGCAGCAGACGTGGACATACCCCTCTATAAATCTTTGTCCGCGAAGCCAAGCCAAAGAAGAAAAGAAGAAATTGTTTATCTCACTATTGTTGCCATTACATTCAGTGATATACAGGAATTACAATTTGCAAGCAACATTAGTGCAAAAAAAATTACTAAAGATTCTGTATGTTCTGGTACAGGAAGAGGTCCATGGTGGGGGGGGGGGGGGGGGGGCGGTTTGACACCACAAGTTACCTCTCTGGGTGTCACCAACCCTGGTGCTGCCAATGGCATGTATTTTCTAAATAAAAAAAAATCCTCCCGTGTATTTTTTTTTAATGAAATTGTTGGAAGCATCTGGAATTACATCAATCACTTTTAGAAAAATAATACTTGGCCAAACATGCTGGTAGGGGGAAAGGGGCTACAAATCCAAACTCAAGTTCAATGGTGCTGGAACAGAGACAAAGCTGACCCAATCTGCATACAAGCTGTCTTTCAGGTTTTAGAACTTGCCCTCAAGCTCAGTGACTGCTACTCTCAAAGTTGACCTTAACTCTGATCTCAAACACAAATCGTCAATGGCTCTTTAACATTGTCATTTTGTCCTAAGAATATGCAGAAAAGACTATTATGAATTTTCCCCTGCATCTCCTGTTTATTAGCTGTGAAGGTCTTTTCTTTCACCTCCTGTTGTCTGGTTGAGATCCAACCTAGGCCTCCAGGATGAAAGATCAGGTACTGAAATAAAGATGAACTTCCTTCATGTAAATACTTATTTCCTCAACAGGTCAATTAAATTGGAAAATAATTTACAATGTTATATACTGCATTGTTTGAAGTGATAATTGTACTGTTACACAAGCACCGAGTTTGTAGCAGTTTCTGCAAAGCGCTACACCTCATTTTTTTTATTTTTTAAAAAAAGAGGTACTCTGTGATATTATCTTATAATCTGATTTAAGTAGAGATATTGGTCTATACGATGCTGGTGTTAGTGGATCTTTCCCCGTCTTTAATTATTACTGTAATTATTGCTGTTTTACATGAATCTGGCAAGTTTTGTGTTTCTTCTATCTGGTTCATTACTTCCAGGAGAGGAGGAATTAATGACTCTTTAAATGTTTTATAGAATTCTACTGGGAGTCCGTCCTCTCCAGGAGTTTTATTGTTCAGTAGCTTTTATAATATATCCTGTATTTTCTCTATTTCAAATTGTTTTATCAATTTGTTTTGCTCCTCTTCTTGCAATTTCAGTAGTTCAATTTTAGCTATAAACCCATCTATTTTGTCTTCTTTCCCTTTGTTCTCAGTTCTGTATAATTGCTTGTAGAATTCCTTGAAGTTTTCATTGATCTCTTTTGGGTTATACGTAATTTGTTTGTCCTTTTTCCTGATGCCAATACCATTCTTTTAGCTCGTTCTGTTTTAAGCTGCGAAGTTAGTATTTTGTGTGTTTTTTTCTCCTAGCTCATAATACTTCTGCTTTTTCATTATGTTCTTCTCCACCTTGTATGTTTGTAGTGTTTCGCATTTTATTTTTTTGTCTGCCAATTCTCTTCTTTTTGTTGCATCTTCCCTTGTTGCTAGTTCTTTTTCTGTACTTACTATTTCCTTTTCTAGCTGTTCTATTTCCCGATTGTAGTCCTTTTTCATCTTAGCTACATAACTTATTATCTGCCCTCTGATGAAGGCTTTCATTGCATCCCATAATATAAATTTGTCTTTCACTGATTCCGTATTTATTTCAAAGTACATTTTAATTTGGCGCTCAATAAATTCTCTAAATTCCTCTCTTTTAAGTAGCATGGAGTTTAATCTCTATCTATATGTTCTTGGTGGGATGTCCTCCAGTTCTATTGCTAATAACAGGGGTGAGTCATCAGATAACAATCTAGCTTTATATTCCGTTTTCTTAACTCTTTCTTGGATGTGGGCTGACAACAGGAACAGGTCAATCCCCGAGTATGTTTTATGTCTACTCAAATAATATGAGTATTCCTTCTCCTTTGGGTATTGTCTCCTCCATATATCCAAAAGTTGCATTTCCTGCATTGATTTAACCATAAATTTGGCTACTTTGTTCTTTTTGCTAGTCTTTTGTCCAGTTTTATCCATCTTTGAATCCAAATTAAGGTTAAAATCCCCTCCTATCAATATATTCCCCTGCGTATCTACAATCTTCAAAAAAATATCTTGCATAAACTTTTGATCCTCCTCATTAGGTGCATATATATTGACCAAATTCCATGAGTTCTGAATATACCTCCCTGCTGGATCTATTATTTCCTCCTCTATTTTGATTGGTACATTTTTATTGATTAATATAGCTACTCCTCTGGCTTTTGAATTATATGATGCTGCCGTTACGTGCCCTACCCAGTCTCGTGTTCCACTTCAGTTAGATGCATTTCCGGCACGAATGCTATATCTATTTTTTTCTTTTTTCAGTAAATTTAATAGCCTCTTCCTTTTGATTTGGTTATGTATTCTGTTAACATTTATAGTCATATAGTTCAACATGGCCATCTCATACTCTGTTTACATCTCATTTCTGCTTCCTCACCACCACCTTTCCCCTTTTCCCCATTTTCATTTCTCAGTTTTCCTTTTTTGAATGCACTGTATGACAACATTTCTAAAACATAAAATACTTCAACCACTCCCACATCTAAAATTCCCTTAATCCCAAGTGTGTTCCCCCCCCCTCTCTGAGTCGCCCCTTATCCCTTGCCAGGCAACAACAACTCCCTTCTCCATTCGGACTGCGAACCCGTTCACAAGTGTCAACTGATTTCTCAGTGACTGTTATTCTCTTCCACCCAACCCCCTCCAGAAAAGACTTTTATCTTCACATTAAAACAAAGCTCCCCCTCTTTTCTTCTCTTTTTCTTTTATTTAACCCCCTCCCCTTTTTCTTCCCCCCCCTTCTCCCTTACTTCCCTCCTTTAGTTCTTACTTATACATTATTTTTACATCTTTATTTGTAGTTTGTCGTCATTCTTGTTCTTGTTACATCTCTTCATCTCTTTCTGACTGCAAATTCTCGTGCTTTCTCCGGATCCGAGAACAGTCTGTTTTGCTCCCCCGGGATAACTATTTTAAGCACCGCTAGATATCTTAACATAAATTTATAGCCTTTTTTTCCATAGATCGATTTTGCTGCATTGAACTCCTTCCTCTTCTTTAGGAGCTCAAAACTTATTTCTGAGTAGAAAAAATTTTTTTGACCTTTGTCCTCCAGTGGTTTTTTGTCTTCTCTAATTTTATTCATTGCCTTCTCCAATATATTTTCTCTTGTCGTGTATCTCAGGAATTTTACTAGAATGGATCTTGGTTTTTGTTGTGGCTGTGCTTTCGGGGCTAATGTTCTGTGTGCCCTTTCTATTTCCATTCCTTCCTGCATTTCTGGCATTCCCAGGACCTTTGGGATCCATTATTTTATAAATTCTTTCATATCTTTGCCTTCTTCATCTTCCTTTAGGCTCACTATCTTTATATTGTTTCGCCTACTATAGTTTTCCATTATATCCATCTTCTGAGCTAACAACTCTTGTGTTTCTTTAACTTTTTTGTTACTTTCTTTCTAAGTCATTCACTTCCATTTCTACCGCCATTACATGCTCTTCCACATTTTCTAATCCTTTCCCTACATCTGTTATGACCAGCTCTAATCTGTACTTTTCATTTCATTTCACTAAATTCTAGTGTGAACCATTCTCTTAATGCTTTCATTTGTTCTTGAAATTTTTTTTTATCCATGTACTGTCCATTCATTTTACCTTCTATTCCTTTGTGCAGAGCTTGGTATTCTTCTTCTGTCTGCTGTTGGGTTTGTGTCTTCTACTTCTCTTCCTTGTATCTGTGTCTCTTCTGACTTTCTTGTTGAGCTGCTTGTCTCAGTTTGTTGGGTATTTTTTTTCATGGTTTCTTTATGTTGGTCCTCTTCTTCTGGGTTGGTTATCTGTTGGGTCTCCCGCTTCTGTTTTTCTTTCTCATCCCTCCCTTTCCCGTTGTTTTCATTTTCTTCCAGCTGGGAGCCCTGCTGTCGGGCTTCTCTCAGCTGTTTGTATTTACTCCACAGCTGGTCCCCCCTCCCGTCGGTGTTCTCCTTGTCCTTGTTGTGCACTTCACGCACCTCTGTTTGGCTCAGTGAGCCATTTTTGCAGTCCCGCGGTCAGAAGGTCGCGACCCTGCGGAGTCACCACTAACCTCGGGGAGTGGGCTCCTCTTTCCACAGCGGGTCCCTGCTTTTTCATGCAGGTAAGGCCTTCTCCTTTCTCTTCCGGCGTCTTTCCTATTTTTTCCCCGTTGTTTTTGGTTTTTCTTTCTTAGGTGCCATTTTCATTCTTTTCTCCACACCTTTATCTTTTATTTGTTGTGTTTTGTGTATCTGCGGCTTTGCTTTTCCTTCATTTTTCTTTTCTTTTCTGGAGAGCGCTGGTATTCTCCTACTGCCCATTACTCCATCACGTGACTCCTCAGGTACTCTGTGATATCAATGTTAGCTCAGTGCACAATAAATTTTTCAATTTTTAAAATTTGGACATATTGCTTGTTAAAGGCCCTTTGGCCCCTCAAACCTGTGCTGCCCAAATACCCCAAGTAACCCAGAAGACCCGCAAGGTTTGAAGGGTGGGAAGAAACCCGTGCAGGAATGGAGAGCGTGTACAATCTCATGACACACAGCACTGGACTGCTAGTGCTGTACACGGGTTGTGCTAACCACCCAATTTTCAAATTAAAAATAAGTTTCCATTCCTTCATCGATGTCGAGTCCAAATCATGGAACTCCCTCCCCAGCAGTACAATCAGAATCAGGATTTATTGTCACGAACAAGTCATGAAATTCAGTGGTTTGCAGCAGCCTCAGAGCGAACTTACATATTATAACCATCCTACAACATTACTATAAAAATAAATACAATTCTTTGGCTTGGCTTCGCGGACGAAGATTTATGGAGGGGGTAAAAAGTCCACGTCAGCCGCAGGCTCGTTTGTGGCTGACAAGTCCGATGCAGGGCAGGCAGACACGGTTGCAGCGGCTGCAGGGGAACAATGGTTGGTTGGGGTTGGGTGTTGGGTTTTTCCTCCTTTGCCTTTTGTCAGTGAGGTGGGCTCTGCGGTCTTCTTCAAAGGAGGTTGCTGCCCGCCAAACTGTGAGGCGCCAAGATGCACGGTTTGAGGCGTTATCACCCCACTGGCGGTGGTCAATGTGGCAGGCACCAAGAGATTTCTTTAGGCAGTCCTTGTACCTTTTCTTTGGTGCACCTCTGTCACGGTGGCCAGTGGAGAGCTCGCCATATAACACGATCTTGGGAAGGCGATGGTCCTCCATTCTGGAGACGTGACCCATCCAGCGCAGCTGGATCTTCAGCAGCGTGGACTCGATGCTGTCGACCTCTGCCTTCTCGAGTACTTCAACGTTAGGGGTGTAAGCGCTCCAATGGATGTTGAGGATGGAGCGGAGACAACGCTGGTGGAAGCGTTCTAGGAGCCGTAGGTGATGCCGGTAGAGGACCCATGATTCGGAGCCGAACAGGAGTGTGGGTATGACAACGGCTCTGTATACGCTTATCTTTGTGAGGTTTTTCAGTTGGTTGTTTTTCCAGACTCTTTTGTGTAGTCTTCCAAAGGCGCTATTTGCCTTGGCGAGTCTGTTGTCTATCTCATTGACGATCATTGCATCTGATGAAATGGTGCAGCCGAGATAGGTAAACTGGTTGACCGTTTTGAGTTTTGTGTGCCCGATGGAGATGTGGGGGTGGCTGGTAGTCATGGTGGGGAGCTGGCTGATGGAGGACCTCAGTTTTCTTCAGGCTGACTTCCAGGCCAAACATTTTGGCAGTTTCCGCAAAGCAGGACGTCAAGCGCTGAAGAGCTGGCTCTGAATGGGCAACTAAAGCGGCATCGTCTGCAAAGAGTAGTTCATGGACAAGTTTCTCTTGTGTCTTGGTGTGAGCTTGCAGGCGCCTCAGATTGAAGAGACTGCCATCCGTGCGGTACCGGATGTAAACAGCGTCTTCATTGTTGGGGTCTTTCATGGCTTGGTTCAGCATCATGCTGAAGAAGATTGAAAAGAGGGTTGGTGCGAGAACACAGCCTTGCTTCACGCCATTGTTAATGGAGAAGGGTTCAGAGAGCTCATTGCTGTATCTGACCCGACCTTGTTGGTTTTCGTGCAGTTGGATAACCATGTTGAGGAACTTTGGGGGGCATCCAAGGCACTCTAGTATTTGCCTAAGCCCTTTCCTGCTCACGGTGTAGAAGGCTTTGGTGAGGTCAACAAAGGTGATCTAGAGTCCTTTGTTTTGTTCACTTTTCTTGGAGCTGTCTGAGGGCAAAGACCATGTCAGTAGTTCCTCTGTTTGCGCGAAAGCCGCACTGTGATTCTGGGAGAATATTCTCGGCGACACTAGGTATTATTCTATTTAGTAGAATCCTAGCGAAGATTTTGCCTGCAATGGAGAGCAACGTGATTCCCCTGTAGTTTGAGCAGTCTGATTTCTCGCCTTTGTTTTTGTACAGGGTGATGATGGTGGCATCACGAAGATCCTGAGGCAGTTTTCCTTGGTCCCAACAAAGCTTGAAAAACTCATGCAGTTTGGCATGCAGAGTTTTGCCGCCAGACTTCCAGACCTCTGGGGGGATTCCATCCATACCTGCTGCTTTGCCACTTTTCAGTTGTTCGATTGCCTTATATGTCTCATCCAGGGTAAGGACCTCATCCAGCTCTAGCCTTAGGGGCTGTTGAGGGAGCTGGAGCAGGGCGGAATTTTGGACTGAGCGGTTGGCACTGAAAAGAGATTGGAAGTGTTCTGACCATCGGTTGAGGATGGAGATCTTGTCGCTGAGGAGGACTTTGCCGTCTGAGCTGCGCAGCGGGCTTTGGACTTGGGGTGAGGGGCCGTACACAGCCTTTAGAGCCTCGTAGAAACCCCTGAAGTTGCCAATGTCCGCGCTGAGCTGGGTTCGTTTGGCGAGGCTAGTCCACCACTCATTTTGGATCTCCCGGAGTTTGCGCTGAAGATGGCTGCATGCGCGACGGAAGGCTTGTTTCTTCTCTGGACAGGATGGCTTTGTAAGGTGAGCCTGGTGGGCAGCTCGCTTCTTTGCCAGCAGCTCCTGGATTTCCTGGCTGTTTTCGTCAAACCAGTCCTTGTTTTTCCTGGAGGAGAAGCCCAGTACCTCTTCAGTGGATTGCAGTATGGTAGTCTTCAACTGATCCCAGAGGGTTTCAGGGGACGGGTCCGTGAGGCGGGTTGCATCGTCGAGCTTTGCTTTGAGGTTTGCCTGGAAGTTTTATTAGAATTATTAGAACATAATTAGCGCATGATTATTCAGGAATCTGATGGGAGCGGGGAAGAAGCTGTCCTTGTGCCGCTGAGTGCTCATCTTTAGGCTCCTGTTTCCCCCCCCCCCCACCACCGATGGTAGCAGAGTGAAGAGGCAAGGCAAGGTGGGGGTCTTTGAGGATAGAGGCCGCGTTTTTTTTTAATATAAAGACACCGCCTCAAGTCGATGCCCTCGATGGAGTGAAGTCTGGTGCCTGTGATGTCGCAGGCTGAGTTAACAGCCCTCTGGAGTTTATTCTTGTCCTGAGAGTTGGCGCCTCCATACCAGGCAGTGATGCAACCAGCCAGAATGCTCTCCACGGTAGAAGTTTACGAGAGTCTTCGGTGACATACCGAATCTCCTCAGACACCTCCAACGGGAGAACCTTCACTAAAAGAACAGTACGGAATCAAACTGGCAGAGCACCATCAAGGACAGGTGAGGGTGGACAATAAATGTGGATTAATGCACAGATGCCGAGTACTTTGAGGCCAAGGTATGAATCCAAACAGACTTCAAGGTTTTGAAAATTCCCTTAATGTTATTACAAGGAGAACTGGGTTTGAGGCGAAGCACAAAAGTGTGCAGACCCTGGGATGGTGGTTAAAAAACACACACACACACAGAACAACAGGAAGAATTCAGCCAGTCTCACAGCATCCATAGAAGGTTAAGATACATTACTGACGTTTTGGGCCGCAGTCTTTCAAGGTATAAAGGAAAAAGCAGGCAGGCATTAAACCAGAATGATTGCTTGAAAAACTTGCCTGCATTTCCTCAAACAATCCCAAATGTTTCCTTTATACCCACCTGATGCAGTCTCAGTTTAAAGTTTTATCCAGTGCAACAAAGAGAGGAATGAATCTTGGGTCAATTATACAAGTAAACAAACTGGGAAATTCTTCTCCAAGTTCTGAAAGCACTCGCTTACATTCCCATTCCCTGCAAAACTTAAAATATGTTAGTGGTCTCATTAATATCGCTACGTTTAGTCATCGGAGTGGGGTCCATTGTGGAACATTGGATCAACAGGCAGCCAACTGCAGGTGATCCACTAGCATCAGTAGATCTTGTACCAGGACCCAAAAACCACATTCGTTTTCAGCAGAGCCTTTTGCCAGCCTGTAACAGATTGAATCCCTTTTCCAGTTTGTGGTTCCTCAATTACTCATCAGGTACTTTTGAGATGTGGTGAGGATTTCTGCTTGTGTCAGACTTGGGCAGTAACTTCCAGACAGCCACTACTCGCCAAGTGAATCACCCACCAGCATTTTCACTACAATCACGGCCCCTGCAGACTCCCATCAGATTAGTGGAAAGGACCGATACCTAAAAGTCACCTTCCCTCAGAAGGCGATACTAGCTGGAGCCCTTCCTCGGGATTAGAAAGTGGCGACAACGTTGGACTGCATGGATCGCACCGTCACTTCTCGCCAGTACATTTGACACAGCTCTCACCAATGACTCTGGCAAAGCTCTCAGAATAGTTCTGTTCCAGGAAACCGCTCTAAATCGGCTTTTGGTAGCGTCCCCTTGAATCTACAGGCAGAGCCTTGTGAAGCCACAAAGTTTCAGGTCCTCTAACGCTGCTGGGACACCCAGAAAAATGGGAGAATTATTTCAGGTTTGGACCTGTGCACAGATTGAGAGCTCTGCAAAAAATATATAGATCAAGATTTCATAACACACAAAGTTTCTTTTACCCCAACAAATGTCCTGGAATTAATAATATTCCAGCTAAAAATCCATATAATAGATGTTTAGATACAAGTGGTGGAAAGAAACATTAGCGCCAACCACAGTCTATGTAACTCTTTGTAGGTCGATAAAACTTCAATTACCTTTGAAAACATTGTTGTCCTCGGGGTCGATTTTCGTCCTGTGTGATCTACCACCGCAGCCCTCTCCCTGTTCCTTAGGACACTGGTTCTGAGCGATGTCTCCAGCTTTTATTGCGAAAGCCCCGTGATCAGTTGGGGTTGTGCGTCGCTGCACAATACACAGGACGTCAGACGGGGAGGGAGGGAGGGAGAGATTGGGGAACAGAGAGGGAGGGAGGGAGCAAAGGAGCGAGAGAGATTGGGGGAGAGAGAGCTAGGGAGGGTGGGAGATTGGCAGGGAGAGAGATTGGGGAACAGATAGGGAGGGAGGGAGAGAGATTGGGGAACAGATAGGGAGGGAGGGAGAGAGATCGGGAGGGTGGGAGGGAGAGAGAGAGCGTTGAGGAGGGAGGGAGCAAAGGAGCGAGAGAGATTGGGGGAGAGAGAGCTAGGGAGGGTGGCAGGGAGAGAGATTGGGAGGGAGGGTGGGAGAGGGAGAGATGAGGAGGGAGAGAGAGGGTGGAAGGAAGAAGGAGAGTGGGAAGAAGGGAGAGAGCTCAGGAGCGAGAGTGAGGGAGAGCGATGTTAGGGAGGGAGAGATGGGGAGAGAGAGAGGTGGGAAGGGAGGGAGAGGAGAGAAAGATGAGAGAGAGAGATCGGGAGGGAGCAAGAGATTACTTTGTGACTGCACCTCTTCTCCTTTATATGATAATGATGGTGGCCATCAGTCACTTTGCCAAACATAAAGATGTAGATGTAAATTTCTCCTCTAAGTTTAGCTCCATGTGTATACATAGGTGCTCCTACCCTTGTCATTGCAGAATTTGCTTGTGACCACTGAACTTTGACCAGTGAATGTGTTTTTGGGATGTTCATTGAAGGATGCACTAGCCAACCATGTTTGGAGTCGCACAGGAGACAACACAATCTGTGGAGGAACTCAGCATGTCAAGCAGCTTAAATGGGCAACCCTTTGAGGTGAAACACCATCACCATCCATTCTTGCACAGCTAACGCCACCAATAATTACTTGTCCACAGTTGCCAAGGGTGGCCTCAGGATTCGTATTGATTGTTAAGAGTACATACATGACAACACATATAGATTCTTTTTCCTGGGGTCGAGGTAGTGCAAAAACAACTGTACTCAATATACACAAATAAATTGTAAACAAAATGACTGTGCAATAGAGAGAGGAAGACAACCTTACAGGGAAGGTGACCAGTGAGCGGCCCAGCAGTTGAAGGACCCACACAGGTGATGACTGGCATATGGGAACCAGGTCTCAGAGCTGGGATTTGAGAGGATGCTCAAAGAGGGTTCCCAAAGGGCATCAGGCGCTGAAGGCTTCCTGATCGTTGTATCTGGAGTTTAGTTGCCAATGGATTGAACAAGAGTCTATATATTTGAGTACAGGAGCCCAAATGTTACCACAACTAAATAAAGACTGTGGAGACTGCAGCCTGTGGTGAAACCACTATTGTATATATTTGCACACCATATGTAAACGTCATGATCTTTCCTGGTTGACCTCGCTTTCACTGGTTGGCTTGTGACTCCTTCCCCTTTCTTCCCCATAAAGGTCATCATGCCACAAGCCTGACCCAGTTCTAATCCAGGTCAGTATGAGTGACCAACACAGGGAAGCTGTCCATCTCTTGTAAATAAAAGCCTTCAGTCTTGGCAATTTCAGTCTTTATGTAATTGATCGTGCATCACAGCCAAAATATTGTGGACTTTTTTTTGTCGCCATACCTGAAGGGATACACTTGCCAAAGAGGTGGTTCAACAAAGAGTCACAAAAGTGGTTCCCTTCAGGAGACTGAAGGTGGTGAATGCAAAAGGCCTTGAAGATGCTCTCAGCAGAGTGACCCTGAGCTCAATGTTCGTCGAATTTGCTCTCAGCAGAGAGACCCTGAGCTCAATGTTCGTCGAATTTGCTCTCAGCAGAGTGACCCTGAGCTCAATGTTCGTCGAATTTTTTAAAACTTCTTCAAAGCAAAGATAATACCAGATGATTCAATACAATTTCAAAAGCTACTTCAGAATCCAGAATCTAACAAATATTTCCTTTGAATTATATATTTACAATTGGAGCACACTCTAACTGACAAGACACCTCACCTTTGGTGAGACTAAGTAATTCAGATAGATGGTCCGTAAGCTTCTGAGGTCAGAGAGCCCAGAAGCTCCGAATTAGTATTTCGAGGACTGACCTTCTGCTCTACTAATATCCCCAGAATTGATAGACAATTAAAATACGACTACGGCCATGTATGATATGCTGAGTGACAAAGTACCATTACTGGTGCCCTGCATCAGTTTGCTGCTTCCCCCAGGATCTGCAAACCCACATGGCCACTGCTGAATGCAGGTGCCGCCATCTTGGGCCCAGATCCCACAGTGGCAGGATTTTAAATATAACTCCATTGGTTCCTTTAATAGGCCATTAATAGTACGGAGCTTTCGGCAGTAGAACTGGGCGGTAGGACCCTGCGGAAGAGCTCTGTGCCTCCACTCCCCACTCTCCTTTGATCCTATTATGGCGACAGAGCAAGAAAGTGGTAAGATTACAGGGAACACAGAGGTAGAAAAAGTTTGTGGGAAATGGTGGGATGAAGGGGTTAAGGGAGGTCAGAAGGTTGCAAGTGGACCTGAGAACAAGTTGATAAGTTAGTGGTTTAATTAGCAACTGTAAATTGGACTGAGTGTGCTAGTCAATGGTAGAATCAGAGTGGAACTAATGAGAAGGTGGAAGAAGAGGTGAAAAGGAAAATTAGCTGGGAAATGAGGTAGCTCTGTGAACTGGCAGTGATGAGATGCTCTAACAGGTCTCCTACATAGGGAGATATGTAAATATGAAGAGAAGGGGATCCCAAAGAATGAAAGAAGACGTGACATCTTGGAGAAATACAAATTGCACGAATGGTGTTAAGATGTTTGGTCAAACAAGGAGATCAGAGAATAAAATAACACCAGAGGAGTAGATGAAGGGATTAGGATTGATCAGGCAGCCTACACAGTCCCTGTTCCGATAGGGAACAAACTGGGAAAGGACGATTCATTCATATATTCAGAATGGACAGAGCCATGAGATATTATAAAAGGATCATTTTGTTTACATTATCAACATTAGGGGATATGGGGAGAAGGCAGGTAGGTGGAGTGAGGTCATAAATTAGATCAGCCATGATCTTATTGAATGGCGGAGCAGGCTCGATGGGCCATTTTTGGCCTACTCCTGTTCCTACTTCCTATGTTCCTATAACATCATTCTTAAAGGAATCCAGATGGGAGTTCTGCAAAAAATATGCAAATCCTCTGCAAAGTTTCCCTTCTGACCCAATGCACAAGACTGCAGATGCAAATTCACAAAAAAGGTGACTTCAGCCCTAAGAGCCATTGCTTCAGGGCAGGATGAATAAAAGATCTCTCTAAACATTTACCACAAACTAACTGCCATTCCATTGAAACTTTGTGTCCAGAAATAATTCAATGATTTCCTCCCCCACCAGCTACCTTTGACCCCATCCCTCCCCACTCCCTCTCCTCCACCATCCCACCTCCCTGCCTCACTTTCTCAATCTCCTTCCTTGTGTGAATTTTCAATAGGTGCTTTTAAGCTGCAGCACCTGGGCAGCCCTCCTGGGACCCAGGTATGATTACTGGGGCAAAGATGCTTCCAGCACCTTTTAAGCTGCAGGGGGATTGACCCATTAAATTGCCAACCTGACGATTCAAGGGGGATCCCGCCTCCTCAATGATGCAGTAAATGACGTCATGCGCTCAGGGGAACTATCGGTTAGTCTTCCCCACTCCCCCCCCCCCACCGGCCGTCAGTCACCACCCCCCCCCATCAGTTCCCACACACCGTCAATCATCACCCCTTCAGTCAGTCACCCTCCCACCGTCAGTTGCGACACCCACCATCAATCAATTCGCACCCCGTCAATCACACCCCCCTCCCCTCAGCAACAACTTGATGCCATGAACTTTGAGCTGTCACAACTGGAATGACGTTCGCAGCAGAGGCAGTTCACAGCCCCCCACTCTCACCCCCCCCCTCCCACCATGGTAGCAACCCCTCTCCTCTCCCCCGTGGTAATGACACCTCTCCCACTGATTGTGGCAACCCCCACCCCCCCGCGGCATCGACCTCTACCCCTATGTCAGTGACCTCACTCCCACCTATTGGCTCCCTCCTCTCCCCTTCATGGCAGCAACCTCTCCCCCCTCCACCCGGGGCCCTCTCTCCCTCCTGATCATGGCAGGCACTTCACCCAGGGGTTTCCCTATGACACCAACACGCAAGCACTGACCTCACAGGAGTAACCGGGTCGGCCATTTTGCTGTTCAAGCCACTGGAGGATGCGTCCCCTGGTTAAGTTTAACTGGGTTCCCTGACTACCTCTGAGGTAGGTCAGGGACCCAGTTGGATTTGGACCATGCTGACCGAGTCGGACCCTTTCAAGCTGCTGCATGAGTAGGGCGCTAACCGGGCAAATTGTCCGGTTAACCCCATTTTACATGGCAGCTTGAAAGGGCCTAGTGATTTACACACCACCCTATTCTCTTCCCAAAAGGAATATCTTTAGATCAAAAGTTTCTCAGATAAACACAACAGGGAGGTTTAAAACTCAACAATATTCATGTGCTTTTCCATTGGACCTTAGATGTATGACATTTTACAGAGAACATAGACTGTAGTAATATGCTGTGTGCGTGATTCAATTAGACTTCTGTTCTTTGGAACATTTTTGCTGAGCTGTGGGATGTGAAGATGGATTTGCGAGCCTCAGATATTTCCCCGATTTCTGTGTAAGATCGTTTGGCAATGTTGGCAGCAGGTTTACAGCACGGTATGTGCCCTGAGGCCCATAATGTTATGCTCACTTATATAAACCCATTCCAACATGAATCTAACCCTTTCTTACCTCACTCCCATAACTCTCTATATTTCTAACATCCATGTACCTTCTATGAGTTTCTTAAATGTTCATGTTGACCCAACTTCCACCATTACCCCGGAAATGAATTCCAGGCACCCTCCACTCTCTGTGTAAAAAATGTACCTCTGATGACTCCCATAAACTTTCCTCCATTCATCTAAAACAAATGTCCTCTGGTATTGGTCATTACCACCTGGGAAAAAAGAAAAGGTGTTGGCTCTCCACTGGATAAGCTCTCACACATCTTTTAAGTCACCTTTTATCATCCTAAAGAGAAAAGCCCCAGATCAGCCAACCTTGCTTCACAAGGCACGTTCTCCAATCCAGGCAGCATCCTGGTAAATCTTCCTTGCACCCTGTCTGAAGCTTCCATATCCTTGCTGTCATAAGGCAATCTTTGACTTGCATAAAGAGGCTGATTTTACTGTAACCACATTCACTGATGCGTGGATGGTTAACACATTTGCTGATAACACAGTGATGTGTGTAGGCAAGTTTTGAGGAGGACTCAGAACTTGTAAAATGATGTAACTGGTGGGCAAGAAGTTGGCAAATGGAGTGTAACATGGGAAAATGTGAAGTTGAGATCTTTAAGAACCTAGTATGTGACCAGAAAGGAGGTATCTTTACCCCCAATGATCTGCAAAATTCCTCCAGCATTTTTATGTTTTTCAAGTCAAGTTTAATGCCATCTGATTGTAGAAGTACAACCCAATAAACAGCATTCTCGGTCCTCAGTGACACACAATCAGACATAGCATAGACTATATACAAACAATACATATTTGCAGGACAAGTATTCATACATACAAATAAATGAATAAATATTGTTTCATCAATATGAGTGCCTCAGATGGTCAGTGTGAGCAGTTCCTTTGGTCGTTCAGCATTCTCACTGCCCATAGTTCCTCAGCCTGGTGGTGCTGGCTCTGATGCTCCTGTATCTTTTTTCCGACGGGAGCAGATGAAAGATTTTATGTCCTGGGTAGGCGGGCTCCTCAGGGATTTTGCTCACCACATCCCAGTCAATCTCATCAATGGTGGGGAGGGAGACTTCAGTGACTCTCTCTGCCACTCTTATGGTCCTGTGGTTTGACCTCCAATCCATTTCTCTGCAGCAACTATACCACACTGTGCTGCAGACGGCCAGGACACTCTCGATAGAGCTCCTATGGAAGGCTGACATAATGGTGGCTGGTAGCATTGCCCACCTCAGTCTTCTCAGGAAGTGCCGTCATTGTTTCACCTTCTTGACAAATGAGGAAATGTTGTGTATCTACGATGGGTCACTTGTTAAGTGGAGTCCACTACAGAGCTTTTTGATTTTTACTACAATTACAGCATCTGCCGATTTTCATATTCCACAGCAGGGAGGTGTAGCAGGTTAATGGAAGAGATATGGAGTCTTTTTTATTCAGACATTCAGGGATGTGAGTTTCACAGGCTGAGCCATCCCTAACTGGTGATGAGAAGGTGGTGGTAAGTGAACTTCTTAAATCACTGCAGTCCTTTTTTTTTTTTTTTTTTTTTTTTTTTTTTTTTTTTAATTTTTTTATTTTTCACACCATAAATCACATTAGCCATGATATACACTATTTCTTTTCACACATATACAGTGACTTTTTCTCCCCCCCCCCCCTTTCCTCCCAAACCACCCCCCCACCCCCCCCTCTCATCCATTTTAGGTATACAATCTAGGTTGCATTAAGCCAGTCAGACAATGTTGTCATTCAACAAAATTACACCAGAAATTCTACTGAGTCCATTCTTTTCTTTCCTTCTCCTTCCATCAACTTAGGTAATGTTTGTCCCCGGTAGGTTTTCGCTATTGTATTTAATGTAAGGCTCCTATACTTGTTCGAATATTTCAATGTTATTTCTTAACCAATATGTTATTTTTTCTAATGGAATACATTTATTCATTTAAATTTGGTAGTTTCTTCCTTTTAATTTGGTTATGTATTCCATTAATATTTAAAGACATATAGTTCAGCGTAGCCCTTTTATATTTTGTTTATCTTCTCTTTCCGTTTTTCCATCATTACCTTTCCTCCTTTTCCATTTCTGTTTTCTTATTTTCAACTCTTTATAAGACAACATTCCTACAACATCTAACATTTTCCTTATTCTCCTATTTCTATCTTATTTATCCCCAATCTCCCCTTCACCTCCTGAGTTGTCCTTTATCCCTTGTCGGACAACCACATCTCCCCTCTCCATTTGGATTTGCGAATCCACTCGCAAGCGTCAACTGATTTTGCAGTGACCGCTATTTCCCCCCACCCCGCCTCCCCCAGAAAAGATTTCACTTTTCATATGTCACAAAGGTCCCTCTTTTAATTCCCTCCTTATTCTCTCTATTCCATTACCTTCCCTTATTAGTTCTTGTCTATACTATCTATATTTTCCTCTAAGTACAGATACATTCATGTATGCTCATTGTCTCTATTCACTCTTATACCTCTTTACCTGCATACATATCAATCGTGATCATTTTTACTCTCATTACCCGTCTTCATCCCTCAGTCTATTTTTGTCTTTACCCACATACATATCAGTCGTGATCATTTTAACTCTCATTACCCGTCTTCCTCCCTCAGTCTATTTTTGTAATTGTTCTGCAAATTTTCGTGCTTCTTCTGGATCCGAGAATAGTCTGTTTTGTTGTCCTGGAATAAATATTTTCAATACCGCTGGATGCTTTAGTATAAATTTATACCCTTTCTTCCATAAAATCGCCTTTGCTGTATTGAACTCTTTTCTCTTCTTTAGGAGTTCAAAACTTATATCTGGATAAATGAAGATTTTTTGCCCTTTATACTCCAGTGGTTTGTTGCCCTCTCTTACTTTCTCCATTGTCTTCTCCAGTACCTTTTCTCTTGTAGTATATCTTAGGAATTTTACTACAATAGATCTTGGTTTTTGTTGTGGTTGTGGTTTAGAGGCCAATACTCTATGTGCCCTTTCTATTTCCATTTCATGCTGTAGTTCTGGACATCCTAGGGTCTTAGGGATCCACTCTTTTATAAACTCCCTCATATTCTTGCCTTCTTCATCTTCCTTAAGGCCCACTATCTTTATGTTATTTCTTCTGTTATGGTTTTCCATTGTATCTATTTTTTGAGCTAGTAGTTCTTGTGTCTCTTTAGTTTTTTTATTAGATTTCTCCAATTTCTTTTTTAAGTCTTCTACCTCCATTTCTGCTGCTACTGCCCGCTCTTCCATCTTGTCCATTTTTTTTCCCATTTCTGTTAAGGTCATCTCCATTTTAATTATTTTCTCCTCTGTGTTGTTTATTCTTTTTCTTAAATCCTTAAATTCCTGTGTTTGCCATTCTTTAAATGATTCCATGTATCCTCTAATAAGAGCAAGTATATCCTTTACCTTGCCTCTCTTTTCTTCTTCTATTTCACCATACTCTTCCTCTTCTTCTTCCTCTGGGTTGACCATCTGTTGTTTCTTTGGTGCCCTTTCCTCCTCTTCTATCTTGTTTCTATTGTCTTCTGTGGTCTCTTCTTGCTGCAGGTGTTCTGCAGCTGTCGTTGCTGGCTGTGGAGATCGACTCCCCAGCTGGTCCCCCCTCCCGTCGGTGTGTTTTTTTTCATTCGCATCGCGCATGCGCGAAACTTCGCGCATGCGCGGTTGCGCACTTTTGTTCGGCTCTGCGAGCCATTTTTGTAGTCCATTATTTACCGACCTGAGGGAGCGGGTTTCTCTCTCCGCAGCGGGCCTCTTCGGACAGGTAAGGCCTTCACCTTTTCCCTCCTTTGTCTTCTCTTCCTCTCTTCTTACCGTTGCTTTCGACTTTTCTTTTTTTGTCGCCATCTTCTTTCCACCTTTATACTCACTTTTCTGTAACTTTTATTTCTGTGCCTTTGTGTTTTCTCTTGTTTTTCCCGACTTTTCTGGAGAGGGCTGGAGTTCACCGTCCGGCCACTACTCCATCGCGTGACTCCTCCAATCACTGCAGTCCTTGAGGTGTTTGGTTTTTATGGTAATTTTTTTTATCAGCTTGTTACATTTGAATGGCTTGCTCAGCCATTTCAGTGAACAGTTAGGAGTCACACACATAAATGTCAGGAAGTTTTGATGCAACTCTGCAGGGCACTGTAGTGACTGGTCCTAAGTGTGGTGTACAATTTTGGTTTCCATATTTGAGGAAAGATATCCTCGAAATGGAAGCAGTGAAGAGAAGGCTTGCCAGGTAGAATTCCTGGGAAGGAGAGGTTGACAAATGAAAAAGTTTGAAGAAGAGAATAAGAGTTAACCTTATTGAAGCACAAAATTCTGAAAGGTAGCCAGACGGGAGATGTTGAGAGGTTATTTCCCCTAATGAGGATGGCTAGAATTAGGAGACATAATTCCAGAAAAAGTTACTGTCTCTTTAAGGTGGGTGACAAGGAATTTCTTCTCTCAGTGGGTTGTGAAGCTAGACTTAGTGAATACATTCAATTTGGAGACATTTAAACTACCACAGAATCAGTGGGAATGAGGTGAGGGAAGGAAAATAGTGTTGAGACCAAAACTTGTATCAGACATTTTTTAATTGAGCAACAACGCAGGCTGGAGAGGCCATTGTCCACACCTGCTCCTCATGTTCTTGTGTTCTGACCAAGCCAACGTCACAGAGAAACACCATCGCCCAGTTCAAAACCCCCTCTCGCTGTTCCCTTCAGGCAGAAGGTGCAGAAGCCTGAAGACCAGCACATCCAGGTTCAAGAACAATTTCTTTCCAACAGTTATCAGGCTCTCAAATCTCACCTTGGTATACTAATCATGGACTGCTCCAATCCCATTAAAAGGATTGTTTACATTACAGGTAGTCCCTGGGTTACAAATGAGGTCCATTCCTAAGTCTGCCTTTAAGTCAAATTTGTAGGTAAGTGGAATAGGTTCATATACAGTTCTTATTTAGCATCATTAATCAAATTTCTTGAAGTAGGCATCAAGGGAGGTTTGTACAGAGCTTTTCTTGCACCGGATTTACGCTTTGGAGGCATGGTTACAAGGATAAATAACCATGATCCGAATTAAAAATGGCAGACACCGTTCTCCTTCCTCAAGCCATGTGTAGTCTGTTCGTAAGTACGAGCTGTCCGTAAGTCAGACGTTCATAACCCAGGAACTGCCTGTGTTGTGACACCACTTTTTTTTCTTGCACCATGGTAACTGAATATTTATTAACAATCTATTTTTTGTATTTATGGTCTCTTTCAAATTCTCTTTTCTTTGGCTTGGCTTCGCGGACGAAGATTTATGGAAGGGTAAAAGTCCACGTCAGCTGCAGGCTCGTTTGTGGCTGACAAGTCCGATGCGGGACTGGCAGACACGGTTGCAGCGGCTGCAGGGGAAAATTGGTTGGTTGGGGTTGGGTGTTGGGTTTTTCCTCCTTTGCCTTTTGTCAGTGAGGTGGGCTCTGCGGTCTTCTTCAAAGGAGGTTGCTGCCCGCCAAACTGTGAGGCGCCAAGATGCACGGTTTGAAGCGATATCAGCCCACTGGCAGTGGTCCGAATTAAAAATGGCAGACACCGTTCTCCTTCCTCAAGCCATGTGTAGTCTGTTCGTAAGTACGAGCTGTCCGTAAGTCAGACGTTCATAACCCAGGAACTGCCTGTGTTGTGACACCACTTTTTTTCTTGCACCATGGTAACTGAATATTTATTAACAATCTATTTTTTGTATTTATGGTCTCTTTCAAATTAAATTAATGTATATTTTTGTAGTTTTTTTAACCTTGATCCACTGCAACAAGTAAGAATTTCAGTGCATTGTACAATTAATATGGAAATAAACTAATTATTGATTTTTATTTTGATTATTTATGTGATCTTTGTATATTGTGTGTTTTTTGTGTGAACACTATGGTCTGAAGAGATACTATTTCATTGGGTTATATACATACAGTCAGATGGTAATAAACTTGAATTGCAACACCTTCGCTGCCGCTGGTGTGGACTCATGTAGAGTGAGCAGCGGAAACACATCACTCCTCCTCAGGGTTCGACTTCCCAGTCCAACTACCAACGGCTTTAAACAGCATGTTAAAGGAGCTGGAAGTTATTTTAAAATCCTGCGATCTAGGGGTCTGGGCCCAAGGATGACGACGCCTCTCTGGCAGCAACTTCAAGGGGTGACAGACTCTAATGAAGCAGAGGACTGGCGCAGGGAACCAGAGTAAGGGGAGAACGCCTCCCCATTTGAGAAGGAGAAGCAGAGGAGACGGCCCGCAAGACAGTGACCACGGTGTGGACCAGCGAGGGGGTCTGCAGGTGAAGAACGCAGGCAACGAGCTGTTGGTGACTCAAGGCGAGGAACCCACCCACGCAGGTTGCGGGCTGGAAACTGGCTTAAGGCTTACCAGGTATCTGGGATACGAGAGGGTGCTGATGAAGCTGAAGGCTTCCTGATTGTGGCAGACATTTGGACATTTGGACCTGGAGCTCGGATTGCTGATGGTTTGGACTGAAGTCTCCCCTTATCTTTCCCTATGTCTCTTTTCCTCTCTCTCTCTCTCTCTCTCTCTCTCTCTCTCTCTTCTTTCCTTTCCCCAAGCTCTGCATTCAAAGAGCCAACCCTCCCCCACCAATCAATTCTCTCCTTTCCCCTCTCCTGTCCTCCTATCCATATCCCATTAACACCTTCTGTCCGTGGGTCTGTGCTCCTCCCCCTGCCCTTTCTTTCCTTTCTCCCCAACCTTTTAATTCAGGTGCCTGCCTGCTTTTTACTCGCACCTTGAAGAGGGGCTCAGGTCCAAAATGTCAATTATGTATCATTAACTCCTGTGAGCTCCTCCAGCAATTCTGTGTTTTTACGACAATCTCAGCATCTGCTGCCTTTCATGTTTCACCCTGCAACCTGCCAGTACATAGCACAAACCTAAGCATTTCTCTGGATCACAGTACCTGTAGCTGTAAGCAGCAAGGCAAAGAATCTCAGGGTTATATGTGATGTCAGGAATGTACTCTGGCAATAAATCTGAACTTTGATTCTTGAATTCATTTATTCTTATCAGGTTCAAGCACTGGAAATCCCCATTTTAAACTTTACCTCGTACCACTTTCCAATTTTCTCCTGTCAGGGCACACAGGAAGCAATGCTCCCTCTGCAATGCAGGGAATTGGGACCTGTTGTTCTGGGTTGTAATTTGCAGGGTGTCCCCTGAAAGGTCTTCCAGGCACAACACTGAAGAGGAAGAGTGACTTGCTCAGCTTAATTCTCAGATGGCTCCATCTCACATGTCAGGAAAGTAGAACAACAACAGCACTTCCTTAGAAGAGTGAAGTGAGCAAGGCTGGGAAGATCACGCCTCCACCCCCCCCCCCCGTCTGAGAAGGAGAAGTGGAAGAGATGACCCACAGGACTGTGACCACAGCGGCGGACCAGTGAGGGGGAGGCTCTGCAGCTGAGGGACCAGTGCATGTAGTGGGTTGCTGGTAACTCGAGGCGAGTGAGCTGTGGGCTGCTGGAGACTGCCGTCGGGAGACTCGCCGGGCTGCAGATTGCTGGAGACTGGCTCGAACTGGCCGGAGGTGTACCAGGTATCGGAACTGGGATGTGAGGGGGTACCGAGGACACCAAAGGGTCCCTGCCTGTGTTGGAGGTTCAGATCTGGAGCTCAGGTTTGGACTGGACTCTATGTGGCTGTGGAGGCTGTGGAAGTGCTGGAGGCAAATCTATTGACACTCGGTGACTCTGGGGACGACTCCTTTTGCTTCTTTTTGCCCAATGGCCATTGCCAATGCCCAATCTCTAAAATTATTCCCCTCCAGATGAAGATCCCAATCCTCAACCTAACTCCACACCAAACCCAGATGTCAAACCCTATTTCTAAAAAGGCTGCAATGATTTCCACATCATAACCCCATGATTGAACCTGACACCTAGTTCCGAAGCACTGAGCTTATTTACTATCTCTTTGAAGTTAACAAGTCAGCAATTTTCCAAAGTATTTGGTTTCTGCAGTAATTAACACACACCCATTTTTAATGCGTCATATTCTTTGTGATCTATTTCTCATCCTGATAACTTAGTTTCTTGAGGTGTAGAGTCAATTGCCTGCTGGCCAATTTACTTCACTCAATCCTGGTTACTGCATGAAGATTTTTCAAACAAATTCAATATTTACCATAGCATCCATTGAATCTTGACTTTCTATGGTATAGAAGGTCTCACAGTTCATCAAAACTTTGCTGGAGTTTTTATTCTTCCAGTTTTCTTCCCAACAATTCCACATAGAAATGTAGACAGCACTTTATGTGTCCAGGGGTCAGGATTTGATCCCGATCTGTGATGCAATCAACAAAAAGTTTCCTTCACCTGTTTCTTTGCATATTCCAAAGGACTGCTAACAAAGCTTACATAATGGGATGGCGTAGCAGTCAGCACAACGCTGTTACAGCGCCAGCAATTGGGACCGGGGTTCGGATCCCGCGCTGTAAGGAGTATGTACATTCCCTCTGTTTCTGCATGGGTTTTCCCCCAGGTGCTCCAGTTTTTTCCCACCATTCAAAATGTACTCGGAGTTGTGGACCAAAGGGCCTGTACTGTGCTGCTCTTTTCCATGGAGTGAAACTCAAAAGTCTTCAGGCTGTGATTGTAGCAACAACAGTGTGTCTTTGCCTTATTCTAGAGAGGGCTAGAAACATGAGCTAAGTGTTGCAGACTTCTGTTATTTTTTAGTGAGTTATTGTGGGGGTTTGGAACAAGGCGCAAAAACTCAGAGATTTCATAATAAAGTTTTGAACAGACACAGAGACACTAAAGAAGCTGTAAACAGAGTTAATGTTCTCAAATAAAGAACCAGTACAATGGATTTTTTGCTTAAGGAGAAGACATCTGTTCAGAGAGAAGATCATATGTTTACGACTCATGCTTTTGGGAAACTGAAACTCAGATTAGTATTGATCAAGCAAGTCATGTGATTGAGACACTTGAAGAAGCAGAATGGAGTATCATCTGTAGACAGAAAGAAAGTAAATTTGTGTGAGATGGACACTGCTGTTGTTTTCGCCTTGAGAGGGTAAAACAGTGACTTACTGTGACCCTGGTAATGGGCACATTGATTTATCCATGTCTTGGTAAAGGAAACAGGATCACTCCTATATTTGGATTGTGAACATTTGAATGGTCATTTCATTTTAACCATTGCCTGGGATTGTGGAAGCATCATGGAAGTCATAAGTTTTCTAACCCCTATGCAAGGAAGAGGGGAGTTTTGACAATTATTCATATGAAAGGACATTTCTCTGGAATCAAATCAATAAAGGTTTGCAAGTTGTGAGAAGGCTAATGATGTGGTGTCTCAGCTACTTTATAATTACTTCTGAACTTCAGTTTAAATGTAGACTGAACTAAGATTGTACTAAGCTGTAATGGTTTGGAGTAAGTGCTTAGTTAGGGTTAAGTTTATATTCAAGTAAGATGTTATATTATTAGTAATTATTAATAAAAATGAAGAGGCCTGCCTCAGAGCCAGCTCTCCAGCGCATGACGTCCTGTTTTGCGGAAACTGCCAATATGTTTGGCCTGGAAGTCAGCCTGAAGAAAACTGAGGTCCTCCATTAGCCAGCTCCCCACCATGACCACCAGCCCCCCCACATCTCCATTGGACACACAGAACTCAAAACGGTCAACTAGTTTACCTACCTCGGCTGCACCATTTCATCTGATGCAAGGATCGACAAAGAGATAGACAACAGACTCACCAAGGCAAATAGTGCCTTTGGAAGACTACACAAAAGAGTCTGGAAAAACAATCACCTGAAGAAACACAAAAAGATCAGCGTGTACAGAGCCGTTGTCATACCCACGCTCCTGTTCGGCTCCGAATCATGGGTCCTCTACCGCCATCACCTACGGCTCCTAGAACACTTCCATCAGTGCTGTCTCCGCTCCATCCTCAACATTCATTGGAATGACTTCATCACCAACATCGAAGTACTCGAGCTGGCAGAGTCCGCAAGCATCGAATCCATGCTGCTGAAGACCCAACTGTGCTGGGTGGGTCATGTCTCCATGGAGGATCGTCGCCTTCCCAAGATCGTGTTCTATGGCGAGCTCTCCACTGGCCACCGAGACAGAGGTGCACCAAAGAAGAGGTACAAGGACTGCTTAAAGAAATCTCTTGGTGCTTGCCACATTGACCACCGCCAGTGGGCTGATCTCACCTCCAACCGTGCATCTTGGCGCCTCACAGTTCGGCGGGCAGCAACCTCCTTTGAAGAAGACCGCAGAGCCCACCTCACTGACAAAAGACAAAGGAAGAAAAACCCAACTCCCAACCCCAACCCACCAATTTTCCCTTGCAATCGCTGCCACCGTGCCTGCCTGTCCCGCATCGGACTTGTCAGTCACCAACGAGCCTGCAGCAGACGTGGACATACCCCTCCATAAATCTTCATCCCCGAAGCCAAGCCAAAGATGAAAGATTAATAAAAATATTGATTTAAAATACCATTGTCTTGGAGAATTTCTATTGCTGCTGGACTATGATGTATCAAAGGAATGAAGGCAGTTTTGACTGAGAAGTTACATTGTGTAACACAATAGCTCTCCAAGGTGTGTTCACTAGTCTGCAGGAGGTAGTTTCACCCCAGAGACAGATAAAAAGCACCTGGAAGTTTCAATACCAACTTATTTATGGCAACAGGCACATGGTTATCATTTTTAACAGGACAGACATCTACTATTTCAAAAGACATACATGTTATTCAGAGACTCTGGAATTGCATAACTAGGATGGCATACTCAATGCACGGAAGATGCAAGTTTGGGGAAGTGTACAGAGAGATCATTGACGTGACATCAACCTAAGAATAGCAAATATGCCTCCAGGCAGAAGTAAATAATTGATTTAGCTGCCTGAGGAGATGAAAACTACAGGCAGTTGAAGAAATTGCAGGTCCTCATCAGAGTCCACATCTTTATCTTAGGTTTGACAGAGCTAAGGCTTTTCTCTTTGGACCGATGAAGAAAGAAAGGTGATTTAATAGAGGTGTACAACATTATGAGTGGCTGAGTCAGTACATTTTTCCCAGGGCAACAATAACAAATTCCAGAGGACATCCATTTAAGGTGAGTGAAGGAAAGTTCAGAATGTGGTGGGTGCCTGGAATGTGTTGATGGGGGAGGTGGTACAATAGTGACATTCAAAAGACTCCTAGACAGACACATAGATGTGAGAAAAATAGAGGGTTGTGGGTGTAAGGGAGGAAAAGACCTACACTCAGTCCATATCCCTCCCTACCCTCCCATCCATGTACCTGTCCAAAGTTTTCTTAAATATTAAAATTGAGCCTGCATTCACCACTTCAGCTGGCAGCTCATTTCATACTCCCACCTCTCTCTGCATGGAGGTACCCCCTAATGTTCCCCTAAACTTCTCCCCTTCCATCCTTAACCCACCTCCTCTGATTTGCATTTCACCCAACCTCAGTGGAAAAAGCCTGCTTGCATTTACTCTATCTGTACCCATCATAATTTTCTATACCTCTATCAAATCTCTCCTCATTCCTCTAAGCTCCAGGGAATAAAGTCCTAAATAAAACATGAAAATCTGCAGACACCATGGTAGAAGTAAAAACACAGTGCTGGAGAAACTCAGCAGGTCAAACAGCGTCCCTTATATTACATAACCAACATTTTGGGCTTGAGCCCTTCATCGAGGCACAAGCAAAATATATCCAGGTGCCTGAACAAAATGGTGAGGGTGGGAGGGGCAGGGGAGGAGTTTCTTTTAGAGAGGTGTGGGCACAAGTGGGGCACATCCTGCAGTCACAGGGGAAAGTCCCAGTGGGGCAGTTAGTGGGAAAGGATGAGTGGATAAGGGAGTCACGGAGGGAGAGGTCCCTACAGAAGGCAGAGAGGGGAGAAGTGGGAAACACAGAAACGTGGTGGGATCATATTTTTGCTGACGGAAATCGCGGAGGATAGTATGTTGGATGCGGAGGTTGGTGGGGTGTCAGGTGAGGACAAGTGGAATCCTGTTTTTGATGTGCCTGGGGGAAAAGGGGTCCAGGGCAGATGAGTGGGAAATGGAGGAGATGCAGGTAAGGGCTAAGTCGATGGATGTAGAGAGGAAGCCAATTGGGTAATACCCACTATAGTGATATCAGGGAATGTAAGACTATCTGGCTCTGTGGTAGTAACAAAGTCTCCATAATGGGGCAATGGGTAACAATTACCCATATCTGTACTTGAATTTGTCTGTCAAATTGGTCTTCACTCAGGTTTGTCTGCCTCTAGCTGATGCCCTGGATACAAAAAGCCAACTCCATCTGACAATATGCATTCTCAAAAGATAGTGCTTTTGTACTGACAATAACCACACAAGTTGTGCAACTATAAGACAGCTTTAATAAACTAACATGTACACTCAGAGGTCTTGTCTCTCTGCAAGACGAACCTGGAAGGCTAGACTGTAGCTCTGGACTGCTTTATATACAAGGTCACCGGGATGACCCCTGGTGACCTAGTGGTGTAATTACAAGAGGTCTTGTCTCTGCAAGACAAACCTGGATGGCTAGACTGTAGCTCTGGACTGCTTTATATACAAGGTCACCGGGATGACCCCTGGTGACCTAATGGTGTAATTACATATCACCACACTTTTTATGCAAAGCTACATTATCACCATAACTATTCCAGGCCACAAGAGATCTCCATGGTGCAGAGTGTCTTTGCCATATTTACTCTTGAAGAGAGCTCAAAACATGAACTAAGGAATGAAGGCAGTTTTGTCTGACAACTTACATTGTTTAACACAATAGCTCTCCAAGGTGTGTTCACTGGTCTGCAGAAGGTAGTTTCATCCCAGAGACAGATAAAAAGCACTTGGAAGTTTCAATACCAAGCTACTTATGGAAACTGGCTCATGGTTGGTCATGAGGTTACAATTTTTAAAAGGGCACACACCCAATATTTCAAAGGCCACATGTGTTAATCAGAGACTCTGGAACTGGAAAACCGGGATGGCATACTCATTGCAAAGAAAATATAAGTTTGGGGAAGTGTACAGAGACATCATTTTTTTTTAAATTTAAAAAATTTTTTCACACTATGAACCATATTGACCAAAATACACACAAACATTTCCCTCTTGAATATACACAGTGTCATTTTCTCCCCTTTTCCCCCCCTCCCTTCATTCCCTCCTTCACCCCCCCTCCCCACTCACTCAACATTCAACATATATGATATATTAAACCCATTAAACAATGTCATCACACAGTGAAAATAAACAAGAAATTTGTGTCTTTTACTTTTACACACTGGGTCAGTTCATTTCGTCTTCTTCTCATTCTGTCATTTTAGGTGGTGGAGGTCCGCGATAGAACCTCTCTGTTGTGTTCCATGTACGGTTCCCAAATTTGTTTGAATACTGTGATGTTATTTCTTAAATTATATGTTATTTTTTCCAATGGAATACATTTATTCATTTCTATGTACCATTGCTGTATTCTCAGGCTATCTTCTGATTTCCAGGTTGACATTATACATTTTTTTGCTACAGCTAAGGCTATCATAATAAATCTTTTTTGTGCTCCATCCAAATCGAGTCCATGTTCTTTACTTCTTATATTACTTCGAAGAAAGATCTCTGGATTTTTTGGTATGTTGCTTTTTGTGATTTTATTTAATACCTGGTTTAGATCTTCCCAAAACTTTTCCATTTTCTCACATGCCCCAATTCCATGTACTGTTGTTCCCGTTTCCTTCTTACAGCGAAAACATCTGTCTGATACTGTTGGGTCCCATTTATTTAACTTTTGGGGCATGGTGTATAGCCTGTGTAACCAATTATATTGTATCATGCGTAACCTCGTGTTTATTGTATTTCTCATAGTTCCGGAGTATAGTTTTTCCCATGTTTCATTCTTTATCTTTATGTTTAGATCTTATTCCCACTTTTGTTTGGGTTTACAGCTTGTTTCCTCGTTCTCTTTCTCTTGCAGTTTGATGTACATGTTTGTTATAAATCTTTTAATTATCATTGTGTCTGCAATCACATATTCAAAATTGCTTCCTTCTGGTAACCTCAGCCTGCTTCCCAATTTGTCCTTCAAGTAGGTTTTCAGTTGGTGGTATGCAAACATTGTACCGTGAGTTATACCATATTTGTCCTTCATTTGTTCAAAAGATAATAATTTATTTCCCGAAAAACAATTTTCTATTCTTTTGATCCCTTTTCTCTCCCATTCTCTAAAGGAAAGGTTATCTATTGTGAAAGGGATTAGTTGATTTTGCGTCAATATTAATTTTGGTAGTTGATAATTTGTTTTATTCCTTTCTACGTGAATCTTCTTCCAAATGTTGAGCAGATGGTGCAGTACTGGTGAATTCCTATGTTGCACCAGCTTTTCATCCCATTTATATAGTATACATTTAGGTACCTTCTCCCTATTTTATCTAGCTCTAACCTGGTCCAATCTGGTTTTTCCCTTGTTTGATAAAAATCTGATAGGTATCTTAATTGTGCTGCTCTATAATAATTCTTAAAGTTTGGTAGTTGTAAGCCCCCTTGTTTGTACCATTCTGTTAATTTATCTAGCGCTATCCTCGGTTTCCCCCCTTTCCATAAGAATTTCCTTATTATTTTATTTAGCTCCTTGAAGAATTTTTCTGTTAGGTGAATTGGTAACGATTGAATAGGTATTGTATCCTTGGGAAGATATTCATTTTAATGCAATTTACCCTTCCTATCAGTGTTAGTGGTAAGTCTTTCCAATGTTCTAAGTTGTCTTGTAATTTCTTCATTAATGGCTGATAATTTAGTTTGTATAGATGGCCTAGATTATTATCTAGTTGTATACCTAGGTATCGGATTGCTTGTGTTTGCCATCTAAATGGTGATTCTTTCTTAAACTTTGTGAAATCCGCATTATTCATTGGCATTGCTTCACTTTTATTTGTGTTGATAGCCCGATACTTCTCCATATTCCTTCAATTTCTTATGTAATTCTTTTATTGATATTTCTGGTTCTGTTAAGTATACTATGACATCATCTGCAAATAGACTGATTTTATATTCCTTCTCTATTATTTTTATCCCTCATTTTATTTTCTGTTCTTCTCAGTTCTGCCAGTGGTTCTATAGCTAACGCAAACAGTGAAAGATAGTGAACATCCCTGCCTAGTTGACCTGCTTAATTTAAATTGGTTTGATATATATCCATTTACTTTCACCTTCACCAATGGTCCCTTATATAATGCTTTAATCCAATTAATATATTTCTCTGGTAGGTTGAACCTCTGTAGTACTTTGAATAAATAATTCCATTCTACTCTGTCAAAGGCTTTCTCTGCATCTACAGCAAATGCCACTGTTGGTGTCTTGTACCTCATGGATTAAGTTAATGAACTTAGAGATATTGTCCGTTGTTCGTCTTTTCTTAATAAATCCAGTTTGATCTAATTTTATTATTTTTGGCACAGTCGGCCAATCTGTTTGCTAATAGTTTAGCTATTATCTTATCATCTGTGTTAAGTAGAGATATTGATCTATACGATGCTGGTGTTAGTGGATCTTTCCCTGTCTTTAAATGTTTTATAGAATTCTATTGGGAGTCCATCCTCTCCCGGCGTTTTATTGTTCGGTAGTTTTTTTTAAATATATCTTGTATTTCCTCTGTTTCAAATGATTTTATCAATTTATTTTCCTCCTCTTCCTGCAATTTTGGTAGTTCAATTTTAGCTATAAACTGATCTATTTTGTCTTCTTTCCCTTCATTCTCAGTTCAATATAATTGCTCGTAGAATTCCTTGAAGTTTTCATTGATCTCCGTTGGGTCATATGTAATTTGTTTGTCCTTTTTCCTTGATGCCAATACTGTTCTTTTAGTTTGTTCTGTCTTAAGCTGCCAAGCAAGTATTTTGTGTGTTTTTTCTCCTAGCTCATAATACTTCTGTTTTGTCTTCATTATGTTCTTCTCCACCTTGTATGTTTGTAATGTTTCATATTTTATTTTTTTGTCCGCCAATTCTATTCTTTTTGTTGTATCTTCCCTTGTTGCTAATTCTTTTTCTGTATTTGCTATTTCCCTTTTCAGCTGTTCTATTTCCCGACTGTAGCAGAGACATCATTGACGTAGCGTCAACCTAAGAATAGCAAATATGCCTCCAGACAGAAGGAAATGATTGATTAGTTTCCTGAGGAGATGAAAACTACAGGAAGTTGAAGAAATTGGAGGTCCTCATCTGAATCCACATTACTGGGCAGGCCATTTTAAGGTGTTGATCCATATTATCTTAGGTTTAACAGAGCTAAGGCCTTTCTCTTCAGACCGATGAAGGATGAAGTGTGATGTAATAGCGGTGTACAACATTATGAGCGGCTTAGTCAGTACCTTCTTCCCAGGGCAGTTTAAGGTGGGTGAAGGAAAGTTTAGGGGAGAAGTCAGGGATACGTTTTTAACTCAGAATGTGGTGGGTGCCTCGAATGGATTGATGGGAGTGAAGGTGGAGGCTAGTGCAATAAGGACATTCAAATAACTCTTAGACAGGTACATAGATGTGAGAAAAATAGAGGGTGCTGGTTGTGAGAGAAGGAAAGAGTCCAACTGACCTACAACCAGTCCAGATCCCTCCATTCTTCTCCCATCCATGTACCTGTCCAAAGTTTTCTTAAATGTTAACATTGATGGTGCCAATATAGAGTTACATTGCTACTGGCGAGCCAGTAGACCTCAGTAAAGATTTTAACAATGTGGTATTATTGTGTCTCCATATGTTTTATTGTACACACTGATAATGAGATGATCTTTCTTTCTCTTTTTCTTCTTCCTTTCTCTATTAAATAGGACATAAAGAGGAGAAGGGGCTGAAGGTTTTCTTGATGTTTTATATTTTTGGTATAATTGTTGATTGTTAAATATATTAAAATGATCAATAAAATATTACAAAAAAAGTTAAAATTCACCACTTCAATTTGCAGCTCGTTCCACACTCCCACCACTCTCTGCGTGAAGCTCCCCTAAACTTCTCCCCCTTCACTCTTAACCCACATCCTCTGAATCTCATGCAACCTCAGTAGGTGAAATACAAACCTTCCCTCATTCTACTAAGCTCCAGGGAATAAAGTCCTAAGTAAAACATGAAAGTCTGCAGACACTGTAGTTGAAGTAAAAACACAATGCTGGATAAACTCAGCTGGTCAAACAGTGTCCTTTTGTAGCAAAGATAAAGATAAATAGCCAACGTTTCAGGCTTGAGGCCTTCATCAAGGTACCTTATGAAAGGGCTTAAGCCTGAAACATTGGTTATGCACCTTTATCTTTGCTACAAAAGGATACTGTTTGACCAGCTGAGTTTATCCAGCACTGTGTTTTTAGATTACTGTGGAGTAGGTTTACATTGATCCACACATCATGGGCTGAAGCACCTGTACTTAGCTGTAATGCTCTGTTTTGGCCTCTGCTCTCAGTGAAGACAATATTTTATTAACCATAATTGAAAGACAAACCATAAAGTTGCGAGAAAGAACAGCTGAACATGTTCTACCTGTGTAAGGAAAGGCTCCACAGAGAGCAGTTTGTGGGACATTCCATGTCAAGTGTGTCAAAGTTAGCTTGTACAGTAATCTGAGACCCTGTGGTGGTGTTGGGCAAACAAGTTTCCAGACTATTAGATGGTATCCAAACACACTTCTCTTTAACAGGTTACACAGCAGTATGATACATTTTCCATGAAACACAGGAACAGAAAATTTGCAAGCATCCCAGTTGGGATGACAAACCCACCCACGCACCTGACACTTGATTGCAAGATAATAAGATAAAGGAACAGGAGTAGGCCATTCAGCTCATCGAGTCTGCTTTGCATCCCCATCCTGAGCTAAACTGTTCTCACATCTAGTTCGAAATTCCAGTCTTTTCTCTAAATTCCTTGATACCCCAACTAATTAGATCAATCTCCTTAAAGACCCCAATGATTGGGCCTCCAGCTGTATGTGGCAACAAATTCCACAAATCCATGACCCTCTGACTAAAGAAAATTTTCCTCATCTCTGTTTTAATTCTAAGACTGTGCCCTCTTGTCCAGGATTCACCACCAAGAGATACATCTTATTCACATCCACTCTGTCCAATCTTTTCAGCATTCTGAAAATGTTTCTGAGATCCCCTCTCATTCTTCTATAGTCCAATGAATACAGGCCAAGAGTCACTAAATGTTCCTCATATATTAGCCCTTGTATTCTAGGAATCATCCTTGTTAATCTTCTCTGAACTCTCTCCCACATCATTACATCCCTTCTAAGATAAGGGACCCAAAACTGCACACAGTACTCCAAATGATGTTGTAAATCCCCCCTCCGTTCAGCTCCAATCTCACACCCAGCCCACAGTCTAGACACCGGTGGCACCTTGGAACCCAAGATGTGTCTGCACACCCTCTTGCACTCTGCACTCCTACCTTCCTCCCCCCACCCCACTCCACCAGCAACACTGACAAGTGAGCCAAGGTTTCCGATGAAGCATGTATCAAGTTACTGGAATGTAACAGTGGTGATTCCAGCAATGGAGCTGAGGTAGAACTCCATGCAGGACAACTGGGTCGAATGAATATGAAGGCTTGGCCTTTCTGCCTGACAAAGATGGACATCTTGTGCTTGGGGAACATTGGAAATTCAGAGTGTGGAGGCTATTTCATTCTTTTCTTAAGATTTTAAAAAATATTTTATTTTTGATTTTTTTTCAAAATATACATAATAAAATTTTCAATATCACAATATATTAAAATTTTTCTTACAATCAACAACAAACTAAAGCAAAACAGTCCCTCTCTCCCCCCCCCTTCCATTCATACAAATCTACAGACCGTCAGAGCTTACATATCTTTTAAATATATACAATACAATTGGGGAAATCGTTGCATTTATAGTAATTCTTCTTCTTTTTAATTACTGTAGCTGGGCCCCTATGCGGTCCAGATCTGGCTGCCAGACCTTTACAAAAGTTTCATATTTACTCTTTAAATGTTATGTGATTTTTTTTCCCCATAGGTAGACAGCTGTTCATTTCCACAGCAAAGTGTCTAGTTCTATCCTTTCTCTCTCTTCTAGTTTTGGAAGTTCAACTTTCGACAACACTTCTTCCATTTCATTCTCATTTCCTAGTAATTCTGATTTGTATAATTTTGTGTAGTATTGTCTAAAAATATCATTGATTTCCTTTAGTTTATATGCTAGAGTGTCTGTCTCTTTTTTTATAGCATTTATCATTCATGATTTCTCCTCTGCTTCGTACAGCCAGGATAAAACTTTGTGCACCCATTCACACAACTCATAGTATTGTTGTCTAGTTTTTAATATAGTATTTTCTGTTCTATATGTTTGTATTGTATTATATCTTAGCTTTTTATTCTCCAGTAATCTGCATTCTTCTTGTAACCCTGTTCCTTGAATTTTTTTTCTAACTCTATGATACTTTCTTCAAACTATTTACTTCTCCCATATATTCTCTCTTAAGATTCTTTGTATTAGATATAATTTGTCCCCTCAAATATGCATTGAGAGTGTCTCATATTAAAAAAAAATTAATGTTAGTAGACAGATGATTTGTTTCACAAAATATTTCTGTCTCTTTATAAACTCACAGAAGTCTGTTCTTTTAAGTAGTATGGTATTAAGATGCCATCTGTACACATTTTCTTGCTTTTCCATTATTCCAATAGTTAATGTTAGTGGTGAGTGGTCGGATAGAAATCTCGTTAGATATTCTGTTTTTATCACTCTACTTTTTAACTGGGCAGACATTAAAAATAAGTCAAATCCTTGTATGTGAATCGTGCACCCTTGAGTAAAAGGAGTAGTCTCTCTCTGTGAGATTTAATTGCCTCCATATATTAATAAGATTTAGATCCTTCAAATATGAAATTGTGGTTTTTGCTGCTTTCACCTTCATTACTGCTCTTGCAGATTTATCTAGTATTGGGTCCAAGCAAAAATTTAAATATCCTCCAACAAATATATTTTGTCTTCCTTTTGCAATTTTTAAGAAGGTGTCCTTCATAAAGGCTTCATCATCATAATTTGGAGCATTAATATTCATAAATGTATATGCTTCTCCATAAATTTTAGAATGTACATACCATCTGGCTTGATCAATTGGAGGTGTCTTCTCTTGCCTTTGAACCAAAAGATGATGATATTATTTGTCTTACCCATGGTCTTTTTAATTTATCATGTTCCAATTTAGTAAAAGATTGTATCCGCTTTTAATTTCTTTTGGAATGCCAAGGCTTTTTCCTCTTCACCGTCTTGTTTATCCTGTTAATATTAAGACTAATAAAACTTTAGTGTTTTATCCATACCATTTTTCAAACAAATATTGTATAACAATAAAATCTTTCCAAAATCTTTTATAAATACTGTAACATTACCTTTTCGAGAAACATTTCCCTTTTAAGAAATATTTCCTTTTTCATTTCACTTGTAAGAAACATACACATTTCCCCTTTAAGAAACACACACATCCCTAGCTCTGACGGTGACGTTAACAATAGAACCTGGAAGCCTGCTGTATCTTCTGAAGAAGAAGACCCCCTCCCTTTAGCGCCAACTTTTAAAATTGCTGCTCTCCCTGGCGCCATTTTCTCCCTTAAATCGGAGTTCCCATCCTGCTACTCTCTTCACCTCTTCCCTTTCTTTCCAGAACTCTCCATGTAAATTACAATGATTTTTCTTTTAGCAGTAAAAACAAGACGGTTCAGTACAGTACGACTAAATAAAAATTTTAAAAACGCGTCTTTCAGTTAGTCCCGTTTTGAAATGGTCTTTTCAGTCTTCTCATCTGGCGACTTTAATCTTTTCATAGCTTTCTTAAAAATTCTTCCACTTCTTCTTTGTTCTTGAAAATTCGTCGATTGCCTTCTGAGACATCCACCCTCAACGTCGCTGGATAAATCATTGAATATTTAAAGTTTTTAGATGACAGTTGTCTCTTTACTTCGTCAAGCTCCTTCCTTTATTTGACCAAGGCAGGGCTAAAGTCCTGAAAAAGCATTACCTTTGTATTGTTCACCACTAAGGGCCATTATTATTTTTTAAAATATTTGTATACTGCTCCCAAGATCGCATCCCTCTCCTGGTAACTTAAAAGTCTTACCAGGACTAGTCATAGTCGCTGTTCACCGGTTCTTCTGGGTCTGAGGGTCCGGTGAGCCCTTTCAATTTGGAATTTGTCCTAGCATTTGTGGGATCCATGTTTCAAAGAAGCTCACCACATCTTTCCCCTCGATGCCTTCTCTCAGTCCAATAATTCTTACTTTGGTCCGTCTGTTGAAACTTTCCATATGGTCGATCTTGTCCATCAGTCCTTTCTTGACTGTGTCCCATGTAGTTGATTTTTCTTCTAGAGCCTTTAGCCTATCTTTTGTTTTGTCCAGCTCAGCCTCCACTTGACTCATTCGTTCCATTAAATCTTCCACGATTTCTTTACTTTCCAATTTCTTTTTCGATATGTCGCTTATCGCTGATTCAACACTCGTGAAACGAGTGTACAAAGTTTCCATCTTGTTCAGGATGGTGGCTATATCTTGGGCTGACCCCCCCCCCCCCAAGCTCTGCTGGGTTCACCCAGTCCCAAGGCCCCTCCTGAGCTGCTCCTCATTGGGCTTTCACTCATTGTTTCCTGGTTGAGCTGTTGCTTCTTCAGTTTTGGTTTATCCATTTTTGACAATAAAATTCTGGTTTTTGAGCTTTCAAACCATCTTTTTAATACTTTTTATGGAGAGCTCTTTCAAAACAAGTCTGCTCAGATCCTCAGCATGGCCACACCCCCTTAATATTACTATTAAATTTTACATAAGCAGATATTTTCAGAAAATTTGTAAAATATGCAAGAGATATCAAATATAAAGAAATCAAGACATCTATAAAGTAACAAAACATTTTTCAATTTAGTCCTGAATATTATATTTTCATTTTATCCCCATGTCTTGAGCCCATTACCAAGTTCTATAATTAAAGTATTCCTTATGCCTGGAGTAATATAATAAAGTGTTGGAAGACAGGTTTTATATTAAAACTAGAGGTTCTGAAAATAGTTCCAGAGGCTATTTCCATGACATTCTGAAAAAATTACAAAGGTGGATTCACAGGATCTGGAATTGGACCTTTTGGGGAACATTATGGACGAGTGTTTTAAACTGTCCAAGTAGCAAATTCAATTTGTGAAGGTTGCCTTGGCGGTAACCAGAAAATGTATGGCGGTTACATGGAAGTCCGACTCCCAACTAAATATTACATGATGGAATGTGGAGATACAGATTTGTATTCCCCTGGAGAAAATCATGTACAATTTAAGGAGGAAATATGATACATTCATTAGAGTGTGGCAACCTTTTCTGAAATATATTGGTATGCAGATATGACTATCTCCCTTCGGGACAATCCGTCCCAGCAGGGAAATGATTAAGATCAAGGAACTGGGATGTGACACAAACAACGTGCTCTGATAGTCATTTTTTTCTTTTTATTCCTTACCTTTGGTTTTTCAGTTACTTTGGATGGGTTTTGTTTTTGTCTCTCCCAGGCTTTTTTCTAGATTTCTTAATGGGTTGTTGACCCCCACCGGTATTTGTGTTTTTCATATCTGTTAATTTATGTGACTTTATTCATCTTCAGTCAAGAAAGGACTGATGGACAAGATCGACCATATGGAAAGTTTCAACAGACGGACCAAAGTGACTTTATTGCATCGGGGGAATGGGGAGGAGTGAGAAGGGGGTGGGGGGAAATAAAAATAGATTCTGTATGTTATACTGGTGTTGGAAGAGATTGTATTGTGCGTTTGAATTTGTATGAGTGCATGAAAATCAAAAATAAAATATTTAAAAGAGGCTACTTCCATGATTATTCCAACAGGTCCATTCACCTTGCTGGATAACAGGCCTGAGTAACTCCTCAGTACAGGTGATTCTCTATGACGGGAGGCTTGCATTCCTAGGAAACAGTCCATATTACGATTTCAAAATCCCAAAGCTACATCTGCAGGTTAAAATAAAACATTTTTTTTCTTTCATTTATACCCTATCTATTAGGACAAGAGGGCACAACAGGATTGAAGGGTGTTCACTTTGGAGAGAAAAGCAGAGGAATTTCTTCAGCCAGAGGGTGGCAAATCCATGGAATTTGTCAATTGTGGAGGCATTTAGGGCAGAGATTGTTAGGTTCTTGATTAGCCAGGACATCAAAAGGCACATAGGGAGAAGGTCGGGCAGTGGGGCTGAGTGGGAAAATGATATCCTATTTGGGCTATTTGTACTCTTAAGTCCTATGATCTTATTTTGCTTGAACACATTTTATTCCATATGCCAGAACTTTGGGAAGTGATTATGAATTCCATCAGGGTGGATTTTTGTGAACTAAGATGCTGGAATGCAGCAGTCTCATGCACGAAGTAACAGCCATTCACAGAGGTTTGAAGTGAAGCGCTTGGAACAGTGACACCACACGCAATCCAGGGACTTGCAGAACAAGTTGGTACAGGGAGGGACCCAGTTTATGTAGCTTCAGTTTGTTCAATTTACAAGGATCATAGATTCATAGAAAATTACAATGCACAGAACAGGCCCTTCAGCCTTTCTAGTCTGTGTCAAACCATTTTTCTGCCTAGTTCCACTGACCTGCACCGTCCATATCTTTCCATGCCTCTCCCATCCATGTACCTATCCAAACTTTTATTAAATTATGAGCCTGCATTCCCTGCCTCATCTGGCAGCTGGTTCCACACTCCCACCACTCTCTGTGTGAAGAAGTTCCCCCTAATGTTCTCCTTAAATTTTTCCCCTTTCACCTTTAACCCACGTCCTCTGGCTTGGATCTCACCCCACCTCAAAGGAAAAAGCCTACTTCCATATACTCATAATTTGCTGTACTTCTATCAAATCTCCCCTCATTCTTCTAAGCTCCAGGGAATAAAGTCCTAAGAAAAACAATGAAGTCCGCAGACACTGTGGTTGAAGTAAAAACACAATGCTGGAGAAACTCAGCTGGTCAAACAGTATCCTTTATATTGCAAAGATAAAGATAAATAGCCAACGTTTTGGGCTTGAGCCCTTCATCAAGTTTTGGAAAAATGTTGCAAGGTGCCCGATAAAAATGGTAAGGGGGGAGGGGCAGGGAGAGGATCATAGTCTCAAAGGCAGGAGGTAATAAGTGGATAAGGGAGGGAGAGCACACAAGCAAGCAGTGGGAGAGGGAAGGGGTAGAGAACTGGAGGAAAGAAAACAAAGGGAAAGGAAAGGGAGTAGGCTAGTAGAAACTGGAGAAGTCAATGTTAATGCCATCAACATCTGTTGTATGTGTATTGTAGAGGAACACGAGGCCTCTCTGTCAGAAACCTAGTCTCATCACCTGCCAATCAAGGTCGGACTCCGGCTACCCAGACTCAGGACTCAGGCCATTGTTGGCCCAATTAAAGTGATTCGGTGTCATAATTGGGCCAGGTGCCCAGCTCAGAACAGTATAACCATCGAAGCGTGCCACATTTTTTTCTCTCTGCCTCTTGGTCCAAGTCCCTGCCAGGTCATTGCTGGAGGAGTTGTGAGTAGGGTGTGCACTATTCTGATTTGAGCCATAGTACTGCGATAGATCAGTGCTTGCAGAGATCTGCACCCCTGTTGGGACAGGGAATCGGGAGTGTGTTTGGAAGTCCCTGTATGTGAAGTGTGTACACGTGCAACCATCAGTATCAGAGTCCTTTGTGTGTGATGTACCTGCTTATACTGTTCTAGATTTTGTCTCTTACTGTGTAGAAGATAGGCAGCCATTGGGATCGGAATTCAAACTGGATCAATGTGAATGTCTATATAGTTATTTAGCAGTAATTAAGTATTGTTTGATGTCTTCCTCCATTTGTCTTCCATGTCCTTAATAATGTTACCTTTGATTGTGACACATGCCCAGACTCGTCTTTCTGTGAACCCAACAAGCTTGTTATTTTCCCAACACAACAACAAGCTAACATCAACTCCTTACCTGTTTTACCTTTCCCTGTTACTCAGTTCTTCATTGACTCACAGTGACCTGGACTGTAAATCTCAGCCTGTCTCTTGGAATAAAAAGCTGTTTCAATTTACCTCACCAGCCTGCTTCAAAAACGAAAGAGGAAAGGTTTGTTTGATGAAAGAGGCAGGGAAGAAGTAACTTTGAAACGCAGCGAAGCTACACTCCACCACCTGATATACTGCTGCAGAAATACTGATGGATAGAAAACTCAGAACTACTGAATCTCAATGAGCCTGTTTTAGAAGGGAAGGTGACCACAAGGGGAAGTGGATCAGTTTACATGATTGAGTTTGAATGATACGGTTAATGATGAGGAAATTGGATATGGAAGAAACCATGGAGATTCACTGTTCTGAGAATTGTCTCATAAAAGACAGTGAGAAAGTCCAGCATTCCTGTGTCTGTACGATCACAGCATCTGCAAACTTCAGTGTTTCACTTCGATCTTTTGATCCCCGCTCACAATACTTGGCAGAATTCAAGACAAGGGGGAACACAAGAAGTACAAATGCTCGAGTAAAGCTGGAGGGATTCAGCAGGCCATGAAGATAATATTTTGGGTCAGGCCCCTTTAGTGAGACCAAGGTGGGAAGGGAGTGATGGCAAGCATAAAAAAGGGTAAAGGAAAGGAGACAAGAGGTGATGGGATAGAAGTAGGTGGGAAAGATTGAACGAGATGGGGAGGGAATCAAAGAAAAGATTTTGAGAAAAAAATGAGAACGGCAGCAGGTAGAGATAGGGGTCGGAGATACCTAAAGGGCAGGTGTGGTGGGGGCCCATGCTTGTGCTCTTAGCTCTTTTCTCCAAATCTGGGCTGTCGCCATGCCTGCCTTCCTTTTGGATATGTGGAATAACGCCTTGCTCCAACCCTATCTTATCCAACCCTTTCCCCATGACTTCATGGACAGCTTTGATGTTCCCTCTTGAACCTGTGCTGAACTCAATTTTATTAACTTCATCTGTACAAAGTGAAGGGAGGAAAGTTTAGAGGAGACATTAGGGGGATGTTTTTACACAGAGAGTTGTGGGTGCCTGGAATGCATTGCCAGGGGTGATGGTGGAGGCTGGTACAATAGGGGGATTTAAGAGTCTCTTAGACAGGAAGAAAGAAAAATGAGGAAGGGAGGGTTTTGTTTTGTTTTAGAATATATGGTATATATAGGTCAACACAACATCGAGGGCTGAAGGGCTGTACTGTGCTTTGATGTTCTATGTTCTTTGATCACTGCCATATTCCACCCAGCACTCAATTTATGTGGACTGTTTCTCACACCTCTCTCACCTTTCTGGACTTCCCTGTCTCCATCTTAAGAGACAAATGATTCATGAAAATCTCTGACAAACTGACTGACTCACAATGAACTGGACTGTACATCTTCCCAATCTATCTATTGGAAGAACAATATTCCTTTCTTCCAATTCCTCCACCACATCTGTTTCTGGGATGCCTTCCATTTGGAAACGTCCCCTTTCTTCTCCCAGGCTGTCATTAATAAAGCCCCTCCTCGCATCTCTTCCATTTCATGCATATCTGCTTTCACCCTGCCTCAGATTAAAGACAAGAGTTCTTTTGGTCCTCATTTTCCTCTCCACCAGCCTCCTGTTTTCCAACACTTCCACCAATGTCAACATGATCCCGCTTCCAGCCACATATTCTCCTCGCATCCTCCTGCCCCTTTTCCCATTTTCTCAGGGATCATTTTAGTCTGCTCTTCCCTCCCCACCAACTCTTCCACCCCCTTAGGCACCTCCCACAAGAACCACAGAAATCGCAAAACTTAACACTACAGGTTGAATGAGCTGCCAGATGGAGTGGTAGACGCGGGCTCAATTTTGACATTTAAGAAGAGTTTGGGCAGGTACATGAATGGGAGGGGTATGGAGCGATATGGTCTTGCTGCAGGCTAATGGGAACTAGGCTGAATAATAGTTTAGCATGGACAAGATGGACTGAATGGCCTGTTTCTGTGCTATAGTGCTCTCGAGTGCTATGGTTCTATCTCCTCCCTGACCTCCATCCAGGGAGCTTGGGATGATGATGGTTTTGACTGAAGATTGTGTGGCTGCAGAGTCTGCGAGAGAGCTGGAGGCAAAGCCATGGACATTCAGTGACTCTGGCGGGACTCTCTTTTGCTTCTCTTTCTCTGTCTGTAAAAGGCACTGGGCAATTTTTGCTGCTAGCGAATCTTTATCTCCCTTACGATAGACTAAAGGAAATTTTGTGTAATATAACATTTTCTGTTATGTAACATGAAAATAAAACAATCTTGATCTTGACTTATGTGTTTTTACAAAACTTGCAATCAGATCAAATCTAGTTTCTTTGGGTTGTGAACAATAACTGATGCCCTATCGTTGTCATCCCTCCCAGAATTTATATCAAGTGTTTCTTCAAACAGCAACAATTTGTGTGTAAAGTTCAAGAGAAATGGGTGAAGAACCTTCAAATGAACCCTCCCACCCCTAAAATATATCATATTCAACAGTGGAGTTTGTCATAACTTATTGGACTCAGGAACCATCTGTGTTAAAAAAAAATACGATGGGGCATCATAATAGCATTAACCAATGTGTATTCAGGGTTAAATAAGGAGCGGGACCCTGACATCCAATGCGGCGGTTTATTACTGATATTACATTGTTTCACTCACAGATAAACATTCTATCACACTCGCAAATGTGTGAAGAAACTCACAGAATCTCTGCCAGAACAATGCCTGGGTTTTTATTTCATTGTATTGAGTTCATTTCTGCACTTGCTGGCAGTCTTCCTGCTTTGATCACCAGATGAAGGGCAATTGATTGGCTTCCCTGCCTGCCTTCAATTTCAACTTGTCAAATATTTGTGCTGGCTGAACTGATAGTCAGAAAGTTAGACCCAGCAACAGAATCTCAGTGGAGTGACTGAGACCACATGCAAGTTGGAGGAACAACACCTCGTGTACCATCTGGGCATCCTCCAAGCAAGATGGCATTAACATCAACCTCTCAGGTTTTCATTAGCCACCCTATGTCTCCTTTCGCCTCTCTCTCTCCCCCTTCATCTCCTTGACTACTCCAGCTCTGCACTCCCAAAGCCACCCCTTTCCATGACCAATTCACTCCCTTCCTCCTCTCCCTGTCCGATTATGGCCTTTTGCCTGTAAAGTCTGTGCTCCTCCCCCTGACCTTTCTTCCCTTCCCTCCCCAGGCATCTGCCTCTTTTTTGCTCTACCATGACAAAGGGTTCAAGCCCGAAATGTTGGTTATGCATCTTTACCTCTTATGGTTGCCGAGTTACTCCAGCATTTCTGTTTTAACAGAATCTCAGTGTCAGAAAAGTACCTTCTTAATCCAGTGGAGTATGATCACGGAGTGATTCCGTTACTGGGTTAGCACCCAGAATTAGATCCTCCAATCCATTGCAAATTAGGAAGGTAAATTGAATAAATCAAATAAATTGATATTCAGAGAAACAACTACAGATACTGGAATGTTGAGTGAACAAAGAGAAGCCAGAGGGACTCAGCAGGTCAATCAGCGTCCATGGAGAGAAAAGGTTAAAGATTTGGGCCTTTAGATCAAAACAGATAATGGCTTGAAAAATTTGTATAAAATGAATTACCTCCCTTGCTTAAAAAATTTGAGGAAGACTTAAATAAATGGAAAACTCTCCTGTAACTTTGATCGAGAGTTAACTGTATTAAAATGAATATATTTCCGTGCATACAGACTTTTCAATACCATACCATTACCACAGAAGTGTTTTTTTTTTTAAATTGAATAATTAGGAAGTTTCTTTGGAAAGGTAAATTATCCAGAGTCTCCATGAAAAAATTAACTTGGAGATATCGTATGGGGCGGGGTTGCAACTCCCAAATTTTAAATATTATTATTGGGCAGACTAGATGAAATTTGTCACTTCTCTCTTTGATGGAAGAGACAAGCCTTCATGAGTGGAAAATGAACTGCACAAAGTTGGAGAGAGAGAGAGTAGCAGATCTTGTATATGAATGGGACACTTAATCTATTTCTGGTGGAAAGGAAGCTCCTTTAAATAGTTGGTACAAATGGAATAATGTAATTGGATCAAAAGGAAAAATATATCCAAAAATGCCCTTGACTCAAAATAGATTCATTCATTTAACAATGGATAATAAAATTCTATATACATGGTCCCATAAAGGGATCAGGAATGCGGAAGATTGTTATCTGCAAGTGCAACTAATGTCATTTGAACAGTTAAAAAAATAAATATAATATTCTTAATAATACAATCTTCTGCTACTTTCAATTAAGAGCTTTTTTCAGAGATGACTTAGGACCAACCATGATGTTACCAGAGTGCAGTGAAATGGAGATTCTGATTTGAAAGGGGAACACAAGAAAGTTTACAGCTGTAATGTATTTCTTAATTCAATCAGGCACTCCTAAACTGAAGTTATATAAATCAAAACTAAGATGGGAATCAGACTTGAATATTAATATTGATGAAAAGAATTGGTCTGATTTATGTCAGGACTGCATGACCAATACAATTAATGTAAAATATAGACCGGTGCAATATAAGTTTTTGCATCAACTATATCTTACCCCGCAGAAATTAAATTCTAATATATCAGATATGTTTTAGATGCGGTGAAGAAATAGGAACCTTTTTACACTCCTCTGGTTGTGCACTGAAGTGAAACATCTGTTTTAGGTGAGTGGAGAAAAGGTTAAGGTGATATCAGAGGTAGTTATTTTTTCATACAGAGTGTTGGGCGCCTGGAATGCATCTTCTCTGAACCCTCTCCATTGCCAGCACATCCTTTCTTAAATAAGGAGCTCAAAACTGTACCCTGTACTCCAAGTGAGGCCACAACAGTGCCTTATGAAGCCTCAACCTTGAAGTGAAGGCCTGTGTACTCCAGTCCTTCCCAGCAGCAACATGGGCGTCAGGTTTAAGACCAGCATTGTATGCTGTGATTTAGCTTGTGAGAATTGCTAAGTTTTTAATTTAAAATATTTTTATTAGACATACAGCACAGTAACAGGTCCTTCCGGCCCACATGCCCTTGTCATCCAAAAATCCAAATTAACCTACAACCCCAGTATGTTTTGAACGGAGGGAGGAAACCGGAGCTCCCGGAAAAAACCCACGCAGACATGTGAAGAACGTACAGACTCCTTACAGACAGCGCTGGATTTGAACCCACGTTGTTAGCACTGTAAGAGTGTTGTGCCAACTGCAACACTAACCGTGCTGCCATTAAGTGTTGTAATTGATTCACCAGAACGTGGACACTGAGAATGGTATTGATTATTCTCCATCCTTAATTCTGAATAACCTTCATAATTCAAGGACAATTAAGGATGGACAATAATCACTGGCATTGTTAGTGGTGTCCACGTTCTGGTGAATTAATTAAAACACTTGGCAATTTCTCACATGTTAAATCACGGCCTATAATGCTGTTGTAAAACCTGATCTCCATGTTGTTGCTGGGAAGAACTGGAACAGGAACAGGTAACAGAGGAAGGATTCATGGGCCTTCACTGTGGGCCATGATGCAGGAATAATTTCTGTCGAGGAGAAACTGTGCATCAAAGTTCTCAGACATTCATTTGCTGATTCTGAAACACTGTAATGTGACCAATCAGATGGAGGGATTGTAAACCGTTGTGAGCATAAAGTGCAGATATGGCCTCAACTTCTGCCAAACTGTGGACTAGCTTCAATGTTGTTTTGTTATTTAGGGAATACAAATAAAATAACTATACATCTCCAACCAGTTCTCTGGTTTGGGATAACCCTGTGCAGCAGTTTCCCAAGCTCTTCCCTGTCCCATGCCTCAACTATCCAGAAGTTAAATACTGCAGATGTTGGTAGTCTGAAATTAAAAGTAGAAAATGCTGGAAATGCTCGGTGGACTGGGCTGCTTCTGTGGTGGGAGAAATGCTTGAGGTAAAAGACAGTTTAAGAGAACAAGAAGGAAGGTTTTGTAACTGAAAACACAGAATTGCTGGAGGAACTCAGTCAGACGCAGCGTCTAAAGGAGATAAAGACACGTAACTGATGTTTCGGGCTTGAAATGTTCTTCAAGGTACAAGCAAAGAACAGGAAGGCATCAGAATAAAGACTGGCGGGGACGGGGTGGGGTCTAGACCAACAAAGTGTGCTAATTGGATATGATAAGAGGAGAGGTAAGAATTGATTTTGGATCTGTGAAAGCAGAGGGGGGAAAAAGAAACAGTGAGAGACAGAGCTGGGGATGGAGGGGAAGGTGACAGGAGGAAGAAGAATGGGGGAGGGGGTTTAATGGAAACTGGAGAAGGTTTTGTTAACTGCCTGGGACCCACTACATGACACATGGGGGTGGTGCTGGCAGAGAGGGAAAAGGGAAGCTGATGAATATCAAAGGGTCTGTCTGGAGATTAATGAGACTCCATTACTTCTGAGTGCTGTGTACAGCAACTGCACACATCTGACTCCCTGCAACAACAAAAAAAATTATGGAATTAGCATAAACAAGACGATGATGTCTACACCCTGGATCAGGTACTGGGATGGGACCAGTATGGTTCCTGACGGATGTTATTCTTCACATGAAAGGGAGTCAAAGGAGCTCTCCCCATGTTGCTTAAAAGGTGACCAAGGCAATGGGACAACGTGGACATCACCTTCATGTGTGGGCACCATTTTCCCCTACCCCCACTCCAGATGACTGCCGACTCTGCCTTGGTCCTGTGTCAAGTGTGGCTGTGAGGTACGACGATCAAAGCAGGCAGCTTGGTACACATCACATATAGACAAACACAGCTGTCAGCGAGGGGATGCAATGATCCTCAATAATCAAGACACAGGATGCAAGACACTGACTAGGAATCGAGAGCCTTTAATAGACATTTCATTGGGGATCTCAGTATAATGTGCTCCTAGTTTTATTTGTGTGGATGTTTAACAAAAGTTGCAGGTCATAAGATATGAAACCTTACATTGGTAAGGGATGAAACTTGCCGTGTGTTACTTGTGTTCTGCACACGACCGACACCATTAAATAATCCAGTGTGCCAAAGGGAATTACACCAGCGTCTGACTGGTCGACATCCCGGCGAACAGAATTTCACCAGAAAATGAAAAAGAAACCGCTGGAAACACTGAGCAGGTTGGGCAGCGTTCGCGGAGAGAGAAAAACAGAGTTTGCATTACCGGTGTGTGACCCTCCATCCAATGAAAGGTCTGGGATCCTTTCTCCGAGCCTGAAATGCTAACTCCTTCTCTATCGACAGATACTGCCAGGCTTGCTGGGCGTTTCCATTTTAAATAGCCAACTATCTTGAGGAGTTTGTTTTTCACCCAGAAACGATTGCTCGTGCAACCTAACCCAGGTTAAATGTATGATTTCTTGAAGAGCAACTGGCCCCAATGGAATCAATTTTTCAGTTCTGGTGCAGACACACTCCTTCAGCAATTGATAAGAAATACTGTGGCAGCATAAAGCAGAGGGAAGCCATTTTATCATCTTACATTGAACTAATCTCACTGCTCCACTGTAGCGTTGCAAATTCTAATTCCCACAAATTATACAACAGTTGACATTAAATATACGTGTTGACTTCACTTCATTTTCATTACATTACAAAGCAAATTAGCGCAGCGCTGTGGTCAGGAATTAGCAGAGAGGTGGATTACTGCAGACAGACAAACCATCTTGACTTTTAGTCACACTTGGGGGGGGGGGCCGCATGTCAACTGCACCCCATCTGCATTTCACATTAAATAATTCCAGTAGTTAAATTACACAGTAGCGACTTGTCATCGAGAATGCAGCTCCTTCTGAAGTGATCGTCTTGGCAGTGTGTTGGAATGGTATTGTCGGCTCCAGAGGCAACCATCAGACATTCTTGCGGATGATGCTTTGCTGAGAACGTCCTCAAGGGTGACGTTGCTCTCAAATGCGAAGGGTCCCGTTGTTGTTCTTCTTGGTTATGATCCACCAGGGGGCTGCAAATGGACAGATGGGCATTACCACCCTCTCTGACACCAACGTCAGGAAAAGCTGTACATTTTTGAACAGTACTTTTCTCTATACCCTGCACATTTATTATATAACACTGGTCCTTATAATGTTATGTATTTATTTGCTTATTACAGTAAAATCCCCATTATCTGGAATTCAAGCAACCAGCCGTCTCAAGTAACCAGCCAAAATAAATCGCAAAAATAGGTAAAAGAGTTTAAAATTGGCGTGCCATCTCAAGCAACTGGAAAAATGACTTATCCAGTATTTACCAATTCCCATAGGTGCTGGATACCGGGGATTTTACTGTATTGCATGTGGGTATGGTACGACATCAGAAACCTTGGCAAACATCTACAGATCTATAGTGGAAAGTGTGTTGACTGGCTGTATCACGGCCTGGTATGGGATCACCAATACTTCTTTTTTTTTTTTTTTTTTTTTTTTTTTTTTTTTTTTTTTTTTTTTAAATTTTTTTATTTTTCACACCATAAATCACATTAGCCATGATATACACTATTTCTTTTCACACATATACAGTGACTTTTTCTCCCCCCCCCCTTTCCTCCCAAACCACCCCCCCACCCCCCCCTCTCATCCATTTTAGGTATACAATCTAGGTTGCATTAATCCAGTCAGACAATGTTGTCATTCAACAAAATTACACCAGAAATTCTACTGAGTCCATTCTTTTCTTTCCTTCTCCTTCTATCAACTTAGGTAATGTTTGTCCCCGGTAGGTTTTCGCTATTGTATTTAATGTAAGGCTCCTATACTTGTTCGAATATTTCAATATTATTTCTTAACCAATATGTTATTTTTTTTTCTAATGGAATACATTTATTCATTTAAATTTGGTAGTTTCTTCCTTTTAATTTGGTTATGTATTCCATTAATATTTAAAGACATATAGTTCAGCGTAGCCCTTTTATATTTTGTTTATCTTCTCTTTCTGTTTTTCCATCATTACCTTTCCTCCTTTTCCATTTCTGTTTTCTTATTTTCAACTCTTCATAAGACAACATTCCTACAACATCTAACATTTTCCTTATTCTCCTATTTCTATCTTATTTATCCCCAATCTCCCCTTCACCTCCTGAGTTGTCCTTTATCCCTTGTCGGACAACCACATCTCCCCTCTCCATTTGGATTTGCGAATCCACTCGCAAGCGTCAACTGATTGTGCAGTGACCGCTATTTCCCCCCACCCCGCCTCCCCCAGAAAAGATTTCACTTTTCATATGTCACAAAGGTCCCTCTTTTAATTCCCTCCTTATTCTCTCTATTCCATTACCTTCCCTTATTAATTCTTGTCTATACTATCTATATTTTCCTCTAAGTACAGATACATTCATGTATGCTCATTGTCTCTATTCACTCTTATACCTCTTTACCTGCATACATATCAATCGTGATCATTTTTACTCTCATTACCCGTCTTCTTCCCTCAGTCTATTTTTGTCTTTACCCACATACATATCAGTCGTGATCATTTTAACTCTCATTACCCGTCTTCCTCCCTCAGTCTATTTTTGTAATTGTTCTGCAAATTTTCGTGCTTCTTCTGGATCCGAGAATAGTCTGTTTTGCTGTCCTGGAATAAATATTTTCAATACCGCTGGATGCTTTAGTATAAATTTATACCCTTTCTTCCATAAAATCGCCTTTGCTGTATTGAACTCTTTTCTCTTCTTTAGGAGTTCAAAACTTATATCTGGATAAATGAAGATTTTTTGCCCTTTATACTCCAGTGGTTTGTTGCCCTCTCTTACTTTTTCCATTGTCTTCTCCAGTACCTTTTCTCTTGTAGTATATCTTAGGAATTTTACTACAATAGATCTTGGTTTTTGTTGTGGTTGTGGTTTAGAGGCCAATACTCTATGTGCCCTTTCTATTTCCATTTCATGCTGTAGTTCTGGACATCCTAGGGTCTTAGGGATCCACTCTTTTATAAACTCCCTCATATTCTTGCCTTCTTCATCTTCCTTAAGGCCCACTATCTTTATGTTATTTCTTCTGTTATGGTTTTCCATTGTATCTATTTTTTGAGCTAGTAGTTCTTGTGTCTCTTTAGTTTTTTTATTAGATTTCTCCAATTTCTTTTTTAAGTCTTCTACCTCCATTTCTGCTGCTACTGCCCGCTCTTCCATCTTGTCCATTTTTTTTCCCATTTCTGTTAAGGTCATCTCCATTTTAATTATTTTCTCCTCTGTGTTGTTTATTCTTTTTCTTAAATCCTTAAATTCCTGTGTTTGCCATTCTTTAAATGATTCCATGTATCCTCTAATAAGAGCAAGTATATCCTTTACCTTGCCTCTCTTTTCTTCTTCTATTTCACCATACTCTTCCTCTTCTTCTTCCTCTGAGTTGACCATCTGTTGTTTCTTTGTTGCCCTTTCCTCCTCTTCTATCTTGTTTCTATTGTCTTCTGTGGTCTCTTCTTGCTGCAGGTGTTCTGCAGCTGTCGTTGCCGGCTGTGGAGATCGACTCCCCAGCTGGTCCCCCCTCCCGTCGGTGTGTTTTGTTTCATTCGCATCGCGCATGCGCGAAACTTCGCGCATGCGCGTTTGCGCACTTTTGTTCGGCTCAGCGAGCCATTTTTGTAGTCCATTATTTACCGACCTGAGGGAGCGGGTTTCTCTCTCCGCAGCGGGCCTCTTCGGACAGGTAAGGCCTTCACCTTTTTCCTCCTTTGTCTTCTCTTCCTCTCTTCTTACCGTTGCTTTCGACTTTTCTTTTTTTGTCGCCATCTTCTTTCCACCTTTATACTCACTTTTCTGTAACTTTTATTTCTGTGCCTTTGTGTTTTCTCTTGTTTTTCCCGACTTTTCTGGAGAGGGCTGGAGTTCACCGTCCGGCCACTACTCCATCGCGTGACTCCTCGGATCACCAATACTTCTGACTGGAAAGCCCTCCAAAAGGTACTGGACACAGCACAGGTAAAACTCTCCCCACCATTGAGAAAATCTACAGGGAAAGCTGACGTCAGAGAACAGCAGCAATCGTCAAGGATCCACATCACCCAGCACACACTCTGTTCTTGCTGCTCCAATCAGGAAAGGGGTCTAGGTGCCACTAGACTTGTTCGGGAACAGTTGCTACCCCTCCACCATCAGACTCCTCAACAACAAACTCAATCAGAGACTTATTTAAGGGCACTTACTTTACACGTTATTTATTATTGAATATTAGTTTTCTATATTGCACAGTCTGTTTGTACTTCTTGTTTACCATTCTCTCTGTTGTATACATATCTTTTCTTCAGTAGTTTTTGTTTTGCACTACTGTAAAGTAGAAATTCTACGTTGCCCACAGGAAAAAAATCCCAATGTTTTATGTGATGTCCTATGTGTACTTTGACAATAAATCTGAACAGGAGCCTGAAGACAAGCACCAAATGGCACAAAAACCGCTTCTTCCCCTCAGCCATCAGATTTCTGAATGGACATGAATGACAGACTCTACCTCACCTTTTGCACTTTTATTTATTTAAAAAAAAATAATTTATAGCAATTTTGCACCTGTAATGCTGCCACCAAACAACAAATTTCATGACATTCCATAGAACAACTACAGCACAGAAACAGGCCTCTTCTAGTCTGTGCCATCCAACTGGGTCACCAGTATTTTCCATCTGGGTATTCTGCAAACGGATGACATTGACTTCTTCGGTTTCTGCTAGTCTAGTCCCCATTCTCCCTCATCCCTCTGTCTTCTTTCCTCCAGCTCTGCACCCCCTTCCCTCTCCCTTTATAGAGAAAACCCCTCCCTTTATTTGTGGGTACGCCCTCCCTCCATTATCCACCTATTACCTCCTGCCTGTGAGACCGTGCCTCATCCGTGGCCCCTCCCTCGCATTTTGCTCAGACCTTGATGAAGGACTCAACCCTAAAATGTTGGTTATGTATCTTTATCTTTGCTATACAAAGTACACTGTTTGATTACTGAGTTTCTCCAGCGTTGTGCTTTAACTTCAATTATGGTGTCTGCTGCCTTTCATATTTTACTACTGTCTGTAAGGAGTTTGTATGTTCTCCCTGTGACCGTGTGGGCTTCCTCCGGGTGCTCCAGTTTCCCCCATATTCCAAGCATGTACGGGAGTTAGTAGGTCAATTGAACACATGGTGTAATTGGGCAGTGCAGGCACATGCCCCATAAGGACCTGTTACCATGCAGTGTCTCTAAATTAAACACTAAAAAAAAATTTTAATAGAAAGAACGACTCTCAATTAAAAATAAGACAGAAGCAGGTTGTTTCCACTGGCAGGTGAGACCAAAAATGGGGAACAGAGCCTCAAGGTTTAGGGGAGTCGATTAAGGGAGAAATGAGGAGGAACTGCTTCTCCCAGAGACTGGCAAATCTGTGGAATTCTCTGCCTAAGGAAGCTGTAGAGGCTGTCTCAATAAAAGTATTTTAGATGATAGGGAAGTTAAGGGTTATGGAGAACAGGCAGGTCGGTGGAGTCCATGGTCAGATCAGCCATAATCTTATTAAATGGCAGAGCAGGGTCGATGGGCCAGATGGCCGACTCTTGCTCCAATTTCTTATGTGGAGGTCTGTGTTCTTCGAGCTAAGCGCTGCTCATCAAGAAGTCGAAAGTTATTGCGGCCGTTAAAGCAAGCACTGCAGGGGTTCTCACTCAGTGCAGAGCAGAGATGAGAGGCTTTCCTGGATAACTAGTGCCTGATTAGATTAGCGTCAGGAGAGAGGAGATGGTCTCCTGGTTACACTGGAGACAAGCTCCAGTGGCCAATTAGCTACCAACCCATATGTCTTGGGAAGAAACTGGAGTACCAGGAGGAATGCACATGGCAGGGTGACTAGCCTGTGTTTCAGTGAGATTACCTCACATTTCTTTCAACTCCAGAGAGTGCCCAGCTTCATCTCTCTTTTTGCAGACAAATCCTCTTGCAATTATGGTCAACAAACTGCATATATTCCTAACTCTATGCTGAATCCGCAAGTGATTTGTGTGCAAGAACATTCAGATTCTTCAAAATGCCAACAGCTTTCAATTTGTCACCATTTAAGAAATAATACATCTGTTTTTCTCTTGCCAAAAAGTATTCCTCTATATTCAAGAGGTTTCTTTGTGCTTTCTTGTGTGGACAAACACAAAATATTGTCTAACGTCCCATGCCATTCCTTTATCTCTTAACATAATTTATTTTGTAAAGGACCCATATTAAATTGAGTCAATCTTTTCCTTTCTACATTTCTATATAAGTTCATATTGTCTATGTTTACATAGTTCAGTAAAATACCCTTGTAAGAGAGGTCATACTGAACAGAACAGACCCTTTGGCCCAACTCACCCACGCCATCCAAGATGGCATTCTGGGTTAGTCCCTCTGCCTACATTTGGACCATATCCTTCCAAATTCATTCCTCCCATGAATTTAAAACCAATTTCTCCATTTTATTTTTAACAATTTCTGAATTCCCCTGGACCCTCCACCCAATTTTCAGGTCTACTAATTTTTCTGGCAATAATGAAGACTTTAATCTAACCATTTTAAAAATCTTTTGTTGGCCATGGCTGCATTACATTTCCAGGTGGATTATTTTGGCTCAAGGATAAATTTATTAAGTGCATACTGAGTATGATTTCTTTAAATGCTACCCCGTGTATGCTTTTAATGTAGTTCCCCATCTTACCACAGCCAAGTCATTTCACATCTCTTCAAAGTTTGCTTAACTCAACATACTCACTTTTTCTAATTATTCCATCACATTACAGTCACTGTTCCCTAAAGGACCCTTATTTACCAGAGCCGCTATGAACTTTTTATCATTATACAGTGCGACCCCCGATTTAGCCTGAGCTATCATTGGTTTCTCAACATATTGACCTTGAAAGCCATCCAATATACACTCCATGAATTCATCTTTCACATAGTTATTGATCATTTAGTTTGCCTAGTCTATACAGTTTAAAATATCCAATGTATTATCATTGTTTACATGCATGTCTTGTATCCTGATTTAGATCAGGATCTATATTACTCAAACTGACTCTTCAATGTCTTGTTTCTTGCTGTTACTGAGTTCGACACAAGCTTTTTATATTCTGATTTAAGATCCTTTGTCTCCACAGCCAGCATCCCACTTTTCAATTTCACCTACTCCATTTGAAAACATCTATGTGAGGCTCTGTCTCCAAAAGGCAGTCACCCCCATCACAACCTCTTCTCACTGCTACCTTCAGGCAGAAGGAGCCTGAAAAACAGCAACTCTAAGTTCAAGAACAATTTCTTTCCAAGAACTGTCAGGATCTTGAAACTCCCCTTGGTGCACTAAACAGGGATGTTCCAACACCACAAAAAGTCCATTGGCGCTACAGCAGACACTTTGAAAAAAAATCTTGCAATGGTAAATCTGGAATTATTTTTGTTAGGTAACCTTGAAAGTATTACCTCTGAATTGTTGTTGTCAGATTCCAAGATTTAGTAATAGCCAGGAAATGTGTCACTGTAACATGGAAATCTGATGTCTCACTAACTTTAGAGAGATGGCATGTTGAAATTCAAAGTTGTATTCTAATAGAGAAAATTACATATAATTTGAGGAATAAATATTCTTTTATTTTTCCAAATTTGGGGTCCGTATGCTAGATTTATGAAATTAAAATTATAAAATTTATTTTTAAATTTCTCCTGTTCCATGAAGTTTTCCATGAAGAAATAATATAATGATTTTGTGATGTCTTTGAGGTCTCTGAGTGTCAACTGGTGCAATCCAAATTAATTAACTGTGATTGTTTTTTAAATGAAATATTTTGTATTTTAAGTCTGGGATTATAATAGTTATTTTTGGAGGGAGGAGGGTGGGAGGGGTTTTAGTTTTAGTTTTTTTAATATATATATATATATATATAGTTTCAACATATATTTGTTAACACTCTTATGTAATTTGGTATATTATTCTCAATTATTTGATCTTATATATGTTGATAAAATAAAATATTCAAAAAAATCTTGCAATGTGAATATTTATTATCAATCTTTGGAATTTATGTCTCTTTAATTCATTCATGTCTACCATTGTAATTTTTTATGTATGTACTTGGAGAATAAATTTGAACTTTGGACTTTGTTCAACTGCAGCAAGCAAGAATTTTGGTGCATCTGAACATTGTACCATGTATATGACAATTAACTCATGATCTTTTTCTACTGCACTTTTGTCATTCACTGATCAAAGTTGATGATCTTGGAAAAGTGAATTCCCATCCTTGTTCACATGGCAACAATGTCTCTGTAATGCTGACTGGGAGTCCTTTTACTTCTTTCTTTGTCTTTAATTTACCATGTTGTTGCCATTCAACGAAGATTCAAAGAGAATGCTCTTCAAGGAAGGAAATGTGCCCACCACACCCGGTTGGGACTACATGAAACTTAACCCTCTACGGTGGGACGTGCTCATCAAAACATCTGCTCAACTGGGACTTAAGGAGTCCTATCTGTCCTTGCCCACGAAGTGCACCCTCTCAGTGATCTTATACTCCTGCCTCCATTGGCATAATTTGACTTCTTGCCATGCCATCTCCACTTACCGGGCAACAACATGGTTGTCATGAGTTCTGGGGTCTCCAGGAAGTCCACATTGTTCCTCTGGAAGGTCTTGCTGTGATTCGCTTGCAAGTGACTGAGGGTTGGTGTTCCACAGACAAATGGGAAAGGAATAGCATATTAACTTTGCATGTAAACAATCCATTACGTTAATGCAGAGCAGAGATGCTTACTGTACCCTCGCATTCCCTGTGTGGAGGTGGGATTTTCGTCTTGGACAAACTTGGGGTGGCCAATGTGGTGATCTTTGAGACCCATGAGTTACGCAGCAAGGAAACAGGACATTTGGCCTAGTAAACCTGTACCAACCATCAACTGCCCATTTATGTAAAAACATAACACTGGAGAACTCAGACAGACATGTCAGCACGGGAATGGGACACAGAAATGAAATGGTCGGCTACTAGGAGACCTCTATCATTGATATGGACAGATCGGAGATGCTCAGCGATGCAGTCTCCTAGTCTGTGTCCAATCTCTCCGATGCCACACTAACATGTCTGTCCATGACCTCATGCACTGCCAAATCAAGGCCACCCGTAAACTGGAGGAGCAACACCTCATATTCCACCTGGGCACTCTAACTGGATGGCATTCACATAGACTTCTGCAGTTTCTGCTAACCTACTCTCTGTTCTCCCTCTCTTCCTTATTTCTCTAGTATTCTTTCCTCCAGTTCTCCACCCCCTTCCTTCTCCATTCACAGAGACATCCCCCTTATCCATCTATTATCTCCTGCCTGTGGGACTGTGCCCCTGGCCCTTCTCCCCCACCCCTCAACCCCACCATTTTATTCGGGCACCTGCCTACATTTTGCTCATACCTTGATGAAGGGATCAAGCCCAAAATATTGGTTATCTATCTTTATCTTTGCTGCATAACGTACATTGTTTGACCTGCTGTGTTTCTGCAGCACTGTGTTTTTACTTCAATCTCGGTGACTGCAGATTTCCTTGTTTTACAACAACCCATTTACACTCATCTCATTTCATTCATCCCACATTCCTATCAATCATCCCACCCCACCCCCCACCACAGATTCAGCTTGCTCCACACCTACACAACAGGGGCAATGTAACCTCCCAATCATTTATCTTTGAGATGAGGTTGGAGACCAGAGCAACAGGAGGAAATCCATATACTCACAGGAAAAAAGCACCAAGTGTACAAAGACAGCATCCGAGGTCAGGATTGGACCTGGATTAGTGGTGCAGTGACCCCCATCCACACCTCTCCCCAAACCACAAATATCTCCTTATATCAGTCCTATATTATCCACAGAAATGCGAAAGGAATTCAGTAAATCTCGCAGCATCCTTAGAGATAAAGATATATTATTTGATATATTGGGCCTGGGCTCAATTTATGCACGAGATAGAAGCGGAATGTTGAGGCTTTATAAAGCTTTGGTCAGGTCACCGACTGGAGAAGGGCTCAGGCCTGAAACATCGACTGCCTTTTGTGCTTTTTGGTACTGCATGACCTTCAGAGTCTCTTGAGCACCTTCTCCCTGATAATGGGGAGTTTCCTCGATTCTAATTGTTAGAGTCCTACCTCCTCCATGAAGTCCTGTCCTGCCAGAGTTCATACACCTGGAAACAGCTCTCGTTCCCCAGCTTTTCAACGGAAATACTGTAATTGAAGGGCAGATCAAAGGTGAATGCCAAGACTTACTGTCTACATAACTCCCTCCACTCCCCATGGTAAAACCACCCCTTCCTTTTCCTTTCTCCCACTGGCGTAAATGCATCTGTACCCCTTGCCTGAAGTGCTCCAGGAAGTTACCATTTCACATTGGCCATTGTCCAGCCAATGGAGAAGTGAATATTAGGTGAGGAGATGGTAGTGAGGATTCCATGACAGAACTGCTTGCTCGCGGCCAAGGATTTAATGTATTTGGTTAAAGGACCAGAGGGTGGAATGGGCTTGGAACATCCGAGGTGAGGAGGAGGTAGAGGCAAGAATTCTAAAGACAGCACATGGTTTGTGACCTGAAAGCTTATCGACTCAGTGCTAGAAGGTGGGATTAAGTTAGGACCTCTATTTTTGGCTGGCATGGATACAGTGGGCCAAATAGCTGCCTTCTATGAACTGTCTACGAGTCTTTATGACTCCACAAGCATCCAGATTCAAGGTGACTGCCTGAGCGAGTTGGCAGGAAGCTTTTATCCATCGAATTACATCCGATGAGCAAGGAGAGAAAAGGAGGAATGAATGTTCGTGCATTCCTACACCCGAGTAAATCAAATGTGCTGCAGTAACATTATGAATGGACACTTGTCCAGGAGACTGATTCAGTGATGCTAATGGACCACAGCAGTGAGGCCATGCATGCTTTAACCTTGCTCTTGGAATAGACACATGCCCCCCACTTACTGCAAGCTCCCATTCTGACTGGTTGTGGACTCCACGTAGCGTTCCAAAGCTTGACGGAAGTCCTCCACCTTCTCCTCCAGCACCGGCATCCGTCGCTGAACCACCAGAATGTGCTGCATGTCAGGTCGAAGAGAGGGACAGCATTTAGTTCCCTCTTCTCCACGCCGGTGAACTCCGTCTTGTTAAATCAACTGGCCAGATTCTTTGGCTGAGTGGAGGTGGGTTGGGGGTGGGGGTGGGGTGTTTGAGAGGCCAAAAGTTATGGACACAATGGAGTAGATCCTTCTGCTCCAGAGTTTTGATCTGCTGAGGAGCAGTGACTACAGGATGGTTGGAAAGCTGTTAGATAAGGAAAGGGTGCCATCTGGAACTGTGAGGTACCATGGGGACAAGTACATATCAGAGAAGACTCCACAGTCGAATTGCTTTCTCCTAACCAAGTATTGGTAGAATTAGAGGTTGGTAGAGAATTGGAACCCGCTAGCTGAGGAGGTAGTGGAGGCACTTATTCTCAAGTGATACAGACAGAATTTGGAGAGTCGTAACCTGCAGGGTGATTGACAGAGCTGGAAGATGGGATGAGGATGGGAGTTCCACTTTTGTCATGCATGGACACGATAGGCCCTCAAGGGCCCTCACCCCACATGCCATACCCTCTTCACACTGCTACCAACAGGAAAAAAGTAAAGGAGCCTGAAGACAAACATTCAGTGGCACAAGGACAGCTTCTTCTCCTTCGCCATCAGATTCCTGAATGGATAATGAACCACAGACATGACCTCACTTCAGCCTATTTGCACCATTTATTTAATCGCACATGAGAAGCTGCTGCAAAACAAAAAATTTTGTGACATGTTCAGGACAATAAATTCTGATTCTATCTGTACCTCCTCTGTTTATAATGTAAATTGCCGATGCAAGCCTAGCACAGTCTGTAGTGATAGAGTGCTAGAGGGTGTCAGAGATTAGTTTGTGGCAGCTAAGTTGAATTCAAGATGGATGCCTCTACACGGTCATGAATGAATTCTATAGATAATAAGGTATTGTTGTTTTAAAGAACCCAACTTTCTTTATTTCAATAAAAGAAACATCACATGGTCTCAGGAGTATGCACTGTGTGCATTAATCATTATCAGCAGAGAAATGGAAAGTATGAAGGTTCCTGATGCTGTAAATTGGACTGGAAATGTCGACCATGAGTGGAGGCTGTTCAAATAAAGATTCACGCTGTACCTGCAATCCATTGGACTCAATAACAAACCTGATGCACAGAGGATTGCATTGCTACTTGCCATGGTGGGATCTCAAGCACTAGAGGTTTCCAATACATTTGTTTTTGCTGAGGAAGAAGACCAGGGAAAGTTCAACAATGTTCTTGAGATGTTTGATGAACACTGTTCACCAAAGTAACATGAAACATTCAAGAGGTACATGTTTCGCTCACACACGCAGCTACAGGGAGAGAGGTTTGATACTTTTTTAATGGACTTGAAATTAAAAGCAAGAACATGCAATTTCGGACCACTACAAGATTCAATGTGTTGGGATGATTGATAAGAAAGTGAAAGAGAGGTTTCTGTGAGAGACAAAGTTTACTTTAGCTGGAGCTGTGAAGATGTGCCACTCCAGTGAATTAACTCTGCAGCACACAAAAAAGTTCAGAGATAGTGCAAAAGCCAGTGAAAATGAAGGCCTAGTCATAGCCACAGTGTCTGGACACAAACACAAACAAAACATGAGATATAGAAACCAATACAAAGGTGGAGAGACAATCAACTGGAAATGATATGGCACTAAACATGCACCAAAATGATGCCCAGTTTATGGAAAAGTCTGTAACAAGTACAAAGGGCAGAATTATTTTGCAAAGCAATGTTTTTCCAAAAGGAAACAAAATAGAAGTGAAACTGTACATGCTGTAGAAGAAATTTCCTTAAGTGATATACTTTTCATGGGCATGGTAGTTCAGAAAGATTATAAACCAACAGACACTGAACAGCCAAATATAAACAGAGTTGAGCAGGTCAAGTGGACTGTGTCATTATATACAAATGGAACAGATATTCCTTTCAAGCTGGACACAGGGGCAAAGGTAATTTTTTTGTACAGCTCAAAGCCTACAATGGGTAGAGCATCGACACAAAAGGTATTTGTAAACTCAAGGTGAAAGTTAAAGAGCACGACCTCAGGTTCACAGTAGTCCCAGATGGACATTATTCACTACATGTGAAAACTTAAGCTTAGTCAAGAGGGTGGTACCATATTAACAGCAACAATGCACAGAACAGTGTAGAGGAAATACTAGATCAATTTCCAGACATCTTCAAGGGGTTTGGTGTTCTACCATTCACCTATAAGATACAGTTAAAGGAGGACATACAGCCAGTAGCACATGCCCTGAGGCAGGTTCCAGCACCACTAAAAGAAATACTCAAGCAGGAATTTGACCGAATGATGTCACTGGGGGTCATTAAAAAAAGTGAAGGAGCCCACAGAATGAGTGAATTCAATTGTGTGTATCAGAAAGAAGAATGGTGACCAACGCGTGTGCATGGACCCAAAAGAGCTGAATGTCAATACAAAGAGAGAACATTAACAGATTTCAACCAGGGATGAAATTATAAGTGAGATGGCCAGTGCAGTTTTTCATTAAATTGGATGCATCCCAGGGCTTCTGGCAAATAAAACTGCACCAAGAGCGCACAAAATACTGTACATTTAATACACTGTTTGGCTGATACTCCTGACAGGATGCCTTTTGGAATTTCCTCAGTTCTGGAAGTATTCCACAGGACAATGGAAGATAACATTGAAGGCATAAATGGGGTACACGTGTGCATGGATGACATGATCCTATGGGGATCCACAAAAAAATAACACAATGAAAGGCTCATCAAAGTGTTACAACACATCCAGAAGTATGGATTAAAGTTAAATAGAGAAATATGTCAGTTTGGTGTGAAGCAAATCACCTTTCTGGGAGATAAACTGTCAGAGGCAGGTGTGAAGCCAGACAAGAGCAAGATGAAAACAATTTTAGAGATGCCTAGGCCCACTGACAAAAAAGGCATATTGAAAGTGCTGGGAATGATCAATTTTCATTGGTAAATGCACACCAAACCTGTCTTCCAAAACAATGTACCTAAGGAAGTTGTTAAATGTGACAGCCAACCATGAGGAAGAATGGGGATGACTGAAGACCATTCTAACTACAGAACCAATGTTTTTGACGTTCTTTGAAGCATCCAGAAGGACAAAAATATCCATGGTTGCTTCAAAAGATGGAATAGTGCTGTTCTACTTCAGGCTATATGAGAAGATCGGAGGCCAGTAGCAGATACATCAAGGACAATGACATCGGAATGTCAATATGCACAGATTGAGAAAGAATGTCTAGATCTAGTCTATGGATTGGAGAAATTCCAGTTATGTGTGTGGTCTACCAACATTCATGGCAGAGACAGACCACAAGCCATTAATAGCCATAATCAAGAAAAATCTCAGTGAAATGTCGCCAAGAATCCAAAGATTGATGATGAAACTACAACATTATGACTTTGAATTGATGTACACACCAGGGAAACTTATTGAGTTAGCTGATGCATTATCCAGGGAAACAACACAGAGTGAGAGTTCACAGAGACAAATGTGAATCTCCTAGTGAATCTCTCCCTGTATCTAACATGAAATCCAAGCAGATCACATCTGAAACAGAAAAGAACACAGTTCTACAGAAGGTCATCAAGAATCTGAATGAAGGATGGTCTAGAGGTGAATGTCAACGATACTATAATATCAGAAGAGAGCTGAGTGTTGTCAATGGGCTTCCACTCAGACAGATCAGAATTATCATTCCTGAATCACTGTGACAAGAGATGGTGAAAAGGGTGCATGAGGGGCACCTTGGAATGGAAAAATGCAAGAGGAGGGCCACAACTGCTGTTTATTGGCCAGGGATAAATGGTGACATCGTCAGGATGGTTTCCAGCTGTGAAATCTGTTTGAATCATCACACAAAGCAGGCAAAGCAACCCATGATCATAACTGATATACAAGCAGAACCATGGCAGAAAGCTGGGACTGATCTGTTCCACATGGATGGAAATAATTACTTGCTGGTTATTAACTATCTATCGAACTATCCGGAGATTGCACTACTTCCTAACATGTCTGCTGCTTGTGTGATCAAATATATGAAATCGATTTTTGCAAGACATGGAATTCCTCAAATTGTCTACAGTGACAATAGACCATGCTGCAGTTGTAGAGAATTCCAGAACTTTGCAGAAGAGTATGATTTTCGACGTGACTTCAAGTCCTCTGCATCCACAGTCAAACGATAAAGCAGAGAAAGGAGTTCACATAGTTAAACAGATGCTCAAGAAAGCACAAGACAGTTTCTCAGAAGGGAGGTTGGGTTGCTGGCAAGACAAACAAGCTGTGAAGGAATGAACTTGCACTCTAAATGGTATGGTTAGCTAGCACAATGATGTTACAGTGCCAGCAGCGACCAGGGTTTGAATTCTGTAAGGAGTTTGTACATTCTCCCCATGTCTGCATGGGTGTCCTCCCACTGTTCAAAACGTACTGGGGGCCTATAGATCAATTGGGTGTAAATGGGCGCATGGGTTCATGTGCCGAAATGGCTTGTTACTGTGCTGTATGTCTAAATTTAAAATTTTAAACACAAGTTTCAGTCCACAAATGTAAATATCCACTGCTAATGGAACAACATGCCAGGTTAAGACATCTGTCTGAGGTAATTGGAGGAAAATTTAGGGGAGATGTCAGAGGGACTTTTTTTTTGCACAAAGAGTGGTGGGGGCCTGGAATGCATTGCCATGGGTGGTAGTGGAGGCTGGTATAATTGGAATATTCAAAGGATTCTCAGACAGGCACGTGGGTGTAAGAAAAAAAGAGGGAATGGATTGAGGTTGGGAAGGGTTAGACCAGTGGTTTTCAAACTGTTGCGCCCCCCCCTCCCAAACTCACATTCCACTTTAAGCAATCCCTATGCCACAAGTGTTCTGTGAATAGTCAGTTGGTTGTGGCTATCTCTCAAGGTTGAACTCGATGGACTTTGTTCCATATTCCACAGATCAAAGACGTCTGTATGTGTATTTAACATGTACTTGATGTTGCACTCCAAGAAGCACATGATACTTCACAAATCAATCAACTAATTCCAATGGCATGAAAACCACGATGATTGGAGCTGATGGATTTGTTGCAGCCTTCATCTGCTGTCACAGATGTTGAGAATGAAGTAACTTTGTCTGCTTGTTCCACTGTTGAGGTCTTGGTTGTTCTTTGTCAGGGACCTCCACGGAGAAGAGATTAGTAAGCAATTGATTAAGGTGGTATGTGAGCGGGAAGGGAAGGCTGAGAACCACTGCTCCAGACCCAACCCAATTGTTACTGAAGTATTTTGCTTGACAAAACTTGTCATTGGCCTATTTCCATTGGGGTTTGAAACCGTGCACATAGCGAGTCGATTAGGGATGATTAAAACAGTGGTTTTCAATCTTTTTCTTTCCACCCACATACCACCTTAAGCAATCCCTTACTAATCACGGAGCACCTATGGCAGGGGGATTGCTTAAGGTGGAATGTGAGTTTGGGGAGGGGGGCAGTTTGAAAACCACTGGGCTAGATTGTTGTGGAGGGCATTTCCACAGGTCTCCACCATGTTGGAAAGTTTTATGGTCTACGTTTAAACATTTGTCCTAAACTTACAGATTTTGTTGCTTCTTCAATCATTCCGTCCTTTGAGGGTTCCAGTCTTGGAGTCTACAGGGCAGAGAAAGAAAGCGCCAGCTTAATTAATTATTGGACAAACTGCTGCCCTCTGGACACAGCACTGAGTTAAACAGTTCGGGTTAAGATGAAGTGACGGGGTGTGGGGTGGTGACGGGATGGGGACTGAATGTGGTGATGGGGTGGGAGGTGGTGACGGGTGACGAGCACAGAGTCTGTTGATGACCATTCACCTCATCCACCAACCTTGCACTCCAACCTGTCAATCAGCTGCTGCAGTCTGTTCACTTGGGTCACCCACTGGCTTGCTGGCTCCACAGAAACACCTAGGGCAAAGAAAGCCATCGATTAGATAGCCACTCTGCCTCCTTCCCCCTCACCACCACACACCCCTACAGTCTGAGTAACCTCCATATAAGTCCCTGGAGATAGCCAACCAGAGTCATCTTGTTACCTGCTCGTGAGAATACTTTGCATCATCTTTCCCTCTTTCATGGGACAGTAATTGCACAATTTATGAATGTTTGATTAGCTGTTGACTTTCTGGTACACAAATTCAATTTATGAATCTTATTTCCATAATAGGTGTCTCTCCTTAGCCATAGGAATGCATTGCTTCTGGGAATTTTCATGCACAAAAGCCGCATTATCGCCTCCTCATTATTTTTTTAAAAAGGCGAATTTACCTTTTATGCAGAGGACGGAAAAGGGAGTCCTCTTTCGTAGCCCAGAGCAGCGCGTCGGCTTCTCAGGGCAAAAGGGGGCAGGATGTGTGGCACAGCAGTGGCTGCCCTGCAACAGCCCCGCCATCCTGCTGTGCCAGTGCCCGACAGCCCTTCACCTGGCTGCCTGACAGCCCCACCAGTGGAAGCCCCGCCCACCCCAATCCCTGACAGGACCCCCCCCGTGCTGCCATCTGACAGCCCCCCAACCCCGCTGCATGATGACCCCTTCAAGAGTGGGCGGTGTGAGAGAGAGAGAGAGAGAGAAAGAGAGAGAGAGCGGCAAGGGAGCAGCTTGAGGGAGCGGGGCGGAGTAAGCGAGCGCGGCCTAACAGCTCCACTGGCCGCTCTGTGACAGCGGAGCAACGAGGCAGTTGGCGCAACTTCGCTCTACCTGTAAGTGCACTCCTCCAGACGGATGGAAGCTGGAGCATATTGGAGCAATCAATCCGCCTTCAGACCTTTACTGGAGGTAAGTGCAGAGGTGTAAAGATGGAGAATCTCTGTCTTTACATTTGCTTTATTTTCCTTGATAAAAGGGCCTAGTGTGCACATCCTAACTGGCTTTCATAGTTGATAACATTTTGCTTCATAACACATCTTGCGAGAATGCACCCTCTTACTTCCTCTGGGCGCTGTGTGAACTGTGATATTCCTCTCGATCAGCATTTCCCAAATTGGGTTCTGCAGAAAAGCGCAGGGTTTCGTTCCACAGAAGAAATGGATACTAATAACTAAAACTTGTAAAATAACTGCTTTTATTCAATTTAAATTACTTTTTAACCTGTGTTTCTAAACAGTTGCCTCAATGCTAACAAAACAAAATGGTGTCTTGAGGCCTGACGGCAGCAGGGTAGACGTCAGTGCAGACGTCAGGCCTCAAGACACTATTTTCAACCAATGAGACTCGGATTTCTTTTGGTACAAAGTGCTAGCCACATTTTAAAAATTCAAATTGCCTCCCCTTCCTCTTGCTCACCCACTTGCTCCCTTCCTCGCCCCATGCTTGCTCGCTCACTCCCTCCCTCCTTCCCCCTCACTCATGTGCTCCCTCCGCCCCTCTTGCTCACTCCCTAAGTGGAGAGCGAGGTGTGGTGAAGGCGATGTTGGCTACAGTGGGAAGTGAAGGGTGGCGGAGTTAGCCAGGTCTGTGGCAGGGAGTAAGGAGCGCTGGAGGTAGCCCAGACCCGTGGTGGGGCAAGGTTGGGGCGTTGGGGAGGGGGGTGGGGGGGAGTCCTTAGGCTCAGCTTAGGGCCCGGATGGAAGTTAATCCCCCACTAGTGAGTTTATTTACTTTTTATATGCTTGATTATACACCTGATCTTTTAAACTGTACATGACGATTGGGGTTCCGCCATTTCCAAGTGTTCCCCAAAAGGTTTGGGAACCCATGCTCTAGGTGCTGAGTGAAAATGTTGGCAGAATCACAAATGGAAATAAGGAACTGGTCAGGAGGGAGATAGATCAGCTCGTCGAGTGGTGTCACGCCAACAACCTTGCGCTCAAAATTAGCAAAACCAAGGAGATGATGTGGACTTCAGGAGGAAATCAGAACATGATCCAGTCCTCATTGAGGGCTCAGCAGTGGAGAGGGTCAAGAAATTTAAATTCCTGGGTTTCAACATCTCCGAGGATCTGTCCTGGGCCTCCATGTCGATGCAATCACGAAGAAGGCTTGCCAGCGGCATACCTTGTGAGGAGTTTGAAGACATTCAGTATGACATGGAAGATTCTCAAAAATGTCTACAGGTGTACCGTGGAGAATATTCTGGCTGGCTGCATCACTGTCCACGCTCAGGACAAGAAAAAATCCCAGAGCGTCATTAATTTGGCCTGCGACATCAGGCTGACCACTCCATCAAGGACATTTACATGAAGTGGTGTCTTAAGAAAGCAGCCTCTATCCTCAAGGACTTCCACCACCCAGGCCATGCCCTCTTCACTCTGCTACCATCAGGAAAAAGGTACAGGAGCCTGAAGATGAGCACAAGGACAGCCTCTTCCCCACTGCCATTAGATGCTTGGATTATCAATGAACCACACACATTGCCTCACTTCGACTTTTCGTGCAAGATTTTCATTTATTTTTGTAAGGTGGTTTCAACTGTGAAGCTGTCGCAAAACAAATAATTTTGTGACTTGTTCATCATAACAAATTCTGAATTTCTCCAGCACATTCATTTCCTGCGCTTTAAAAAGCGCAGACTTTAAAAAAAAATTCAGACATACAGCGTGGTAACAGGCCTTTCCAGCCCACAAGCTCATGTAGTGCAATTACACCCCATTAACCTATAACCCCAGTACATTGTGGAGGGTGGGAGGAAACCAGAGCACCCAGAGGAAACACGGGGAGAACTCCTTACAGATAACAGCAGATTTGAACCCAAGTCACTGGCAACTCCATGTGCCATCCACCTGGATGTGGAGCCTACCATGGTTTGAGCTGAGGAGCAGGCGGTGGGTGACAAATTGTAGGGGGTCAGGGACAGATCCTTTGGCAGAAAGCCATTGGTGCTGATTCTCTGACTGGAATTGGATGTTGAATAACGAACTGGAAGACCCTGGTCTCGTCCCAGAAAGGCACAGGAAAGAAGATTGGGAAGTCACCCTCATCCATATTATTCTATACTTCCTTAAGGCTTACAAACGCTGGTTCCTGGTTGAGTAATCATTTTCATCCTTGTCAATTCTGGAAATTCCTTCCTGGTATTTCCCCTCTCCACGTCGGCAATCTCACCCAGGCTTCTGAGTTTTCTGCACTCTTAATTCTGACCCCATGTGCATCAGTAAATTATTGCCACATAAACATAGAACACTACAACACAGTACAAGCCCTTCAGCCCTCGATGTTGTGCCGACCCATATATCCTTAAAAAGAAGTACTAAACCCACCCTACCCGTAACCCCCTATTTTTATTTCATCCACGGATCTGTCTAAGAGTCTCTGAAATGCCCCTAATGTTTCAACCTCCACCACCATCCCTAGAAGGGCATTCTAGGCACCCACAACTCTCTGTGTAAAAAACTACTTACCCCTGATGTCTCCTCTGAAGTTCCCTCCCTTCACTTTGTACTTACGTCCTCTGGTGTTTGCTGATCCTGGCAGTCCACCCTATCGATGCCTCTCATAATCTTGTAGACCTCTATCAAGTCTCCTCTTAACCCTCTACGCTCCAAAGTGAAAAGTCACAGCTCTGCAACTTTGCTCATAAACACTTGTTTCCCAAACCAGGCAACATCCTGGTAAATCTCCTCTGCACCCTCTCCACAGCTTCCACATCCTTCTTATAATGAGGTGACCAGAATTGAACACAATTCTCTAAGATCTTACCAGAGATGTGTAGATTTGCAACATGACCGCTCTGCACCCAATTTCAATCCCCCTATTAATGAAGCCCAGCATCCCAAAAGGTCTTCTTAACTATCCTATCAACTTGTATGGATTTAAACCCCAAGGACCCTCTCTTCATCCACACTCTTAAGTAACTGACCATTAACCCAGTACTCAGCCTTCTGGCTTGTCGTTCCAAAATGCCTAACCTCACACTTCTCTGGACTAAACTCCATCTGCCACTTTTCTGCCAAATTCTGCATCTAGTCTATATCCCCTTGTAACCTTCGACAATCTTCAGCTCCACCCACAACTCCTCCAACCTTCATGTCATCCACAAAACTTACTGACCCATCCATTCGCCTCTTCATCCAGTTAATTTATAAAAGTCACAAAGAGCAGGGGTCCAAGATCCTTGCGGCACTCCATTAGTCAACGACTCCAGGCAAAATTCTTTCCTTCCACTTCTACTCTCTGCTTTCTTCCTGCAAGTAAATTTTTTATATCCACTCAACCAAGTTCTTAATGAGTCTCACATCTACTGCCCTACTCTCATCAATTTCTTTTGTAACCTCCTCAAAAAACTCAATTAGGCTCGTGAGGCACGACTTTCCCTTCACAAGCCATGCTGACTATCCTTAAGTAGACTGGACTTCTCCAAATGCTCATCGATCCTATCTTTAAGAATCCTCTCCATTAATTTACTGACGTAAGTCTCACCGGTCTATAAATCCCAGGATTCTCCCTATTACCTTTTTTAAACAAGGGACTACATTTGCCATTCTCCAATCCTCTGGCACCTTCCCCTGTGGCCAAAGAGAATTCAAAGGTCATAGCTATTGCCTCAGCTATCTCTTCTCTCACTTCCCACAGCAGCCTGGGTTATGACCACTTGTCCAACTTAACCTTGGGCTTGGCTGTGCCTTACAAAATGTCTCAGCAGATTTTACAACATTTCATTTGCACTACGAATGCTGTGATATTTTCCACCCCCATTCAGTCTTCAATTTTATAACCCTTCCCTTATTCAAAAAGGCAACTGTCCCCTCTCACCCCAATCAACACAACTCGCTCCAAGGTACAGAAGCTAAAACAAGATGAATCAGTTCCTCCTGTTTCCAGTTCCCCTCCCACCAATGTCATACGCAAAGATACTGACAAACAATCTGCTGTAGGAACTTAGCTGGTCGAGCAACATCCATGGGAGAAAAAGGATGATCGATGTTTCATGCCAGAATCCTTCATTCAGAACTGACAAGGCATTTTGTCCCACTGATGCTGCTCGACTCTCTAGCAGATTAATTGTTGCTTCAGATTGCAGCTTCCTTTTGTTTCCACACACAAAGAGACGTAATCCTTGTTGTAATGAAGCACCCTTCAGTTTACCAAAATCCAGGATCACAAATAGCTCAGATCCCGAAGTAAACCACACGAAGTGTCATGGTTGGTGTAGTGGTTAGTGCCACAACTTTTCAGCAATTAATACTGGGGGTTGAATCCCGCGCTTTCTGGAAGGAGTTGGTAAGTTCTCTCCTAGTCTGCGTGGATTCCTCCCCCACCCCCGGGATTCCGTTTTCCTCCAACGTACCGGGGGCCTAGATTAATTGGGTGGCACAGAATCGTGGGCCAAAATGGCCTGTTACTATGCTGAATGTCTAAAATAATTTTTTTTAAATTAAATTTAAAGCAATGCTTGGATGCTCAGGGCAAGAAGTGCCTCGGGTGCCGAAGGCTTCCTCATCGTGTCGGAGGTTTGGATCGGGAGCTCGGGTTGCCGATTAATTGAACAGGGGTCTGTGCGACCGCAGAAGCCTGCTGAAATCCTGGAGGTGAATCCATGGACATTCATTGACTCTGTAATGTCTCTTGCTTCTCTTTCTCTATTACAGGCACTGGATGACACTAACAGTAGCTCTTTGTTGGCCTCACGGCAGGCAGAAGAAAGTTTTGTATAATATTACAAATTCTGTACGACTATGTGACAAAGGAATCTTGAATATTTGAGCGGGTGACCATCACAGAGGAAGATTTCTGGGCATCGGGAAGATAGGACACAGGTGCAGAGGAGAGGGAATAACAGAGGACCAGAGACTCCAGGCCCAGTCAGACACTAGCGACGGCCAGAATTGGAAGGACAGAAATCGAAGAGGTCACAGTCCCTGAACAAAATGGTTGAGCCTATTAAAATCGAAGTCTTTCCCTGGTCTTTAAGGCAGTAGTATCACATGGTTTACCACCAGCCAGTGAACTTTAAATTAACCTAAGCAAATTTAATTTTTACTGCTGGTTATTTTGTTTCCCCTATTGTTGTCCAGCAACTTATGGGGTACAAATCCATTCGCTTTGCTTCAGATTCATGTTTTCCAAGAGCTTTATGAAAAAGCCTAAACTAGCCACTCTTAACCTTGTTTCAGCAATGGGCCCCTCCAGAACTCTACTCAAACTTTATGGGTTCCCTTCCCTGTGAAGCAGGCAAGTTTTAGTTTGTTATGTACTTCTCTCCTACCAAATACATAAAAATTATTTATGTAATGTGAAGTGAAAAGAAATCAAGGCTTTTACTTAAGTGTGCTGTGGCCCTAGGGTGGGGGGAGGGGGGCTGTAGGATCTGTTTTGTGTGTGTGTGTGTGTGTGTGTGTGTGTGTGTGTGTGTGTGTGTGTGTGTGTGTGTGTGTGTGTGTGTGTGAACCTGCAATGTGTCACCAAGTCCACCAGGTGGCACTGGTTCCAAACACTTGGCAATAAGACCAATTCTGTTCCAAGTTATTGTTTAGCTGTCTAAACTGTGTTAACACTATCCTAATACGACCCCAAGGAGCAGAATTATGCAATTCAGCCCATTGAGTCTATACCATTGGAATCACGGCTAATGTATTTTACCTCTCACCATCCTTCCTTAAATATGGGGCTCAAAACTGTTCACAGTACTGTACTTCAAATGTGGTCTGACCAACACTTTATAAAGCCTCAGGATTACATTTTTGCCTTTATATTCTAGCCCTTTCGATATGAATGTTAACATTGCATTGACCTTCCTTACCACTGACTCAACTGGAAGTTATTCTTTCGGAAATCCTGCACAAGGACCTCCGCTTTGTGAATTCTCTCTTCACTTAGAAAATAGTCTACACCTTTCTTTCATTCTAACAAAGAGCATGACCTTATACTTCTCAACGGTGCGTTCCACCTGCCATTTCTTTGCCCATTCCCCTAACCTGTACAAGTCCCTCTGCAGACTCTCTGCTTCCTCAACACTACCCGCCACTCCACCAATCTCTGTGTCATCCGCAGACCATCCATATAGCCATCAATTCTGTTATCTAAACCATTTACATACAACATGAAAAGCAGCGGACCCACCACTGACCCCTGCAGAACACCACTGGCCACCAGCAGCCAGTCAGAAGAGGCCCCCTTTATTCCCACCCTTTGCCTCATATCAGTCGGCCAATCTCCTGTCCATGCTGGACCCTACCATGGGCGCCCAATTTGTTCATGGGGTTCAGGTGTGGCACCTTGTCAAAGGCCTTCAGAAGAAGCAGCATCTTCTCAATTCCAAATCCTGAAGCCTCCAACAACATAACTCAACCATATTGTCTAAATAAAGCCTTTCCGGTAAAAGGAGGGAGTGGATATTTCAGACAGAAATGCCCATCGCTAACTTCCCACAGATGTAAACGTCAGTGAACCACATTTTGAAATTCAGTAAAAATCCCTGTTATCCGGAATTCGAGGAACCGCCAGCCTCTAAAAACCGGCAAAAATAATTGCAGAAAATGAATGGGTAAAAAATAGACACATTTGAAATTGGCACACCTCACAGTTAGTTCACCAACCCCTGCAACATGCAATCTTGAGCAACTGCAGGATTCATTTTTTTAAAAAAATACCTTTCATTTTTCCATAAATATATTCCTAGTCATTAAACTTTTATACATTTCAAAAATATATTGAATCTTTATAAACAAAATAAAACAGAAACATTTCCCCCCTTTTCCCCCAATATAATATAACTTTGGGCCCCCTAAAGTTTAGGTCAGTAATTCTATTTTTTCTTTAGGTCAGTAATTCTATTTTTTCTGGGATATCACCTTGAAGGGTCAGGTTTATAACTGGACCCCTACATAATCTTATATCTTGATGAAAAAGTCATATTTATTTTTTAAGTTATGTGATTTTTCTCCATGGGTATACAACTACACATCTCCCCGGCTCATCGAGCAATAAGTAGGGGAGAGTTGAACTTCCAGGTGATTACTATATATTTCTTGGAATTTCTTAACAAAACAGATTTGAAATTTAGTCAATTTGTTGCTCACGTCCATAAGGTTGCCCGGAAGGACCAGCTCAGGGTCGTATGTGAAGGTCACCTCTGTCACTCTTGTTAGTGTGTCAGCGATATCATGCCAGAATAGTTTTACCTTCACACACGACCATGTAGAATGTATAAAAGTTACAACTTAAAAAAAAATTATTTAATGTCACAATGTAACCAATCTCTAACAATATTTACACAAACTTTTCACGTATATATACAGTGACTTTTTCCTTTTTCTCCCCAAACCCCTCCTCCCTTACACCTCCCCCCCATAACTATAGAGACAACAGAACCAAAAGAGAAAATAAAAAAACGAGGGAGTGTGTTATTTAAATATAGTGCGATTCACTTTTTCCTTACGTGGACTATTTCTCGTTAAGAGCTGGAGGCCCGAGGTTGTGGTTACCAATAAAGTTTATATATGGGTCCCAAATTTGTTTCTATTGGCACATAATTGTCTCTTAAGGTATAAGTGATTTTCTCTAATGGATACATTTGTTCATTTCTGTGAGTTCACTGCTGTATTTTCAGGGCTGTTTCCATTTTCCAAGGTATCATTATGCAATTTTTAGCTGCTGCTAATTCAATCTTGATAAATCATTTTTGGAATCTGTTTAAATTTAATTTTAACTCTTTGTCTTTTATATTGCTTAACAGAAAAAATTTGAATTCAAATCCTCCAAAAAGGGTTTCACTTTTGCACATGCCCAAATTCAATGCACTATCAATTTCTTGCTTGCAATGAAAGCATTTGTCAGATAATGTCGGCTTCCATTCTTTTAATTTTTGAGGTGTAACATATAGTCTGCGAAGCCAATTATATTGTATCATTTGATACCAGGCATTTATTGTATTTGTCATGGTGCCCGCACATAGTTCCTTCCAAGTTTCATTATTTATTTGTATGTTTAAATCATTTCCCCATCGGCGTTTGGGTCCGTATATTGCCTCATCTTTTCCTTTGTCTTGTACTTTAATCTACATATTTGTAATAAACTTTTTAATTATCATAATGTCTGTGATTATATATGCAAAGCTACTGCCCTCCGGTAACCTTAGATCATTTCCCAGTTTTCCTTTTAAATATGTTTTTAATTGATAGTATGAAAATGCTGAACCAAGCGATATTCCATATTTATCTTTTAGTTGTTCAAATGTTAGTAGGTTATTGCCCAGAAGTTTTTTATTCTTGTAATTCCTTTATTACTATAATGTCATCTGCAAATAAACTAATTTTTAAATTCTTCCTCTTGAATCCTTATTCCCTTTATCATTCTATCTGTTCTTATCAATTCTGCCAATGGTTCTATTGCCAAGGCAAAAAGGCAAGGTGGTAATGGGCATCCTTGTCTTGTTGACCTACGCAATTTGAAATAATATGAAATATAACCATCGGTTAACACTCTTGCCTTCAGATTATTATATAGGGTTTTGATCCAATTAATACATTTTTCTGGTAATTTAAATTTCTGTAATATTTTAAAGAGAAAGCTCCATTCCAGCCTATCAAAGGCCTTCTCTGCTTCTAGAGCTACTGCCACAGTTGGTTCTTTATTTTCTAGTGCCTATTTTACAGGCAAAATTTTATTAATTAAGGTAGCCACCCTCCAAGCATTGAGTTGTAAGATGACACAACCACCTGACCTACCTTCAATTTAAGATGTTCTTCTGTTAAATGAGTTTCCTGTACAAATACTATATCTATTTTTTCCTTTTTTAGTTATGTCAATAATCTTATTCTCTTGATTTGGTTATGTATTCCATTAACATTAATATCATAAACTTCAACGTATTCATTCTGTTAGCCCATGTTTTTTTTTTACATAGCACCCTCTCAGATCCTCCAACTCTCTTTCTTCCACCACATCTTGAAAATTAACATATCTTTCTACACATGTTGACACAAACACCCTGAAAAAAATTGAGAACCATAAAAAGACTGTAAAAAAGAAAACGTAGAGAACCCCCCACCCCCCACCTTATTGAGTTGCCCTTGCTGACCTGCAGGACAACCACAACACCCTTAATGATGGAGTCCACACACCCCTCCCACAATCTGTTCTCCCTCCAGCCATCTGGGAAGAGGCACCAAAGCGTTTTGGCCCTCATGACCAGATTATGAGACAGCTTTTTCCCCTAAGCCATAAGGCTTCTGAACTCTGGGGACACAGGGTAACATGATATTTAATAAGTGATATGTTATTTATGATACGTTATTTATAAAAATTGTTACTGAGGTAATTTATCCATGTAAATAACCAGTTCCATGGTCTGGAGAAATGCTCTCTTGTTTTCCTTGTTGGAGCTGCTTGTAGTACTCCCACAGACAGACCCAGACCACTCTCTGGGTAAAACTGTTTCTCTTCCCACCTCTTCTATGCCCCCGGCGAATCATTTAGCGTACAAGCTGAGCTTCGGCATCCTTCCTGACCGCTTTAACGGCGAATTTTATTTGAACCTGGAAGGACAGTGAGCTGTCAGATACCTGAGTGTAGAACACCAGAATAAGGGTCACTGGGAGACAGGCAGATGGACTTCTGAGCTCTGCGGCCATAACGCCTCACAGGCCTGTGGACCAATGGGGTAACAGGCTCATCCAGTTCCTGTCTGTTGAAGCAAACACAATATTGATCATAAGGGAGACCGTTCTGCCCAGCCTGCCCATGCTACATTTTGTCACAGGGTCACTCATCGAGTCTGGAAGCAGGCCCTTCGGCCTACTGAGCCAGTACTGACCATCTGGCCAGATCCTCCCACTCACCCACACAGTAGGAGCAACTGATCAACCAGCCCACACATCACCAGAAGGACACCCTTGTGTGAGTAGGGGGGAGCATGCGAACTCCACGCAGGCAGTGGTTCACTGGAGTTGTGTGGCAGCAGTTCTACCTACTGTGCTATTGTCCCACCCTTCGATGAGTTTAACCCTCTCTTTCCTGTGGCACTTCTCTTTGTAAGCGAGTGTCCAACTCACAGATGGTGGTTCCCAATGGACCTACTGCTCCTTTCCATCCAGGCAGTAGGGGAACCAGAGCCAAGGACCAAAGATCTCTGCTCCCCGTACCATCTTCCCTCCCCAGCACCCCCTTTTCCCTTTAAATCCGCCCTGCCCCAAACAAAGTAGTTCCTTGTCACATGTACTGAAGTGTAAAAACGCTAGAGGATGTAATGACATGATACACTACATCCTCTAGTTATTTTTTGTCTCTGCCCAAACAAGGCATCTCCCGACTTTATGTGTATTTCACATCCCTTCCAATTAACTTCAGTGTAGATACAAATTGTGTTTGCTGCCAATTCGGTTTTCCACCAAAGAGCAAAACCAAGATCGCTTTCTCTGTCCAGTGTTTGAAGCATTACCAGCTGATATCTGCTGGTGGCAATGTTGAGCTTGGGAGAAAACAAGTTCAGTTATGGGAGTACTGATTTGGTGACAATTCTGAGCAGACTTGGTAAATTATTACCAATTAATTCAAGATGACTAGTTCGTACTGATCAAGACCGCTAGATTATTATTAAGGATTTGCAGGCTTTCTTGTTTAATATGAAAGAAAATGGCAGCATTGCTGGAGCTGCTATAACGGCAGTGCTGCCACTGGTATGCACAGGAGAGCGGGGAGCAGAGACACAGCGCTTTTCCAAAGGGTTCAACCACCCCATCCTAATATGCACAGACTTTAAACGGTCTGTTAAAGGAGCAGATGGTGACTGTAACTAAAATGCTGCAACTGCAGGGTCTGGGCCCAAGATGGCGGCGCCTGTGTTAGGCAACAGCCACCAGGGGTTGCAGATTCTGGGGGTGCAGCGGAGCAGGGCACCAGAGATGTGGAGAAATAACGCCCCCCCCCCCACTGAAAAGAAGCAAAAGAGACGACCCTACAAGCCGGTGACTGCAGTGGTGGACCAGCGAGTAGCTCAGCGGCTGAGAGGCCCACAATTGCAGTCGGAGGACCTGCAGGCTGCTGGAGACCGGTTCGTGGGAACAAGGTCTCGGAGCTGGGATTCGAGAGCGTACTAAGGGCAAAATGTGCCTGCGAAGGGCTTTGGGCGCTGAGACCTTCCCGATCGTGTCGGGGGGTTTGGATCTGGAGCTCAGGTTGCAGATGGATCTTCTGCAGAGGCTGCAGGTGCACTGAAGGCAAATCCATGGACACAGCGACTCTGAAGGGGGCTGTCTTCTGCTTCTCTTTTTCTTGTACTGCAAGGGGCTTCAGGTGACACTCAATACACTCTGTCTGCTAAGGAGGCAAGATTCTGAGCACCTGCAAGGTTTGCGCAACTACCCAGGCACGCTTGATCGCGTTGGGGGTTTGCATCTGGAGCCCGGGTTGGCGATGGTTTGGACTGGAGTCCGTGCAGCTGTGGGAGCACTGGAGGCGAATCCACGGAAGCTCAATGACTCGGGGGGGTGGGGGGGGGGGGAAGAATTCTTTTTCTCTGGCTGTAAGGGGTACTGCACAATTTCTGCTGATAACGAAACTTTGCCTACCTTACAGGAGATGAAAGGAAATTTTGTGTATTATCACATTTTCTGGCTTATTAAGTGATAATAAAATCTTGAATCTAATTACGAGCATGTTTTCAGGCTAACTAATAAATTCGCTGGGACAGTGGTAAATTATTGGCTTGCTTTATGGTACAGCATGCATCATGCACCAGATTGCTAGTTTAGCAGAGTGGAAACAGGCTCTTTGGCCCATCCTGCCCACACCGTCCAATATGTCCCACCCACACTAGTCCCACCTGCCCACCTTTGGCCCATATCCCTCTAAACCTATCCTATCCATGTGTCTGTCCTATTATTTTCTTAAATATTGCGATTGTACCTGCCTCAACCACCTCCCTTCACAGCCCGCTCCATACACCCACCACCCTTTGTGTAAAATAGTTCCCCTCGGGTTCCCGTTAAATCCAATATTCCCGATTCCCCTACTCAGGGCAAAATGCTCTCTGCACTTCTATGAGATTGTGTGGTGGTGAGGCATGACCCACCTCTCCTGACTTGTCTGCCCCTTGATGCTGTCTATGGCACACTCCAGGGAGATCTGCAGGGACTCCAGCTGCTCCATGGTCTCCCGTATCAAGAAGCGGGTCACAAACTGCTCCAGCATCGATGAGCTCTGGTACTCCTGGCAACAGATGGACAATCAGTCAGAGCCTGGTCTGGAAGGTCACCTGCAGTCAGCCCAACATCTATCTGTCAGCTGAGGACAAACAAACCCCAAACCTGCAGGAGACAATCCACTCCCTTGACCCAAACGTATCCTCATCCAACATTATACCAACACATTTTCACATTTCAGCTTACCTGAACACATTGACTGCCCGTGTGCCTGGTGCTTAAATACTTTAACAATAGAGCACTTAAGACCATAAGTCATGGAGCAGAAATAAGCCAATCGGGCCATCGGGTCTTACCCGCCATTCAATCATGAGCTGATCCATTTTCCCACTCAGCTCCACCGCCCAGTCTTTGATGCCCCGGCTAATCAAGAACCTATCAATCTCGACCTTAAATACACCCAAAGACCTGGTCCCCACAGCCACCTGTGGAAATAAATTCCACAGATTTAGCATCCTCTGGCTGAAGAAATTCTTAAGCATCTCTGTTCTAAACAGACACCCTTCAACCCTAAAGTTGGCCCTCTTGTCCTAGACTCTCCCACCATGTGAAACAACCTTTCAACATCCACTCACAATATCTCAAGATGAAGGAACTGAAGCAGGTCATTCAGCCCATCGAGCCTTGAGCTAAACTGTTCTCACATCTAGCTCCAAATTCCAGCCTTTTCCTCATATCCCTTGATACCCCAACTAATTAGATACCTATCTATCTCCTCCTTAAACTCCCCAATGCTCAGCTGTAGGTGGCAACGAATTCCACAAATCCACGACCCTCTGGCTAAAGAAATTTCTCCTCATCTCTGTTTTAATTCTAAGACTGTGCCCTCCTGTCCTGGCTTCACCCAACAAGGGAAACATCTTATTCACATCTACTCTGTCCAATCCTTTTATCATTCAAAAAGTTTCTATGAGATCCTCCCTCATTCTTCTATAGTCCAATGAATACAGTCCAAGAGCCGCTAAATGTTCCTCATATGTTAGCCCTTGCATTCTGCGAATCTCCTGGTAAATCTTCTCTGTAGTCTCTCCAACATCATTACGTCCCTTATAAGGGGCCCAAAACTGAACACAGTACTCCAAAGGAGGTCTCATCGGTGTTCTATAGAGCCTCATCAACACCTCTTTACTCTTATACACTATTCCCCTTGAAATGAATGCCAACATAGCATTTGCTTTCTTTACTGATGATCCAACCTGGTGGGTTTACCTTTAGGTTATTGTGCACGAGGACCTCCAAGTCCCTTTGCACTTCTGAATCTTGAATTTTCTCCCCATCCAAATAATAATCTGCCTGTTTATTTCCTCTTCCAAAATGTACAACCGTATATTTCTCAACATTGTATCTCATCAGCCATTTCTTTGCCCTCTCTCCTGAACTGTCCAAATCTCTCTGCAACCTATTGGTTTCTTCAACACTTCCTACTCCACCACCTATCTTGGTGCCATCTGCAAACTTCGCCATAAAACCTTTCAATCCATAATCTAAATCATCAATATACATTGTAAAAAGAAGTGGCCCCAACATCGGTCCCTGCAGAACACCACTCGTATCCAGCAACCAACCAGATCAGGATCCCTTTATTCCTACCCTTTGCTTCCTGCCTATCAGCCAATGCTCCACCCAATCTAACATTTTCCCTGTAATTCCATAGGCTCTCATCTTATTAAGCAGCCTCTTATGTGGTACCCTATCTAAGGCCTTTTGAAAATACACAACATCCAGAGCCTCTCCCTTGTCCATCCTACTTGAGATTGCATCAAAAATTTCCAATAGGGTGGTCAGGCAGGATCTTCCCTTCATGAAACCAGGCTGGCTTGGACCTATCATGTCATACACCTCAAGGTATTTCATAACCTTGTCCTTGAGGGTGGACTCCAATAACTTTCCAACCACCAACGTCAGACTAATAGTGCTAGAATTTGCTTTTTTCTGCTTCCCTCCTTTCTTAAAGAGCAGAACCACATTTTCAACCTTCCAGTCCTCTGGAACCAGGCCAGAGTCTATTGATTTCAGGAAAATAATTTCCAATGCCTCCACAATCTCCTAAGCCAACTCCTTCAGAACCTGTGGGTGAACATCATTCGGTCCAGGAAACTTAGTCCATTTAGCTTACTCTCTAGTAATCTTGACAGTACTTAATTCTATTCCGAGACCTCTGACTATCAGGCATTTGTTATTGTCTTCCACGGTGAAAACTAATGCAAAACACTCATTTAGTTCCTCTGCCATCTCTGTTACCCCTTATAATTTCTCCAGCATCATTTTCAATCGGCCCTCTATCTACCCATGTCTCTCTTTTACTCTTTATATATTAAAAAAAAACTCTTAGTATCCCCTCTTGTATGTCATCTTTTCTTTCCTAATCACTTCCTTTATCTCTTTAAGTGATTTTTTAAAAGTTTCCAAGTTCTGTTTTCCCATTAATTTTTGCTCCATGTCTGCCCTCCATTTTGCTTTTATTTTAGCCCTAACCTCCCTTGTTAGCCACATTTGTGCCATTTTCCATTCATAATTTTCTTTTTTCTTGTAATATATCTATCCTGCACTTGTAGAAATATCATCCAACTCTGCTCTGCTGTCCCTCCATCCATCTTACTTTTCCAGTCAACTTGGGCCAGTTCCTCTCTCATACCACTGTCATTTCCTTTGTTCCACTGAAATATTGACATGCCTGATATCAGCTTTTCCTTTTCAAATTTGAAGCTGAGCTCAATCATATTATGATCACTACTTCCTAAGGTTCCATTACCTTCAGTTCCCTAATCACCTCAGGCTCATTACACAGCACCCAATCCAACACAGCCGATTACCTGGTGGCATTATAGACAAGCTGCTCCAAAAAGCCATCCCTTAGGCATTCTACAAACCTCTCTCCTGCAATCCAGTACCTTCCTGACTTTCCCAATCGCCTTTCATGTTAAAGACCCCCATAATTATTTTAACATTTTCCTTCTGACACACTTTTCCTATTTCCAGCTATAACTCGTCCATTTCCCAACTGGTATTTGGAGGCCTGTATATAACTGCTAATAGGGTCCTTTTACCCTTGCCATTTCTTAACTCAACCCATAAGGATTTTACCACTTCTGACCCTATGTCCCTTTCTTCTAGTGATTTAATATCATTGCTTACCATCAGGGCCACTCCACCCCCTTTACCTACCTGCCTATCTTTCCTATACACTGTGTACCCTTGGACATTCAGCTCCCAATCACATCCATCATTAAGCCATGTCTTGGTGATGGTCACGTCATATCTTTTAACAAGGTCATCCGCTTTATTCGTAATGCTCTGTGCGTTTAAGTATAGTCTCCTTAGACCAGTATCTGTTACCGATTTTGCTGTCTTTTTATTGCACAGCAAATTATCCCGTCTTTTCACCTGCCCATCCTTTTTGTCATCTTTGCTGCACAGTATTTTTGACATTCCTATTTTCCTCTTTCTCGACCCTAACACCCTGGTTCCCTCCTACCCTAATCTCCTGCCCTCATATCCTGATTCCCACCCCCACCCCCTGCCAAACTAGTTTAAACCCTCCCCAGCAGCTCTAGCAAACCTACCTGCCAGAATATTGGTTCCCCCTCCAGTTCAGGTGCAGCCTATCTTTTTGTAGAGCTCAGACCATCCCCAGAAGAGATCCCAATGATACAGAAATCTGAACCCCTGCCCCAATTCTTCAGCCACACCTTCATCTGCCATAATTTCCTGTTCCTACCCTCTCTGGTGCATGATAATCCTGAAATTACCACCCTTGAGGTCCTGCTTTTTAACATCTTTCCTAACTCCCTGTATTCCCTCTTCAAGACCTCATCCCTACTCCTATCTATGCCATTGGACCCCATGTGGACCACGACACCCTCGCCCTCCAGAATGCTATGATCACCATCAAGGACATCCCTGACCCTGGGAGACAATGTACCATCCGAAGCCTCAATCTCATTTACAGAACCCCCTATCCGCTTGTCTAACCAACTAGTTGCCAATCACCATCGCTCTCCTCTTCTCCACCCTTCCCTTTTGTGTTGGGGGCGCCCAGCCTCTGTGCCAGAGACATGACCACTTCGACTTATCCCTGGTAGGTTATCCTACCAACAGTATCCAAAATAGTATACCTATTATTGATGGGAACGGCCACAGGGGTACTGTTCACTGTCTGCATTTTCCCCTTCTCTCTCCTGACAGTCACCCAGTTACCTGTTTCCTGCCATTGAGGGGTGACTGTCTGCATGAAACTCCTGTCTATAACTGCCTCTGCCCCCCTTAATGGCCATGTCTTTCAACATTTGAAATGCTTCAATGAGATCCCCTTCATTCTTGTAAATCCCAATGTGTACAGGCCAAGCTGTCAAATGCTCCTCATACTATAACCCTTTAATTCCCAGAATCATCCTTGTGGACCTCCTCCGAATCTTCTCCAATGTCAGCACATCCTTTCTTAAATGAAGAGCCCAAAACCGCTGTCAATACTCTAAAGTGAGGTCTAACCAGTGCCTTATAAAATATCATATCCCTGTTTTTAATATTCCATCCTTCTTGAAATGAATGCTAGTATTGTATTTGCTAAGTGTTCTACACTTTGATTTTAGAGTCATACAGATCGGAACAGGCCACTCAGCCCAACCTGTCCATGCTGTCCAACATGGCATTCTGGGCCAAGTTCCATGGCCCATTCCCTTCCTATCCGTGTATCTGCCCAAATGTTGCAATTGCTCCCACTTCTACAGCTTCCTCTGGCAGCTCCTCAAAAATGCGGGTCACTCTCTGAGTGAATGGTTACCCTTACGTCCCACTTAAATCTCTCCCCTCTCACCTTAAACCTATGTCCATCAGAGCTGGTATTGTCTCCCCTGGGCAAAAGGCCGTGAGCTTTTGCTTTGTCCATACTCATCACCATTTTATTATCTAAACCAAAATAAATGCAAAATTTTTTCTTTCACTATTTCACAAACACGCCAGCAAATCTAGAGCACGTTTTTGTAGACATCATATACCTAAAACATGCAAGACCCTTTTCTTACAGGTGAACATACAACTAAAGAGTAAGTCACACAGTCAGCTGAGCTGCCCCACCACTTAATAAGATCACAGTTGATCTGGTTGTAACTTCAACCCCACATTTCCATCCACCAACCCTGATCCTTCCCCTCCTTGCCCATCACTCATCGACTTCTGCGTATTCAAACAAAGTTTCCAATATCCCTTGAAGGAGGAAGGTGCACAACGCTGGGGGGAAAAAATGGCCCCATCTCTGACTTAAATGGTGGCCCCTTATTCTTAAACAGCATCTCCAATGACTATTGGGAGTTCCGCAGGGATCTGTTCTTGGACCCCCCCGCTCCTGGTGATTTTTATAAATGACCTGGATGAAGAAGTAGTGGAATGGGCCAGTAAGTTTGCAGATGATACGAAAATTGGAGGCGTCGTGGTTAATGCTGAAGGCTGTCGTGGGTTACAACAGGATGTAGAGTTGGGAAGAAGAGTGGTAGGTGGAGTTCAATACTGATAAATGTGAGGTGATGCATTTTGGAAGGTCAAACTTGAAGGCAGAGAACATGGTTAATGATAGAATACTTAACGGTTTGGAAGAACACAGGGACCTTGGAGTCCAAATCCATACATCTCTTAAGGTCACTATGCAAGTTGACAGAACAGTTAAGAAAGTCTATGATATGCTGGGCTTCATTAGTTCATGGGGGAGTGAGGTAATGGTTCAGCTCTATAAATCTCTGGTGGGACCACACTTAGAATATTGAATTCGGTTGTGATCACCTCTTTATAGGAAAGACGTGGGAAGTAAAGAGAGGGTGCACAGGAGATTTATCAGGATGTTGTCTGGATTGGAAAATAGATACTATGAGACAAGGTTAGCAGAGCTAGGGCTATTCCCTTTGGAGCGAAGAAGGGTGAGAGGAGACTTTTACAGGTCTACAAGATTATGAGAGGCATACGTAAGGTGGACAATCAGCACTGGTTTCCCAGCATGGAAGTAGCAAATACCAGAGGACATCTGTACAAAGTGAAAGGAGGAAAGTTTAGGAGAGACATTAGGGGGGATGTTTTTTTACACAGAGAGGTGTGGGTGCCTGGAATGCATTGCCAGGGGTGGCGGTGGAGGGTAGTACAGCAGAGGCATTTAAGAGAGTCTTTGGCACATGAATGAAAGAAAAATAGAGGGTTACGAGGTCAGGAGGGATGTGTTTTCTATTGGTTGGTATATACGGGTTGGCACAATATCGTGAGCCAAAGAGCCTGTACTGTGTTGTAGTGATCTATATGCAAGTTTGAAAAAGAACCCTGAAGCAGAAAACACTGCAGGTCAGGCAGCATCTGTGGAGAGAAAAAGAGATTGAATGGTTTGGGTTAAAGACACTTCGCCAGGCATGACTATCAACCCCCTGGGACTCCTTTACGTCTTCTGAATTCCACTCAATGGCTCCTCACTCAAGTACAAGAAAATAAGGGCAGTATTTGGTCCCTCAAGCCTGACTCATATCTCAGTAGAATCTTGGGGGATCTACCCCAGGCCTCAATTACCCCTCTGTGCCAGATCCGCGTAGTTCTCAATCCCCCAATCTTTCTCGGAAGGCACCATCTTCACCCCTGTAATCAACCTAGTGATCATCAAGGCAATTATATCCTTTTTTAAGTGAGGAGACAGTCCTCCTGTATGATCGTATGGGTGGCGCAGCAGTTAGCGCAACGCTGTAACTGTGCCAGCGATCAGGGCCAGGGTGCAAATCGCATGCTGTCTGTAAGGAGTTTGTATGACTCCCTGTGGTCTGCGTGGGTTTTTCCCTGGTGGCTCTGGCTTCCTCCCATCCTTCAAAACGTACTGGGGCTGTAGGCCATTTGGGTGACACGGGATCGTGGCCCAAAAGGGCCTGTTACTGTACCGTCCATCTAAATTTAAAAATAGGCCATGTACAATTGTAGTAGGACCTCCCTAATTTGGTCTTCCTTGTAATAAATATTGCCCAACCAGAGTTAAAATGTGCTTGTTACACCAGTGTTTAACCAGAGTGCCTCATCAGTTTGTAGAAAAGTTTCTGGATTTTGAAAATGGTCTCATCCAACAGAGGCATCTTCTCCACACAGATACTTGGTGGGCATCATAGATGGGATGGGGTGAATGGCCTGTTTTGTCCTCTGTGTCTCTCTGACCAGACGTCCCAGGTAATGATCCCATTGCAGTGGAATGTCATCCTCCCTGATTTCACACTCGCCTTTCTGAAACTGCTAAGTCTAATTGGTGCGCTGGCATCTCAGAATCCCGGAGCCACAAAGTCGGAGATTCACCTGGGGCCACTAATACTGCATCACTGTTCGATTAAATTATTTCCCAGAGTAATCCATCGCCTTAATGAGACAGCATTGAAGCTAGCTGGCTCCAACTTCCTTCCAAAGACAGCTGTGTGGGAAGAACTCAATGAAAATAAATGTAGACTCGATCATTTAAAATTACAATGACCCACTGCAAATCATTATAAGTTAACAATTTATTTCATTCAATTTAAATGTAATGCTCTCGAATTACCTTACTTACTGGCAGCACTTCATTTCATATGTTCAAGTGGTCTGCCATACCTCTGAGCTCAAGTTGCAACCAGGTTAAAAAAAAAGGCTAAAAATTTAAAACAATAACCACGTCATTCTGAGTGAACTGAGAGAATATCTTCGATAGGGTGGCGATACCAATGGAGGCATTACATTACTTGGAAGATCGAGATCTGCCTAATTAGCAAGCTCTGCCTGACCTAGGACATCTAGTCATGGAGCACAGAAACAGGACCCTCCAGTCCATGACAGCCACCATCTATCTATTTATCATTTGTCTCTTTGCCTATCCATCTCCTGTCAGGAAAGAAATACAGGAGTATCAGAGCCAGAACCACCAAGCAAAGAAGTAGCTTCTTCCCATGGGCAGTGAGACTGATGAATAACTGAATTAAATGTTCACACTAACCTTCTGATACTCCAGTATTTATTGAACGGTACTTATTTATGTTACATATGCATATTTAACCAACATATATCTTGCTTGTCTGTATGTATGTTATGTCTGGTTGTGTGCCTGGATGTTTCGCCCTGACAACCGGAGAACGTTGTTTCGTCGAATTGTACTTGTGCAATTCAAATGATAAAAGAATTTGAACCTCTATCTCTCTTTCTTTCTACCATCTGTCTGTCTACAAGATTATGAGAGGCATAGATAGGGTGGACAGCCAGCGCCTGTTTCCAAGGGCAGGAATAGAAAACACCAGAGGACATGTGTACAAAGTTATGGGAGGGAAGTTTAGGGGAGACATCAGGGGTTGAGTTTTTTTTTATGTGGAGTGTTGCCTGGAGTGCCTTGCCAGGGATGGCGCTGGAGGCTGAAACATTAGGGGCATTTAAGAGTCTGCTAGACAGGCACATGGATGAAAGAAAAATAGAGGGTTACGGGGTAGGGAGGGTTTAGTACTTTTTTAAAGGAATATATGGGTCAGCACAACATTAAGGGCCAAAAGGCCTGTACTGTGCTGTAGAGTTCTATGTTCTATCTCTTTATCTTTTGTATTTATTAGCTTTTTCTCTTCCATTGTTCTGCCTTGTGTGTTCATGACTGAACATTGCAGTGGAGTAAAGGATCTTTGGCACAGTCTGGAAAATAGAAGCTCGGAGGAGTGAAACACAGAAGTCTACAGGCACCGTGATTGTGGAGGAACTCAGCCAGGCTCACAGCGTCCACAGGAGGTAAATATATATTACCGACATTTCGGACCTGAGCCCTTCTTTAAGCAAAGAACAGGCAGCCATCTGAATAAAGACTGGGGAGAGAAAGGGGGAGGAATGGGGGTGGGGGTGAAATCCAGACCAAGAGACAAAAGGTGTTAATTGGATAAGAGGAAAAGCGAATTGATTTTGTGAAAGGAGACAGAAGGTAAAGGGGGGAGTGAGAGAGACAGAGACAGAGAGAAAGAGACAGAGGGATGAAGATGGGGCGGGGGCATTCAATGGAAACTGGAGAAGTCGATGTTAATGCTATCCGGTTGGAAGGTGCCCTGATGGAAGACAAGGTGCTGTTCCTCCAATTTGCGGGTGGTCTCAATCTGGCAGTGCATGAGACCATGGACAGACAAGCCAGCAAGGGAATGGGATGGGGAATTGAAATGGGTGGCCACTGGGGGGGATCCATGCTACTGCGGCAGACGGAGCAAAGGTACTCAACAAAGTGATCTCCCACACTGCGTCCAGTCTCTCTGATGTGGACCACATGTATGCATTCAATTATATGACAATGAATTTCACTCATCCCTTCGCAATGTGGTCAAGGGTTAAGGCTGTTCCTCCATCTACATGACGCATACAAATCAAATGTTTGCTCTTGAACACTTGCGTTGATTGAGACTCTTGCCTCTCAACAAGAGAAGACTGATGGTTGACCTGAAACAAAATCTTCAAGGCTAAAACAGGGATTGGGGTAGAGATGAAGAACGTTTTTTTAAAAATTGTGTGCAGGACTAGTACTGAAAGATGCTTGTTAAATAAATCCAATGAGAGAGGAGTTTAGAAGAAATATCTTTACTCAGAGAGCAGATGGAAAGTTGAACTCAGCACCTCAAGGAATAGTTAAGTGAAGTACCATTTAAGGAAAAGCAGGTTGGGGATAAAATACTAGACATTCTGTGCACCTTGGGAAATTGAGCCAAACTTCAAGAAACCCAACTGCATGTTGGATAGATTAATAAAATATGTTGGGCTGACTCAGTTCTATATCCAGGCTGGGGTGATTTATTCAGAGTTACTGAATGCAAATAGCATGTTTGAGGTTGAGTGGAGGTGGGGACAACCACAGATTGGCATGGGCCTTGTTTGGCTGATGTCAGGATAGGCTTTTAATTTTAATCACTCACATTCAATGGTTACATGATATAAGTTTGGAAAAAATTAGACCTGATATTAAAGCTGCAAAGTGTGAATTTGATAAGATGTGGGGCCCATTATCATAATCTGAAGATTGAAGTGGAGTCTGGGGGCTGTTATTCAATTCAATTCATATCTACAGTATATACAGATAACCTTGTTTAGAGGGAGGGGGTAGATAAGTAGGGATTAAAAATGCTTTTCCTTTTTATAATTAAGACAAATAGAAAAGGGGGATTTAACTACCAATCATGGATCATATCACAGAACAACACGATCACATCAGAGAATTTAAAAAAAACTTATATAAGGGAATCTTAAATGATTTATTTATATTATTTTTGTATTCAATATTATTGTTGGACATAGTTACAAGTTATAATTTAATTGTTTAGTTATTATAATTATAGAATTTGATATCTTGAAAGAAATAAGTTCATTCATAATAATTACGTTTATGCTTCTAATTTACAATTGATATGTGCATCCGATGAAATGGTGCAGCCGAGGTGGGTAAACTGGTTGACCGTTTTGAGTTCTGTGTGCCCGATGGAGATGTGAGGGGGCTGGTGGTCATGGTGGGGAGCTGGCTGATGGAGGACCTCAGTTTTCTTCAGGCTGACTTCCAGGCTAAACATTTTGGCAGTTTCCGCAAAACAGGACGTCATGCGCTGGAGAGCTGGCTCTGAATGGGCAACTAAAGCGGCATCGTCTGCAAAGAGTAGTTCACGGACAAGTTGCTCTTGTGTCTTGGTGTGAGCTTGCAGGCGCCTCAGATTGAAGAGACTGCCATCCGTGCGGTACCAGATGTAAACAGCGTCTTCATTGTTGAGGTCTTTCATGGCTTGTTTCAGCATCATGCTGAAGAAGATAGCAAAGAGGGTTGGTGCGAGGACGCAGCCTTGCTTCATGCCGTTGTCATCTGATGCAAGGATCGACAAAGAGAGCCAATCACCTGAAGAAACACACAAAGATCTGCGTGTACAGAGCCGTTGTCATACCCACGCTCCTGTTCGGCTCCGAATCATGGGTCCTCTACCAGCATCACCTATGTCTCCTAGAACGCTTCCATCAGCACTGTCTCCGCTCCATCCTCAACATTCATTGGAATGACTTCATCACCAACATCGAAGTACTCGAGCTGGCAGTATGCAAGCATCGAATCCATGCTGCTGAAGACCCAACTGCGCTGGGCGGGTCACGTCTCCAGAATGGAGGACTATCGCCTTCCCAAGATCGTGTTATATGGCGAGCTCTCCACTGGCCACCGAGACAGAGGTGCACCAAAGAAGAGGTACAAGGACTGCATAAAGAAATCTCTTGGTGCCTACCACATTGACCACCGCCAGTGGGCTGATATCGCCTCCAACCGTGCATCTTCGTGCCTCACAGTTTGGCGGGCAGCAACCTCCTTTGAAGAAGACCGCAGAGCCCACCTCACTGACAAAAGACAAAGGAGGAAAAACCCAACACCCAACCCCAACCAACCAATTTTCCCTTGCAACCGCTGCAACCATGTCTGCCTGTCCCGCATCGGACTTGTCAGTCACCAACGAGTCTGCAGCAGACGTGGACATACCCCTCCATAAATCTTCGTCCGCGAAGCCAAGCCAAATAAGAATTGATATGTGATAGCTCTATATGGTTTGATTTATATTATCATTAATATACCTTGTGTAAAGAGTTTTTTGTTAAACTCAATAAAAATATTTTAAAAAGAAATGTTTTAATTTTATACCCAAATAAACTTCTCATGTCAAGTCCCACCTGAAGCTGTGGGCGGCTCTGAGGGACTCGTGTCCCTTTGCTGTAAACACCTGGTAATGCTGTGCGTCATGTTTGCAGTCAGGATAGTTGTACACAGGAAAAACAATGGTGACAATACATGCCTCTCTCTGGTGTCTGCATGATACACACACCTACACACTCACAAACATGCAGATGCTCCTCAACTTACGATGGGGTTACGCGTAAGCTTATAAAGATTTCTGCACCTACCGAAAATCATCACCTTGCCTACCTTAAATGTGCTTAGACCACTTACCATAGCCTACAGATGGGAAAATTTATATAAAACAAAGCCTATTTCATAATTAAACATTGAATACCTTTTATTCCACCATTTTAAATCATAAAATATAGCGCCAGCCAAAGCACCAATCAGTTGTTGTGCGATAACCAATAACGTCAGTCACACCAACACCACCATGTGGCAGATTGTGGAATATACAGTACCAAGTGACTACAGACAGGTATTTTCATTGGAAGGCATATTGCTATTGTACCATCGTAACTTCGAAAAATTGTAAGTTGAGCCATTGTGTGTAGAGGAGCATCAATATAAGGAGCTATGCATGTCAGTAGTGAGTTTCCAAGAGTTCAGCACATACATGCTGAGGTGGGAGCTGTCAAAGCTGGTGGCTCCAGCCAGAATGTCTGAACCGAGGAAGGGGTGTCAGGGATGGGAATGGCCAAACTGTATTTCGATGAGATGATCAGTGGGGTTAAACACTCATGGGAAGCATACGTAGCAGTTGTTGCTCTCCAAGAAAGGTGCTAGCCTTGGCTTTACAGTGCCAACATCATCTCTAGCACTGAGGTCATCCCCAGTGGTAATGGAGCACGCACAAACTGTGGATGTTAGAACCTGACCTGAACAAACAGAAGCTGTGGGTCAGCCAGGTCAAAGCTGGTATTGTTTGGAAGCGGGAAGGGTGGAGAGAAAGATAGAGGGAGAGACTGGGATAGGGGGGAAGGTTGGATAGAAAAGTAGAATGGGAACAGATAGAGAGATGGAGGTGAGGGATGCCTGAATTTGGAAAAATAATCAATTTTCATGCCATTAAGAGCATCTATGCGGAGTATAACGCGTTGTTCCTCAAGTTTACATTTAGCCTCACCTTGGCAATGGATGAAGCTGAGGACAGACATGTCTGTGTGAGCGTGGAAAGAAGGGAGGGGAGGGAAGTAAAATAGTGGGCATATAAAACAATCAACCTCAGTTATGTCTACTTGTGATTCACATAAGTGCATCACACTCACAGAAAGTAGTGAATACAGGTGCAGAATTTTCAGAAGCATTTCATGATCGACTATCTACTTTAAATCATAAAAAAATATAAAATGTGTAATTGAACTTCCATGGCTGGGGATGTAATGGAAGATTCTAACCTGTTTTTTTAAACTTGCAGCTCTGGGTTCTGCAAGGCTGAGAACCTACTTGTGTTTTAGAATCAGCATACATAAGCAAAATTCCACCAAGGGACCAGAGATGCTGTTATCTGAAGAAAGGACATCTGTGTACCGAGAACATTTAATCTTCCTACTTGTTTTGATCACAGACTGTCAGAGGCCTAGCCTTGATGCAGAATAAACCACTGTATTCAAAGTGATAAGCTGAACATTATGTTATTCGTTAATAGCCTAGCATGCTAGCTTGCTCGCTTATCTTTCTTGCTGCGCTGGGAATAGGTGCTTGGGTAAGCAGTTTTTGGGTAATATAAGCCATGGTCCCGCTGCTAAAGTTTGAGACTCTCCAAGAGGTGGCAACATCTCTCAGCAAGAAAAAGAAGAACTTCTGGAGTCCAGCCAACGTCCCGGTCAGGGGAGGAGGAGAAGCTGCTACCGGCGCCCTGACAACCTACTACAAGTGTGCAGTTGTTGCCTCGCTTCGGCAGTTGGGACCAGTCAAAGCGTTGATAAGTATAGTTGGGAAGGGCTTGCATATTGTAGTGTGAAATCAACTTTTGAATTTGTAATAAACATTTGTATAAACTGAACTGCTCTCGGTGTGTGTGTCTATTTTCTTTCGGTAGCTCAAACACTGTGACCAATCTAAAATGAACAAAATGAGAGGTATAAGTTTACCCAAGACGGGGACTCTCGGGTTATAAGCCTGTAGTCTAAAAGCAGTGACACATGGCCAAAAAGCTGCTACTTTTACAGGTCTTTCTTTTTGCTAATGCTGGTATTGCAGATTTCCACAGCAGCAAGAAACGTAATGAGCAGATGATTCAGGGATTCAGCTATGCAAAAGCGTAGTAAGGCTGGCACTCAATTAACTGAGACCCAGCAATGCAGGTAATGCAGCACCAGTGAGTTACTGGGATTTTGGGGTACAATGCAGAACAGCCCCTTCAGCCCATCTCATCCAGGCCAACCAAGTTAGCATTCCAGGCTGATCCCATTTGCCTGCATTGGTCTGTGCCCTTCTAAGCCTTTCCTATCCATATATTTTAGATGTTATTACTGCGCCAGCAACCCAGGTTGGAATCTAGCACTGACTATAAAGTGTTTGTACATTCACCCTGTTTCTACGTAGGTTTCCTCTCACCATTCAAAGCGTATGAGGTTTTAGGTCAATTGGACTTCATAGGTTTAAATAGCGGGAATCGACTTGTGTAAATTTGTCCATTTGTCCAAATGACTCTCAAATGTTGCAAGTCTATTCCATTCTACAGCTTCCTCTGGTGACTAGTTCCAGATATTTAGACATACAGCACAAGAACAGGCCCTTCAGGTCCACAAGCCCTTCCCCCCACAAAATACACCACTTAACCTACAACCCCCTCACCCCCGTATGTTTTTGGAGGGTGAGAGGAAACCAGAGCACCCGGAGGAAATCTAAGCAGGTCACAGGGAGAACGTACAAATTCCTCACAGACCGCCATATTTGAACCCGGGTAGCTGGCACTAACCACTTTGCGAACTGTGGCGCCCCTCACCTTCCCAGTGAAAAATGTTACCCCTCAGGTCCCTTTTAAATCTCTCCTAATTCGGGAGCCAGAGGGCAGAGGTTTAAGGTGAGAACCCCTCTTCACCCCCCTGACTGTTTGAGTCACCACTTCCATGGAACTATGCACCTGTACCCCCTAGGGGTTCCACTTTGGGCTTCCTGACACCCCAAGGCTTTCCTGCCATCAGACTTCGGTGAGTCTTTCTCCAACAACAGAAGAGGAGCTCAAAGGCATCCAGAAAAATGCTGTCCATTGATCTCCTTCACTGTGAATGACATTCAGAAACAGACACGCCATTACTCTACTGATTTACCTTCTCCCACTATGAGTTATTAAGTGGGGCTTCTCAAAGGTGACTGCAGAGCAAAACTCACTTACCTGCAGAACATCTGAGGTGAGGAGCACATACACGTAAAACAGGAACAGCAGAGCAAGGTAAAGAGGGTGGGATAAGGCTGAATGGTTTGTTTATGAGGCTCTGACTTCTATGTGCCAAAGAGAATGGTCTGCACTCCAGGGTGAATGGGACTCACTGGATATCAAGGAATTGATGAGCCAAATGGCCTCCTTCTCCGCTATAATTTACACACTACGTCTGTTGATTTGATATCAGGTGTAAAAATACACACGTGAATCACGATAAGTGGCAATTACTTGGAATATGGGAGAGGAACAGGAAACTTAGTGGAAGAGCAGTTTCTTTAGGATACAATTACTTGCACTCTGTTACATAGCATACCTTTTTGGTTTTGTCCATGGCCTTGAGAATAGAGATATTGAGCTGGTGCAATGCAGACAGGACACTTTCATACTCTCCCATGTGCTCAGAGAAATACTCTGCAAAAACAAAAGTTACAGCTCTGACTTCTCTCTTGCTCCAGGCAACTAGTTTATTTTTATCAAACTAAATGAGAGACTAGATCGCAGTATCCCCAAAAATAATTTACAGTCAATTAATTGTTTTTGAATATGATGGTCCCCTTGCACTATTTCTACATAGCCACCCCCACTAACAGCAAAATTATCATCCCTGTACCATCAGGAAATTACCATATTTGCTGGCATACAAGATTAAGCTGACACCCCCCCCCCCCCACCCCCCTGAATTTTCATCTAAAGTGTAGGTTTGAGCTACACCCGCTGTGTAAGATGACCCCAAGTCTGGCACTTACGACTGACCAGTGGAAAGATGCTGCTAGGCACATTTAATATACTAATTCACAATAAGTTAAAAGCAAATTACCCAGTAAAGATTTAAATTTTATGGGCATATTTTTAAATAAACCACCATCAGCTCCCTTATCAGGCTGTTTAAAGCCTATAGAGAGCCAACAGCGGTCGGACCCCACGAGGGACCACTGAGTCTTCACTGTTAAGGTTTGGATTTTATACTTGGCATATAAGACGACCCTTTTTGGTTTTGGGTGACATCTTTAACATTCAAGAACCATCTTATACGCTGGGATATATATGGTATCCAGTGGCCAAGAGTTTCCATTCCTGTTGTCTTTTGTCTCCAATGTGTGTGTGGTACTGAGGCAGTATAGTATGGTAGAGGTTAGCACGCCTTCCTCTTACTGTCAAGGTCCTAGAGTCAATCCTGGCCTCAGATGCTGCCTATCTGAAGTTTGTACATTCTCCCCTTGAGCAGGAGGGCTCCCCCACCCTCTCGGTTTATGGTTTCCTCTTACATAGCAAAGACATGCTGGTACATCAAATGGCCACTGAAAATTAATCCTGGTAAAGGTGATGGCAGTGGGGTGATGTGAGAGATGTAGCAGGGACATGACTAGGGGAATGCTTCTCATAATGTTCTAGACCTCTACCTCTCATCCTCTTTACCCCAAAGAGAAAGGAACTAGACATGTAAAGAAATGCGTCTGGGAAGGTCAAACAAAGCGCAATAAATACCGTATATTTTGGTGGATAAGTCCATCTTCAGCTAAGACGAGACCCCCAATTTCAGTCTGAATTTCATGGTTTTAGCTCATATCAGTGATATAAGATGACCCCTAAACATACCAATACCATACGTGTGTTGATTGAGCTGGCGTCATGTTGACTGAGCTGGTGGGTGTGGCCGGTATAAGGCAATTCAGGGTTCAGTCTGTTGCTAGCTTCCGTCTTAACCAGTTTAAAATTGTTATCATGGAGCCACCAGCAAAACACTGAAAGTATGAAACAAGTTTTAAGTTAAAAGTCTCTAGTGCAATGATTGGTGTGGAGGATGATTTATTGTGGGACACTGACAACGAGGCCGAAACTGACTCTCCAGATTCAGACTGGGACCCGTACGATGATGTGTAAACAGCGAGGCTCCAGATGTGCTTGCCGAGTTCTTTGCCTCAGTCAACAAACCTAGTGATTTTCCTTTATTGGTTTAACACCACATTAGCCATGGATTTTAGTGCAAAATAAAAATTGTGTTCACTATATTAAAATATACTGGCAGCTTAAAAATTTGTTAGAGGGTGGGTTTTGAGTAGAATTTTAAGGTCATTGTTTTTGTATCTGGCCTATAGGACGACCCCTTTTTCTGGGTCCATTTTTGGGTGTTTCAAGTGTCATTTTATCCCCCAAAATATACGGTATTTGGGCACTATCAGCTGTTACGCAACAGGACCGAGCCACAAATCGTGTAGGGAACAAGCCAGCTCAATAACATGGCATTGGAAAGGCAAAGCACTAAATGCTGGAATCCTACACAAAGAAAAGCCAGAAGGTTTCAGCGGGTCAGCCAGCGTCCGCGGAGAGAAATGATCAGTCAATGTGTCAGGTCAGGATGAATGGGGAAGGGGAATACAATACATGAAATTGAAATACAATGTTGGAAAGTGTGCGGTCATGCACTTTTGTAAAAGAAATGGAGGGCAGACTATTATTCAGATGGGGAGAAAATTCTAAATTTTGAAGTGCAAAGGGACTTAGGAGTCCTCATATAAGATATTCTAAAGGTTGACCTCCAGGTTGAGTTGGTGGTGAAGAAGGCAAATGCAATGTTGGCATTCATTTCTAGAAGAATAACATGTAAGATCAGGGATGTAAAGATGAGACCCTAATGTTCTAGTGAGACCTCACTTGGAGAACTGTGTACAGTTTTAGGCACCTTATTTGAGAAAAGAAATGCTGGAATTGGAGACGGTTCAGAGAAGATTTACTAAAATGATACCAGAAATGAAAGGGTTAGCATATACAGAACGATTGTTGGCTCTTGGACTGCACTCGTTGGAGTACAGAAGGATGAGGGGGACCTTATAGAGGCATTTTGAAAGCTGAAAGGCCTGGACAGGGTAGATGCGATAAGATGGTTTTCCATTTTAGGGGAGTCAAGAGGGTACAATTTCAGAATAAAAGTGCATCAACTTAAAACAGTTGTGGAAAAATTTCTTTTGTCGGAAGGTCGTGAGTCTGTGGAACTCGTTGCCACAGGCAGCTGTGGAAGCAAGGTCGTTGGGTGTATTTAAGGCAGAGATTGACAAGTATTTGATTAGTCAGAGCATCAAGGATTAGGGGGAGAAGACCAGAGAGTGGGCCTGAGTGGGAGAATGGATCAGCTCATGGAAGAATGGAGGAGCAGACTCGATGGGTCGATTGGCCTACCTCTTCTCCTATATCTCGTGATCTTTGGGAGACAGCCAGCGTAAAAATCTAGGGTTGGGGAGGCGGGAGTATGCTGGACAAATAAAGATAGGAGAGAGGGTGAGACAGGGTAGAGGGAGACGACCAGGAAAAGGGGTGAGTGGTGAGGGAAAAGTGAGATTTGAGATTGGAAATAAAGGGGACGGAGGAAAGATTTAACTGATATGTAGAATAAAATCATGACAGGCCCACACGGAACAAATAGAAGGACACATTTTCCCTTGGAAAGGATGGGAGAGAAAAATGAGACAGGTGGAGAAAAAAATGTTCTCAACTGAGTGACGGGGTCTGATGTTCTCCACGGAGGCGGAAACCCTCCCACATACAGTAAAACCCCCGGTATCGATCATCTATGGGGATTGGTAGATTCCGGATAAGCATATTTTCCAGTTGCTTGAGATTGGGTGTTGCATGATTGGCAAACTAACCATGAGGGGCGCCAATGTTAAACTTTTGTATTTTTTACCTATTTACTTTACACAATTTTTTTTTTTGCCAGTTTCTTGAGGCTGCCAGTTGCTTGAATTCCGGACAACGGGGATTTTTTTTACTCGTGACATGTTACTGTTATATGATTATATTTATGGGCGGAGAGTGGGTGGGGAGAACTAGTGGAGTTGTTCTAGTGAACTCGAAGGGCCGATATGGCCTGTTTCCGTGCTGTAAACTGTTATTTGGTTATATGGTTACTGTATAAACCTGGCTGAGCACTCAAAGGGCCATACATGCAGGGTTACCTATCCAAAATGGATAGGTCTGTTTTAGGCTGGCAAACAGCCTCGTTCTGTGTTTTACAAGTCTCTGATTCTGTGACCTCTACGCGTGAGTGACAAGGAGGATGGAACAGCAAGTAACTGTCTTGCATTCTTTGATGCTCTTTGCACTTCACGTCTTCAGCACTTTTCTCAATGTGTCCCAGAGAGACAGCCAGGAGACACGGCCTTCTCTGAGGTTGAAAGATCAGAAGTGACAGATTGATTGAGTGGGCGAAAGAAGCGCGTCTTCAGAGGAGACAGCAGCAGGTCTGGAGGATATGAAAGAGCTGCGAGCACTAGTTCTTGAAGCTGGTGCTCCCTGCGGAGAAATAAAGGCCACAAGAAGTAGCAAAGCAGGAACGGGGTCATCATATTTGTAACTTACCACACAATTCCTCTGTGTCCAAGTTGCTGTTGTAAGAATACAGAAAAAAAACAATCGAGTAATACAAGCAACTGCTAAAATTATTAAAAATGTCAATGCAAGAATCTTATACACAGCAAAGCCACAACTTGATTTTAATAATATCAACTTTATTTATGGATGATGGTCATTTTTAGAATCAGAGTGAGATGCATCATGGTGTCAGATTGGTAGGGGAGTTTAGAAGGTTTATGGTTTGTTAGTCTTCATTAGTTGGAGGATTGAGTCCAAGGGTCATGAGGTAATATGACAGCTCCAAAAAACTCTGGTTGGACTACACTTGGAGGAGGTTCACATGGATGATTCCGGGAATTAAAGGGTTGCTGTCTGAGGAGCATTTGACAGCTCTTGCCCTGTACTGGTTGGTGAGACCTCACTTGAGAGTATGGTGAGCAGTTTTGGGCTCCTCATTTAAGAAAGGATGTACTGATGTTCGAGAGGGTTCAGAAAAGGTTCACAAGGATGATTCCGGGAAAAAAAGCGATATCACATGAGGAGCGTCTTGGCCTGTATTCGTTGGAATTTAGCAGAATGAGGGTGAATCTCATTGAAACATTTTGAATGTTGAATATGTTAAAGACAAGAAGGCACAATTTCAGGATTGAAGGGCATCAGATTATGTGAAAGATCTGAAGAAGTTCCTCGTCCAGAGGGTGGAAAATCTGTGGAATTTGTTGCTACAAGTAGTTGTGGAGACCAGTTCATTGCATGTAGTTAAGACAGAGATCGATGGGTCCTTGACCAGTCAGGACATCAAAGGTTATGGGGAGAAGGCCGAGCGATGGGACTGAGTGGGAAAATGGATCATCTCATGATTAGAAGATGGTGCAGACACAATGGGCTGAATAGCCTATTTCTACTCCTATATCTTATGGTCCTATGAAATATTGTGTTCATCTCTGATACCTTTATGACAGGAAGGATGTGGAAGCTATGGAGAGGGTGCAGAGATGTTGCCTGGATTGGAGAACAAGCCTTATGACACAAGGTGTAGAGAGTTAGAAGGAAGAGGTGTGACCCAAAAGAAATCTACAAGATTATGAGAGGCATTGATAAAGTGGACAGTCAGCACCTTTTTCCCTGTGGGAGAGTAGCAAACTCCAGAGGACATCTGCACAAAGTGAGGGGAAAAAAGTTTAGCGGAGATGTCAGGAGTGGAGGCTGGTACAAAAGGGGATATTTAAATGACTCTCAGACAGGCACATGGATGTAAGAAATATAGAGGGTTATGGGAGTGAGGTAGGGAAGGTTTAGTTTGTTGAGTAGTTTTAGACAAGTCAGGCCAACATTGTGGGCTGAAGGGCTTGTACTGTGCTGTAATGTTTCATGAGCCTCGACAGGACCTTCAGCTCACTGAATCCCTGCAACTGTTAACCGCCCATTGAGGCTCTTGGTACATTAATCCTGTCCACACTCTGAGCACCCCAGCATTCCCCCACTCACCTCCCCACTGGCGGGTAATTCACAGCAGCCGATTCACCCACCAGTCCGCATGTGTTTTGGATGTGGGAGGAAGCCACAGGGAGAACTACGCAGATGTGCAGTGAACATCAGGACTGAATCTGGTCTTTGGTGCTGAGAGGTAATGGATCTCCTACCTGTGTGTGGTGGTGTTTTCATCATCGGAAAGAGGAGTGCTGTAAATATTCGCGTGATCAGGAAACATTGTGCAGGTAAAAAGACAGACTAAACATCGTTGATGACTTTCCATAAGAACTTTATTAATAGTCAGGGTATCAAGGATTATGGGGAGAAGGCAGGGGAGTGGGGCTGAGTGAGAGATTGGATTAGCTCATGATGGAATGGCATGGCTGACTTGATGGGCCTAATGGCCTACTTCTGTTCATATACCTTTGGCCCATAGTCTTATGGAACTGATACAAACTGAGAATAAAACACAAAAGGCTTCAGACACCATAATTGAAGTAAATACACAATACACAAAACTCAGCAAGTCAAACAGTGTACTTTGTGTTGCAAAGATAAAGGCACCTAACCGATATTATGAAGGTATGAGTAAAATGTAGCCAGATGCCCGAACATACTCATGGGGGAGGAGGGGGTAAAGGCAGGGGGAGCAGCACAGTCCCAAGGGAGGAGGTAATAAGTGGATAAGGGAGGGAGGGGACACTAGCAAACAGTGGAAGGGTGGAAGGCTCTGTGAGTGGAGAAGGAAGGGGATGGAGGGCTAGAGGAAAGAAGACAGAGGGAGAGTGGAGAGCAGGCTAGAAGAAACCGGAGAAGTCGATTTTAAAGTAATCCGATTGGAGAGTGCCCATATGGAAAATTAGGTGTTGTTCTTCCAATTTACAGGTGGTATTTTACAAACTGGGAATGCTGGCTATCTGAAACTCTGGAACTCAGTGACAGTGGATGAAATTATTGCCATTTTTATTGAGGATTCATGAATTGGAATCAATTGCGACATGCTTCTTTCAGGCAGGTGGGAGTTAGATTTGGTAGTGATCAGATGTTGTGTCAAGCAGCAGCAATAACAGCCCCCTTCTCCTACCCCCTCTATAAACTACCTCAAAACAACACCACACCAAATCTATCCCCTGCTCTATGTGGGGAAGCAAAGAATCGCACTTACTCTGTGTTGTCCTGATCGATTTTGTGAAACAGCTCCTGTAATTCATCAGTTCTCAGGACGCCATCAGCAAAGTAGGCCTTAAACTCGTCGAAGGATAACTTTCCATCGTCTGGAAGAGGCAGGAAAGAAAAGCTGTAAAATCACCTGGGAGGTTTCAGAGGATTTGGCTGATTTTTGCCCAGTCTAAGACATTGACACAAGGCCCAGTGATGAGAGCAGTAGGGTTAATGCCTCATTCCCAATGACTTATCTAAAAGGCCAAGTCCAACCACGTCTATTGGTTCCAGCAGGGAATAATGTCTAGCACAATGGTTCTCAGCCTTTTTCTTCCCATTCACAATCCTCTTTAACTAATCCCTTAATAACCACAGAGCATCTATGGCATAGGTGCCCTATGGTTAGTAAGGGATTATTTAAAGTGGTACGTGAGTGGGGGAAAAAAAAGGTTGAGGACCACTGGTCTAGCACAATAAGCTGAGCGAATGGGGAAGATGGTAGCAACGTCAAGCACAACTGAGACCCAAGGTTTCCTCGTGAGGTTCAGGAGACCATTCTTCCTCTGCCTATCCTTAACCAGCTATCTTACTCACCAGAGCCCTTCTAATTCTGAATGCACACCATCAGTGGACGTCAGGGTGGTCTTCACTACTCCCCCTGTACAGACTTCCGTAGAGTCATGGTCTGATCTATCTTCTTTCCTCTGGGCATCCAACTCACCTACCCTGAAACATGGGTTTAGTTCAGGAGACAGGTTGAATTTTTTTTTCCCCACTATTTAATCAGGTTAAATTATTATTATCAAGATCGTTGCCTTTTTTATCACTTTCAATGGTTGGTCCATATTAACTCTATTAAAATGAACAATTTAACCAAATTTTTCTGCATCTTTCAAATAATAAAATATCAATACAATCTGCTTGATTAAAATGTGGAGTATCTTGGATGAAATGATATGATTTAAGTGTAATGTATCTTTTTGTCTTTTATCCATGTGCACTCAGTATTTTTGGATTTGAAATTTCAATGTTAATAAAAATATTGAAAAAGAAAGTATACAGTTCCTCTGTTTCCACTCTCAGTATTGATTAAAAACAATTAAAACATAACATTTTGTCAACTCACCATTCTTGTCGGCCCTTCGAAAAATCTGCAAGCAACAAGATTGCTAACATTAATCTCACACAGTGTGCATCTGTGGAATGGTGACAACAGCCATAGCAAATGGAGCAAAAACCAGGATACTTATGTTGAATTCATAGTTACCACTGAAGAATTATCCAGCCACAATCAGATAATTCTGGGCAGCAGGAAGAAGAAAAATCTTAGAAAGGACACAATTGAAGAGGGTTTCAGGGGTGATACCCGACTGGAACAGCTGGCCTTGGAGGAGCTTTGGAAAAGGCACGCGTGACGTCAAAAGGTCTGGACAGGGGAGAGTGATGCAAGTTCTTCCCGAGGGAGGGGACTCTCTTTTGCTTTTCTTTCTCTGACTGTAAGGGGTGCCGGGCAATTTCTGGCGATGGCTAATATTTCATGTCGTATCACCCTTGTTTTAGTATATGACAATAAAGGAATCTTGAATCTTAAAAAAAAAATTCTACATGGTTACTTCGAAAAAATGGGGAACAGGATGATGAAGGGACAGTCATCTTGGAATAAATGAGCCAAAGACCTTCTGTGCCTGCAGCAATTCCTTGTATTCTTTGATATACACAGGTCTGGCTCCTAAATGATTTGCCACAAAAGCATTTGGCATTTTCTACAAGGAGGACACAGTCCAAAGGAAGGCGGTCCTGCTGCAGTTGTAGAGCATAGTTTAACCATTCTCAACAGAGGTCATATGGGGACCACCCCCCCCCCCCCCCCCCCACCCCTCCCTTGAGGGCCACAGCACATTTTAGGGAGGCCCATGGACAGAAATCATAAAATATTTTGATGCCTTTTATGTAGTCTAATGGCTTTTTATGTAACTAGTAGGTTACATTTTTAATATATCAGAGCAGAGTACATTAAGGTGTTGAGTTTCGTATACAGTTCATTTTTATGTGGATGTATCTCTTCATTATGATAAATGCAACAATGAAAATTCTTTATTAATTCCAATGTTCTGGACATGCCAGAATCTTGAGAAATATTGGAACAAAGTATTCCAAACTTTCTCTGCACTTTTTAAAGATAATTTTAGACCAAATTCCTTAACTGCATGTATCAGCTTTTATTTCTCTTATGACTAGACGGGAGGCATTGTTCAGATGGAGGGACATTACCCCATCTAATCATACTCAATGGCTACGTGACATCATGTCATGTTTTCATTTGGAGAAAATTAGATGCTCAATTTCCGACTTGAATTTAAATTTTCAAACCTTTTTGACCCACGATGTTGTCCCGACCCATAAATACCTACCAAAAATAAACTAAACATCCCTACCTCAAAACTTTCTATATTTCTTGTGCTTGTCTAAGCGTCCCTTAAATGCCCCTAATGTTTCAGCCTTCACCACCACCCCTGACAATGCATTCTAAGCACCCACAACTCTCTGAATTTAAAAAAATTACCCCTAATGTCTCCTTTAAACTTTCCTCCCTTAACTTTGTACAGATGTCCTCTGGTGTTTGCTACTCCAACCCTGGGAAAAAGGTGATGACTGTTGACCTTGTCTATGCCTCTCATAATCTGGTAGACCTCCATTAAATCTCCTCTCATCTTTCTTTGCTTAATTGAGAAAAACCCTAGCTTTGTTAACCTTGCCTCATAAAACACTTTCTTCAATCCAGCCAACATCCTGGTAAATCACCTCGTCATAGTTTCCACATCCTTCCTGTAAGGCGGTGACCAGAACCGAACACAATATTCTAAAATTGGTCTCAGCAGAGATTTGTTGAAATAATTACATGACAATTAAAAAAAAGGAACCTAGTCAGTAGGAGAGAAGTACAAAAGAAGCCAACTACACGTGACTGCTTCACAGGGAAGGAGGCCCATAAACTTTGAGCAGAGTCCTAGGGGGCCAATAGCCAAAATGAAGGTTGAACATGGCTGGGATTGACCAAACCAGGAGCTCTGCGAGCAGCATTCATCTCCAATCCCAGAGATGGGATCTGCCTACCTTGCAGTGCAGTGTGGCTTTGCAGAACTGATACTTGGAATGAGGGACTTGTACTATGTGAAGCTGTTATGATGGGCCACACTCCCTGGAGTTTCAGAAAAGGAGAGGCAACCTTAATGAGATATTAGGAGGGACTGACAGGACAGAGATACTGGAAGCTCATTTTCTCAGACTGGAGAAGGAGCAGTGTCTCAAGGTTAGGGTCCACTATTCAGGACTGAGACCAGGAAAAAATTTACACAGAGTTCTCTCTCTGTCTCTTCCTCTCTCTCATTCTGGTTCTCCCTCTTTCTATAGCTTCCTTTCTCCTCTCTCTTCCTCCTCTGTCCCTTTTTTTTGTCATTTTCTCTCTCCCTTCATCTTCTTCCTCTCTCGCTGTCTCTTTATCTCTCCATTTCTCTCTGTGCTCTCTCTTGCTCTCTCTTTCTCCTTGTTTCCCTTTCTCCCTCTCACTGATTCTTTTTCTCCTGCCCCCCACTCAGTTTCCCCCACGTTTCACCTCTCTTTGTGGTGATATTCTTTGAAATTGCCCACCTCAGAAGTCCGGCCAGTCTTTCAAAATGTTCACATCGGCAGACTCTGCATCATCAAAGAACCAAGGGATTATGGGACAAAAAGCAGGGAAGTGAATGAAGCAAATGGCCAGGCACGATCTTACGAAACGGCAGAGCAGGCTCAAGGGACAACATGGCCTCATCCTACCCGTTCCTATGTTGTGGACAGTGAGCTCCTCACACTTGTTGGCCATTTAGCTGCAAAATGGGAGTGTTCCTTAACGATCTGCTGCAGTCGCAAGGGAACTGCCTACATTAAGAGTCTGTTGACCTCAAACCCAGGAATTGCCTCTGAGCACAATGCAGAAAAATTTACCCAACATCGAAAGTACACCAACGATGAGCAATTTATCTTGTGAAGCAGCATTAAAATTGAATATCAATTTCAATTCATCTAGTACAAAATACTTACCACTGAAAGCATGCTCCATCAGTTAGTAAAATTACATTGTTCAATAAATAAATAATTGAACTATAATTCTTAAAAGGCAAGTGCTGTCATGGCAACTGAGTGGAGTAGCTGGAAGTCAGAAAAGGGTAAAACAACTGAAAATAATTTGCAGATATTGAATAAACCCCCAGAGGGAATGAGGAAGGAGTGTCAGAGAAAGAATCTTCTTTCCATTGAAAGATAATTATACAGGTACAACAAAGTGATCCAAGGTGTCGGAATCATGCCTCCACAGGGCCCAAATAGGTTAGATGGATGTAAGACACCTGTTTTAAGAGTGATTAAACACTCAGCATCTTGCAAAAAAAGATTGAAAGGACACCTGCTCCAAATCTAAAACTGGAGGGTGCAGTTCCTCTCACTTCCCTAGAAGCCATAATGTGCAAGAACCAAGATGGGTGCCAGGATTGGCACAAGGAGTGCGAATACATACACACACATTCACACAAATGCACAGACACACCCACCCACACATATGCAAATGCAGAAACACACACCCATAAACATGCACAAACACACATAAATGCAGACACCCACACTCTCAGTCATATGCACTTGCAAACACACAAATGCATGAACGCACACACATACGCAGGCACATATACAAACGCAGGCGCACTCACGTTCATACATACATGCACATGTACACCCATACACAAATGCACAATCACATACACCAACACGCATGCACACACAAATGCACAAACCCACACCCTCACAGTCACATGCACTCGCCAAACACACACACACACACTGGCTGCATGGGAGGAGTGGGAGATTGAAAAAGCAGATGAAGTCAGCTTTCATATTCACTCAAAGGAACAGGCAAGTCCTGGTCCATGAGGAGTGTGCTGTGTATCACTAGTTGGATTGGGAGTCTCCATCTTGCTAGAAGAAAGGACCAGAGGAGTTTTCTTTCATTCTTCTCAACTTGGAATGAGATGCCCCCACATCTGAAGTGATCTGGGGATCATAAAGATCCATCATAGTGACCTTCACCCAATATAGTGGCGATCAGATTTCAGATTTATTGTCAGAGCATATACATACAACCCTGAGATTCTTTATCCTGTGAGCCAGGCAGAATTACCCAGCAAAATTGGTAATGCAAACAAAAATGCACATGATGTACACATGCAAACAAATAAGGAACTGTATACAAACTGACTGTGCAATATAGAGAGAAAAAAAACTCAATAAAGTGCAGAAGTGAGTCCTTTAATGGGTCCCTGATTGAGTTTGTTGTTGAGGAGTCTGATGGTGGAGGGGGAGCAGCTGTTCCTGAACCTGGTGGTGCAAATCTTGTGGCACCTACACCTCTTTCCTGATGGCAGCAGTGAGAACAGAGCATGTGCTGGATGGTGTGGATCCTTAAAGATTGCTGCTGCTCTCCTGTAGATGATCTCGATAGTGGGGATGGTTTCCTCACAGAGATGTGCATTATATGGAGGTCTGAATTCTTTAAGACTCACTCTTCATAAATGTATGGTGATGTTATAACAAGCCATGGCGATAATTGGTGCAGGTTTTATGAGGTACAAGGTGATCTTGCAGGTTGAAGTGTGGATTGCTTCAGGGACAATGGTTGATTAGGTTCCTTAACTAATTTCATTCTCTCTCAAACAATTGTTGACAACTCTTTTCTCCTTCACTCACATAGGAGGTGAGGCCTGCAGGGCCTTGCTCTGCTCCCTGCTCCTCTTCTTCCATCCCAGAGCTCTCAGGATCAGGATCTTCCTATTACATTTTCTCTGGCACTGGCTGCAGACTTTGTTCTGCTGGATAGTGCAGCAATGAAGCCTCCACCTCCATCGTCTGTAGTGCACGCTGTCGCCGGACTGACAACCCTCATCTACAGGAGGGGAGCGGCATTTCCTCCTTCTCTCCCATTCCTTGTGTGGCTCCCATTATATCTGCAGCAAGCTGCTGTGATTAGAGAGTTTCAAAGAGGCCTGATGCCCAACTGCTTGGAATGGTGGGGAAGTGGAGACATGATACAGTGAGGCTTTGGTCCAACGGCAAAATGCTCCAAAATGTCTGGAGACCAGGCTCTGCCACTGGGAATTAGCAAATACCAGGGCATGGACGTGGACACATAAACACACACGTGCAGACCCAGGCACTCGCACATGCACAAAAGCACACAATCATCCACATGTACTTACCGTCCATGTGCATACGGGCATGCGCCACAAACATGAGCACATACACAAATTCATGCACACACACAGATAGATATGACACATGCATGCACGCACTCACACCATCATACCCATGCATGTAATCACCAAACACACATGCACACATACACAAACTTATACATACACACACCACGCGCGCGCACACAAACACAGGATAAAAGCTGGGTATAGAGTCTGTCTTAGTTGGTTACAGTACTGTGAAATTGTTCATGACTGATTTCCACACTGGTTGATCATTGCACTGTCATTAATTCTTTAGCTCCTGCACAGAACATAACACACCATCGTCACTAAGTATTAATCTGAATTAATTAATTTAATTTACTTGGGAATTTCTCTGTTGTCTCTGTCACCTTTTAGATTATTAATCAATTTTGAATCATGTTTTTATTACAGCTGAGAGACATTAAAACAAAATAAAGTCATTTGGAAAGTAATTGAATCTTTAAACTTGATTACTGAATGATAAACTGTCATGGGATGATGTGTTCTTGCTAAGGATGCATGGTGTGTCCATGGGTGTGAAGATATTAACACTGTACCTAGTGAGTTTTCTGCGGAAGTAACTTCACTCTGGCTTAAGGTCTAATGCAGGGACTGAAAAGGCAGTCCAGTTATTAACAATAGCCAAACATTCCAGAACACGATGCATTGGGAATTGGAAAAGTAATATTACTTGACAGGCAGTTCAAAATCACGAGCAGCTGGGGTTGGGAACCATCCCTTGGTGAATGGGAAGCACTGTATTTAAATAGAAAACTGGCCTCTCAGCACAATGTCAATACTGCTGTTTAGTTTTACTGTTCCCAACACTATAAGCATAGCAGTTAATAGCGACTGGGGTTTGAATCCACTGCAGGGAGTTTATACGTGTGTGGGTTTCCTCCCACTGTTCAAAAACATGCCCGGATTTGAGGTAAATTGGAGTATTTGGGCGGCACGGGCTCATGAGCCAGAAAGGCCTGTTACCGTGTGGTACGTCTACATTTAATTTAAATTTAGACACTCCATTACAAAGACTCCTGACAGGTTACTGTGGATTAACACTGAGAGAATATTTGTCCAGGGGCCTTGCCCACAAACTCCAGGCTACCCAGTTCACACATGTACCTGCTCATGGGAACAAAGGTGTTCACGTCAGATTGGTGGCCTTGATTCACTTGCCTATTGTTCACAGGTGTCTCTCGAGAACTATGGTGGCAGCTACCCCTGTGACTGCAGGAGATGCTGCAATTGGCCCACATCTCCTCCCTCACCACCAATCGGGGCCCCAAACAGTCCTTCCAAGTGAAGCAACACTTCACTTGTAAATCTGTAGGGGTCATCTACCTCATCAAGTGCTCCCGTTGTGATGTCCCCTACATTGGAGAGACTGGACGTAGACTGGGAGATCACTTCACTGAGCACCTGGGCTCTGTCCGCATCAATGATCACCCAGTGACCACTCTTTTCAATTCTCCGTCCCATTCCCTTTCTGACATCTCTGTCCAAGGTCTCAAGCACTGTCAGATGGAGTCCACCAGCAAATTGGAGGAGGAACACCTCATTCCATCTGGGAAACCTCCAAACGGATAGCATTAACATTGACCTCCAGTTTTCATGAAACTCTCCCCCCACTACCCCCATCTGTCTCTATGTTTCCTTTCCTCTCACGCTCTCTCTCTCTCTTCCTTTTTCTATCTTCTTTCACAGAGCCAAAATCAATTCTCACCTCCCTTCTTATGATCCCTAACTAATACCTTTTGTCTGTTGGTCTGGACTCCCCCCTCCCTCACTTTATTCCGACTTTTTTCTCCAGCCATTAGTTCAGATGCTTGTCTATTTTCACTCATACCTTGAAGAAGGGATCAGGCCCAAAACATCGGTAATATATCTTTACCTCCAATGGATGCTATGAGACCAGCTGAGTTCCTCCAGCAACTTGGTGATTTGACTTCAATCATAGCGTAACCACCATAAAAAGTGTGGGGAAGACCCTCATTAATGGCCAAAACATGCCGCTCAGCACCATGGGAGTTTCCTTGAGAAAATACCTTGCCTCGATGAACATAAATGCTGGAGGCCATGCGCGTGCACGCACACACACACACACACACACACACACACACACACACACACACACACACACACACACACACACACACACACACACACACACACACAATCCAGATAATCTTCCATTGTGATGTTGCTTGAGGAATAATTGTTGAGTCAGTTCAGTGGGGAGCTCATTACTGCTCTTCCACAATGTGGAACCAAGTAACCATTTATTTCTGCCTATGAGTAGGCAAACCTATGATACCTGTGAGAGTCCAGCTCTCCTTCAGGGGTATCAACAGGAACTTTACATTCAAACCCCTGGAGTGGGTCTCGCTTAGATGTATAAAATCATGGATAAAATGGATAGTCGCAGGCTTTTCTCCCCCAGAGCAGATGGTTGTGGAGCGACAAGATTGGCACAGTGCCATTAGAGCGCCAACGATCGGGACCGGGGTTCAAGTCCTGTGCGGTCTGACAGGGGTTTGTTTGTTCTCCCCGAGTCTGCGTGGATTCTCCCCAGGGGCTCCGGTTTCCTCCCACTGTTCAAAATGTACCAGTGGTGCAGGACAATATGGTATAAATGGACAGCGTGGACTTGTGGGCTGAAATGGCCTGTTACTGTGTTTATGACTTTAAAAAAAACTAGAGGGCAGAGGTTTAAGGTGAGAAGGGACAGAGTGAAGATGGACCTGAGGGGCAATTTTTTCACTCAGAGGATGGTCCGTATCTGGAACGAACTGCTGGAGGAAGCTGTAGAAGTGGATACAATTTCAATGTTCAAAAGACATTTAGATAGGTTTGGAAGGAACAAAAGGAAAACAATCTTCGGTCGGAACATAGCAGGTGGAGCTGCTAATGGGGTTGACCCAGGAGAAACAGCCACTAAGCTTCTCCGTAGGGTTCACCCTCTCGGTCCTAATGCCGGTGGCTCCGTATGGGTGTTAAATGGCCTGTTAAAGAGCCAATGGTTTTTGTAAGTAAAATCCTGCAACTGTGGAGGTCTGTGCCCAAGATGGCCAGGAGGGGTTAGACTCTGGGGTAGTAGTGGTCTGGCGTAGGGCACCAGAAACAGGGAAACACCAACCTCCCCCCACCAATGAAGAGGAGAATCAGAGGAGAAGACCCTACGGATGGTGACTCTGGCGGCCGACCAACGAGGGGCTCAGTGGCTGCAAGACCCACACAGGCAGCAGGCAACGTTGTCAGAGGATCCGCACGGGCTGCTGGAGACTAGCTCATAGGAACCATGTATCAGGACAGGGATTGGAGGTGATGGGGGCAAGAAGGTTTCCTGAAGGGCCTCAGGTGCTGAAGGCTTCCTCATTGTGTCATTGTGCTGGAGATTTGGATCTGGGCTTGGGTTGCCGATGAATTGAACTGGAGTCTGTGCGACTGCAGAGGCTGTGGGAGTGCTGGAGGCAAATCCACGGACACTCATTGACTCTGCAGGGACTTCCTTTTGCTTATTTTTCTCTCTTACTGTAAGGGGCCGCCAGGCAACGCTTATGGTGACTCTCTGTCTGCATTACAGTTTATGGTGACTCTTTGTCTGCATTACAGTTGCCAAAAGGCAACTTTTTGTAATATTACATGTCAGTACTATTACTCCAGAATGGAGGACCATCGCCTTCCCAAGATCGTATTATATGGCGAGCTCTCCACTGGCCACCGTGACAGAGGTGCACCAAAGAAAAGGTACAAGGACTGCCTAAAGAAATCTCTTGGTGCCTGCCACATTGACCACCGCCAGTGGGCTGATAACGCCTCAAACCGTGCATCTTGACGCCTCACAGTTTGGCGGGCAGCAGCCTCCTTTGAAGAAGACCGCAGAGCCCACCTCACTGACAAAAGGCAAAGGAGGAAAAACCCAACACCCAACCCCAACCAACCAATTTTCCCTTGCAACCGTTGCAATCGTGTCTGCCTGTCCCGCATCGGACTGGTCAGCCACAAACGAGCCTGCAGCTGACGTGGACTTTTTACCCCCTCCATAAATCTTCGTCCGCGAAGCCAAGCCAAAGAAGAAAAAGAAAAAAAAAGAAAAAGAAAAAAAAAAAACTATTACATGACAATAAAGGAATTTAAAATCTTGAATCAATGGGAGAAAAAGAAGGGTTGATGTTTCAGGTTTGAACCCTTATCCAATGTCAATGCCAACCTGAAACATCAACCATTCCCCCCCCCCACCCACTGATGCTGATGTCCTCCAGAGGATTGTTCTTTCACTCCAGATCCCAGCAGCTGTAGTCTCTCCTGGGTTTAGAAGGACATGGGCAAATGCAGGCAAACAGTACTAGCTCAGAATGTCAACTTGGTTGGCATGGATGAGAGGGGCTGAAGGGCCTGTTCCGTGCAGTATGACATTGATTCTGACTGAAAGTGATAACGATCCAGGATATATTGTACAAATTTGCATCTCCTCCTGCTGGGCTAAATATAGAGATGGACGCTGTTGATTTCTCAAAGGAGCTCTGAACAATAATTGAAGCCAACATCTCCATACTTGGACCTCTAGGGATAGCTGCAATGTATGCAATAGCATGTCATTTGAACAGTTTAAGATCATGACTAGTTTTGTCTTTGGCCTCCTCTCCAAATGTCCCTTATCAAAATATTACTACAAATGTTGAGCAAGAACCAACACTCGCAATTCAGCACTTTGACGTGTTCTGCTCCTCAGGAGATTAAAGACACGCACTCAGCATTTCAAAAGCAGCTTCTTCCTCTCCACCATCAGATTTCTGAACGGACAATGAACCTATGGACACGACCTCACTTTTTCTCTTTTTTCCTGCACTTGCTTTTTTAAAAAATCTTGTATTTATGGAATTGTAATTCCTAGCAATTCTGCACAATAATGCTGCCTCAAAACAACAAATTTCACGGCACATGTTCATGACAATGAACCTGATTCTGGCAATAAGAAACCATTTAGATATTGTGCACACCTCCATTTCAATGCATGGTTGCCATGTTTTTAAAGTTCTTTTATGCTATTATTGTCCATACAATTTACCTCAGACTGTGGCTGATCCCTTATTCCGAGACTGTGTCCTGATTTCTCCCACCAAATCCCAGTCCTACTTTCAGTGGGAGACTGAGAAATCTCCTTCCATTCCTGTCACCTAATGCTGTGGTAGCCTCAATACTAGATCATTACCAGCCACAAAATGAACCCTGCTCATCCAGAATCTAGGATAGTTTTACCAACTTTAAGTATGTTGTTTCATCCACTTAATACACTGGTTATATCTGGTCTGGGCATTGAAAAGTTTGCAGAGGTTTGGCATGACTTTGGAAACCCTGACAAATTTCTACTGATGTGTGTTGGAATGTGTGCTGACCAGCTGCATCATTATCTGGTATGGGGGCAGCAATACCTCTGAGCGTAAAGGCCTGCAAAAGGTAGAGGACACATCCTAGGACATCACTGGCAAAATCCCTCCCCACCATCAAAAACATCTACAGGGAACACTGCCGTCAGAGAGCAGCAGCAATTATCGAGGATCCACATCACCCAGCATTCTGTTCTTGCTGGTGTCATCATGAAAGAGATATAGGTACTACAAGGCTCGCACCACCAGGTTCAGGAACAGCTGCTACCCCTCCACCATCAGACTCCTCAACGACAAACTCAATCAGGGACTCATTTAAGGACTCTTACTTGTGCGCTTTATTGATTTTTTTCTTCTTCTCCGTATTGAACAGTCACTTTGTTTACATTTGTACATTGAGTGCAGTTTTTTTTGCACTACCTATGTTAACACTAGCTATGGACAAGTGGTAATTCTGCCTGGATTAAATCTTAGGGTTGTATGTGATGCCATATATGTGCTCTGATAATACATATGAAATCTGAATTTGAAAAGGGTAACAAATCCCCAAATGAAATTGAAATATCTAACGGGAATTATTCAAACGTGTTTGATTAACAGTTATTGATTAAATCTGGAATGAAACAGTAAATTCAGGAAATGCTCAGTGCATCAAATCAAGTAGGATCTGTGAAGAACAAAAGAAAGTTGCAAGGCCAGGCACTGTATGTGATAGTACAGATCTATCACCAATGTACATAGTTTATATAGTTACTGTATCTAGACTGTGCTTACAGCGATTGGCTGAGAGCTAAGCCACGCCTATTGTCTGGGCCTTAAAGGATTGTGTCCCTAGCCAGGTCGGATCATTCCGGACTAGTCGGCCACCTGTGAAGAGCTCCTGTCTTTTGCCAATAAAAGCCTTGGTTTGGATCAACAAGTCTTTGATTCTTTCGACGAGCTCTACACTGTGATCCTGAGGAAGAAAATTAGGATAAATTTCCACTCCACTGGCAGCAGACTTTGCCTTAGACACAAGCTGCCAACGCATCAGTGAAAAGGTAGAGGGATAATGACAGTTAGACAAGGTTCCAGCAGTTGGTGGAGCTTAGCTATTGAATAACAGAAAATATCGTGAGAGATATGGGTACAATGACAATATTTAAGACATTTAGAGAGGTACATAGACAGGAAAACTTTTGAGGGATATAAACAGAGAGCAGGCAAATTGGACTCGCTCAGATGGGCTGGAAAAGTCAAATGGGTCTGTGTCCCTGCTGTACAGCTCAATGACTCGACTCAACCAAACACAGGCTATTTTATAAGTAAAAACAATGCTGTAGAAACTCAGCAGGTCGAACAGTGTCCTTTATGTAGCAAAGATAAAGGTACATAACCAACGTTTTAGACTTGAGTCTAAAATCATCTCATCATGGTATCTCACCTTTGACTGTACTCACCCATTTTATTTTATAACTGAGTTTATTTTACAGCAAATAGAGTTTAACCATGAAGCCAAAATTAAACAGAATCTATTTTAAAGCAGAGTCCATTCCCTTCATAAAGTTTATTTTACAATTAGACTCTACTAATCAGACAATTTATTTACTCAGCTTGAGTAGAACTGATTTGACAGCAATTAAATTACGTAGAAAGCAGTAAGAATTTCATCTTCCAGCTGTTTTTTTTAACCAAGTAAAATACAGGCCAGCTTATAGTAAAAATAGTTGTGAAGCAAACAGTCTATTAACCAAGAAATCTGAGATTTTAGCCTTACTGAATGAAGTCTATGTTAACACCAGCTATGGACAAATGGTCAAACTGCAGCTGACGTGGACATTGCCCCTCCATAAATCTTCATCCGCGAAGCCAAGCCAAAGAAGAAAAATGAAGAAGGACAAGTGGAGTTATCGGGCATAAATACACACATTTAAAACTCATGAGTGAAAAACTCTCGAGGGTCTGCCAGTAAAAGCAGGCTCATTTCTCCAACACAATGCAGTGAATTATACTGGAGTGAGAGGGGTAAAACACAGGATTCTGTTGACACCGTGGTTATGTGAAAAACACACACACAAATGCTGGAGAAACTCAGCAGGTCAAACAGTGCCTTAATGTAGCAAAGGTGAAGATACATCACCAACGTTTCGGGCTTGAGCCCTTCATCAAGTTGTGGGGGAACATGAGAGAAGTCTGAACAAAAGGGTGTGGTGAGGGTGGGAGATGATAGGTGGAGAGGGGGGAGAAATACTGCTGGGGGAGGAGTCTAGGCTTGGTGGAGAGAGAAAGGAAGTAGGAACTGGAATAACTAGTTAAGTGGGGGGTGAAGGGGGGAAAAAAGCAAGCTGATTAGTGGAATGCAGTGAACTCAATATTCATGCACTGGGGTTGGAGAGTGCCCAGATGAAAAATGAGATGTTGTTCCTCCAATCTGCGGGTGGCCAGGGTGGGGTAGTGTGAAAGGCCATGGACAGACATGTGAGTGTGTGAGCGTGACTCAGAATTGAAATGGTTGGCTATGGGGAGGTTGCTGGAGTGAGAGACATCATGTCCGAAGAATTTATCATACTGAATTATAGCATAAACTGATTGAAAAGGAAATTATCCATAATACTAGTCAGGGCATGTGATAGCAGTGTCTGTAACTTAATACATTTATTTTCTTTGTCTATACTTTACCCTGCAACCCAACATTGTCCAAAGTAGTAACTTCTCCCAAACTTTCATTCTACATTCTTTACCTCAACACTCATATACTCGCGTATAAATCAATATTTTAGAAAATTTTAATGTTAACCCCTTGGGCTTTGCTTCCCCGTTTTCAGGGGCTACCAACAAGCACATCTACTCCATGTCCCGGTTTTCAGAGACTATGGAAAATATGAGTAATGTATTGCTTAATTACTTTGTAACACAATGTTTGCTGTAGTCGGCTTGAGTAACATAATATTTATACACTGCTTTAATTTGTCTTGTGTAACAATCTTTGTATAGTAATCTTTGAAGACCATGATTGCTCATTACCTACAACAACTCTTGTGTAACAACCTTTTGTATAGCAGTCTTTGAAAGTTCATTACCCCAATCTTTGAAGATCATTACCCCAATAATGAAACCTCTACCCTGCGGCAAGACATCCAGCAACAGAGAGATAACTGTGGCACAACATGATAAATTGAATGGAGATTGGAAGATAACATGACTGTTGGAAGAGAATACGATGTAAGCACAGTGTGATTGTATATGTTAATATAATGGGCTGAAAAAGGGGTTTGGGGGTGATCAGAGACTAGTTCTCTGACCACCTCAGCTTTTGTTTGCAAATAAAAGCTTTACTTCTTGAAGAATTCTCCGTGTTTCCTGGTTATTCTCAGACCCTAGTTAACCACGACAAGATTACCAACAAGAGCATCTACTCCATGTCCCAGTTTTCCGTGACTGGTTTTATACCCAACCACCAGCTGGTTCGCATTGGTGTTCTTATTGCGGTTTACCCACGGACTGAGTCCGGAGTATATATTATGAAAAGCTAAAAAATGGCCAGAGTCCAAAGGGTTAAATTTATGGTATCAACATGGATACTATTTCAGAATCAGGATTTATTGTCATGAACAAGTCATGAAATTCGGCGTTTTGTAGCAACCTCATAGTGTAAACATACATATATTATACATAATATATAAAAAAACTAAAATAAAATAATACAACAATAACAGTCCACGAAAAGTAAGGCAGTGAATTGATGATTCAGGAATCTGATGGCAGCGGGGAAGAAGCTGTCCTTGTGCTGCTGAGTGCTTTTCTTTAGGCTCCTGTACCTTTTCCCCAATGGTAGCAGAATGAAGAGGGCATGGCCTGGGTGGTGGGGATTTGAGGAGAGAGGCTGCTTTTTTAAGACACTGTCTCATGTAGGTGTCCTTGATGGAGTGAAGTCTGGTGCCTGTGATGTTGCAGGCTGGGTTAACAACCCTCTGGAGTTTATTCTTGACCTGAGAGTTGGCAGTGGTGCAGTCAAGTCTTCGGTGACACACCGAATCTCCTCAGACACCTCACAAAGTATAGTCGCTGGCGAACCTTCCTTGTAATTGCATCAACTTAAGAGGCTCCAGGACAGATCCTTGGAGATGTTGACACCCAGAAATTTGAAGTTCTTGACCCTCTCCACTACTGAGTCCTTGATGAGGACTGGGTCATGTTCCTCTGACTTCCACAATCATCTTCTTGGTTTTACTGACGTTGAGCGCAAGGTTGTTATCGTTACACTATTCAATGAGCTGATCTGTCTCCCTCCTGTATGCTTCCTCATTGCCGTTTGTGATTCTGCCAACAATTGTGATGTCACACAATCGTGGGTATATAACGAATAGAGCAGTGGGCTAAATGCGCCTATGTTGATGATCAGTGAGGAAATGTTGTTTCCAATTCGTATTGACAGTGGTCTTCCAATGAGAATGTCAAGGATCCAGTTACAGAGGGGGGTACAGAGGCCTAGCGTTTGTAACTTCTTGACCAGTACTGAAGAAATAATGGTATTGAAGGCCAAGCTGTAGTCGATAAAGTGCAGCTGTTTTCAAGGTGTTCCAGAGCTGAGTGGAGACCCAGCGATATTGCATCTGCTGTGGAGTAATTGTGACGATACAATGAGTCTAGATCTTTACTTAGAGACGTTTTAATTCTGGCCATGACCAGCCTCTCAAAACATTTCGTTTGAGGGGCTGAAATTCATACTTTTGAGGGGCTGCTCTCCATAGCTGTGTTTACATCTGTGAATGGTAGACAGAACAAGCATTGTGTAAATGTACCGTAATTTTAAGTTGATGAGGTACCCATTCGCAGATACGATACTTAGGGTGAAGTACCGTAAATGCATATTGGCCTAGCTTACCGTACGTGAAGAATGATGGTGTGTTATACCCAGCACTGACTCAGGAATAGGGTAATATAGTGTTCATGAATTTTGGCCAAGCTGTGCTCCTGCCTGAGACTTTATATATGCGAATGGCAAGGAGACAAAGTGTTCTGCTAAGGTTTTTGTAATTTAACACTAGTTACGGTATTAAGTACCCATTCAGGGATACAGTAATTATAGTGAAGTAAATTCATATGGTCTAGGTCAGTGATTCTCAACCATTTTTCTTTTAAGTAATTCCTGACTAACCAAACAGCACCTAAGCCTATACTGGTTCCCAGGTCGAACCCACTATTTCTTGGTAATCTACTCTTTCTCTGGTACTTTTCAGCTCCCAATCCCTGTCTCTTAACTCCTACTTACACCCACGGAATGTCCAAGAGCCGACTAACCTACCAACCCGCACGTCTCCAGGATGAGGGAGGAAACCGCAGCACTGGGAGAAAACGATGTCATCAGAGGGGAGAATGTGCAAACTCCACATAGACAGCACTGGAGTCAGGATTGAACCTGGGTCATTGGAACAGTGATGCAGCTGCACATGTGTTGCCCATTCATGGGAAGTCTAGGACAGACTAGATACGGGTTTCTGGGCACAGGGACAGGCACCTCGCTTGTTCATCATTTAATAAGATTTTGTCTGATCTGTGGCCTGACTTTATACTCTGGCCTTTTCTCCCCTTCCTTTAACAAAAACCTATCAATCACAGGCATAAATATGCAATGACTCAGCATTAAAGCTATTTGTTGAAGTGTTCCAAATTTCCAACATTCTCTGCATAGTGAAAGACTTTTTTACCTGCATACCTGACTCTAATTACAAGACAATGACCTCTAGTCCATGAGTAAAATTAAGGAATCAATTTTGGACTTCAGGAAGGGGAAGCCAGGAGGACACAAACCAGTCATCATCAAGGGGTCAGCAGTGAAGAGAATAATAAACTTCAAATTCCTGGGTGTCAACAACTCTGAAGACCTATCCTGGGGCCTTCATGTCAACGTAATTAGGAAGAAGGCTCACCAACATCTAAATTTCATTTGGGGTTTGAGGGGATTTGGTATGTCACCAAAGACTCTTGCAAATTTCTACAGGTGTGCCGCGGAGAGTATTCTGACTAGTTACACCACTGTCTGGTAATGGAGGAGCTCCTGCACAGGGCAGGAACAGGCTACAGAGGGTTGTCAACTCAGCCAGCGCCATCACGGGCATCAGTCTTCACCCCATTAAGGAAATCTTCCAGAGGTGGTGCCTCAAGAAATCAGCTCCTGACATCTAGGTCCCTCACCAACCATGCCCTCTTCACACTGCTACCACCAGGAAGGAGGTACAGGACCCTGAAGACACACACTCAACATCAGCTTCTTCCCCTCCTTCATTAGATTTCTGAATGGACAACGACCCACAGACACTACCTCACTTTCTCTCTATTTTGCACTCATCATTTATATCTTTAAATCTTATAGTTACAGAATTGTAATTCTAATTTTGCACCTGGTTCTGCACAATACTGCTGCCACGAAACAAAAAATTTCATGACAGATACTCATGACAATAAACCAGATCTGAGACACTCCAACCAGCAAAAATAATGTTGTTTTGTAGTGTACAGAAGTGTGCCTTCAAGAACCGAGTGGCCCACCTTGGATGACGTTGGTGCATTATTACACAAGCCACTGGTATTTGGATGACAACACACGAAATAGGAGCAGGTGTAAGTCATTCAGCCCCTTAAGCCTACTCCACCATTCCACAAGAACTTCTACCTCAATGCCACTCTTAGTGTTTGATTTGGAATAAACCTTTCTGAGGCTTAGCAGGGATGTGGACCAAATGGGACCAGCCTTGAATCCCAACGTATGGACAAGTTGAGCAGAAAGACCGGTTCTGTGCTGCATTCATTCTCTTGCCCTATCCCTCGATTCTTTTAATCTCCAAAAGATCGATTGATCTGAATTTTGAATAAAATCAACGACTGTGCCTTCAGATTAGGGAATTTTGAAGAATTTCCACTCTCTGGAAAGAAGTTCTTCTTATCCCTTATTTTCAGATTCCTCGCCCTCACTGTGTCGTCTGTAATGAGTTGTCTCAGAATGACAAGCATTTCAATAATGTTATCTCTCATTCTTCCAACCTCCAAATCGAGGTCAAGCCAACCAAACATCTTACCCATATGATAAACCTTGCCATCCCAGGAACCAAATCAATGAACCACACACTGCCTTACTTTTTGTGCATTATTATTTTTTATATTATTGTTGTAAGATGGTTATAATATGAATGTTTGCTCTAAGATGCTACCGCAAACACTGAACTTTGTGACTTGTTCATGACAATTCTAATTCTGACTAGTGTGCTAAACTTTCATTGCACAATGACAAGCCATATCCTTTTGTAGGTAAGGAGACTAAAATTTATTTATTTTTTAAAAAATTATATTAATTTTAAAAATTTTAAATTTAGACAAACAGCATGGTAATAGGTCATTCCAGCCCACGAGCCCATGCTGTCTAATTACATCCAATTAACCTATACCCCCAAGCAGCAACACAAAATAGATTGAAGATCTGCTCATAAACCCTTTTTCCCAGAGCGGAAATGGCAAGCACCTGTACAAAGTGAAGGGAGGAAATGTTTAGGGGAGTCGTCAGGGGTAAGTTTATTACACAGAGAATTGTGGGTGCCTGGAATGACTTGCCTGAGGTGGTGGTGGAGGATGAAACATTAAGGACATTTAAGAGACTCTTAGGCAGGCGCATGGATGAAATAAAAATAGAGGGTTATGCAATACAAAGGGTTTAGTGTTTTAGACAATGTGCAGCATAGAGATGAAAGTACAGTTAAGACAGTCCAGGGCATCATCTTCTATCAAAGAAGGGGTCATTCAAGAGTCTGATAACAGCAGGAAAGAAACTGGAACTTTGTATTTTCAAGCACATGCCTTATGGGAGAGAGTTGGGGGTGGGGGGGAGGGTGGGAGGGAGAAGAGAGTGCAACCATGGGTCCTTTAATATGTTGGCAGTTTTCCTGAGACAGCCAGAGATAGAGACAGAATTGAACCTTAACTTTCCATTACTGAAGCCCACCCCTCAACCAGGAACAACTATCATCCAGTACACATCAATAGTGGTAGTGGAGAGTAGAGAGCACCAAGTTCCTTGCAGTCCACATAACAAGTGACCTATCATGAACACACATCTCTTTACTTGTCAGGAAGGTACAACAGCCACTGCACTTTCCAAGACGACTGAAGCAGGCAAGGCTTTCGGCCACCATCATGTCAACCTTCTACAGGAGCTCTGTCGAGAACATCCTGACCGGCGGGCATCACAGTGTGGTATGGACGCTGCGGAGAAGTGGATCAGAGGACCAAACGAGTAGAGGAGAGGATCACTGGGGTCTCCCTCCCCCGCCCCACCCCCCCCCATTGATGTGATCTACAGGGATTGTTGTCTGAAGAGCAAAATCATTGAGGATCCCCTCGATCCTACACACGGCACTTTTCAGCGGCTCCTGTCGGGGAAAAGATATAGGAATATCAGAGCACTACAAGGGTGAAGAACAGCTTCTTCCCACAGGAGATGAGCATTCTGAATAACTGAAGGAACTGCCCATACAAACCCCCCCCCCCCCGAGACTCTACTATTTACGAAAGAATATTAATTAATTAATTTTTAATCTACGTTTGCCCTGCATATATATTATTTGTCTGTCTACGAGTTATGTCAGGTTTGTGTGTCTGCAGGTTTCTGCACTGAGGACCGGAGAACGCTGTTTCGTCAGGTTGTACTTATGCAATCAGCTGATAATAAACTTGAAACTTTCTACTTCTGACATAATGACTAGCCACAGACATCAAAAAGCTGCTGCCTCTAGAATGTACTTGATTCTTGCAAAAGTCATTTTCTGAAATTAGTCCGTTTGAGGAGCATAATAGAATCTGTCAGATCCCCTTGGAGTCAAAAAGCTTTTAAGATGGACTATGGGAGATGAGCACATTACCCAGGCTAACACTCCAATTGTATACCATAAGTTCACTGCAGAACTGCAAACAGAAAACAGCTCCTTTGTCACTTCTGCCAATTGCATAATAAAGTACCATATTTGACAGCATATAAGACCCATTTTTTCCCCAAACATTGGCTCAAAAATATCCCCCAGGGTCTTATATGCAAAGTTGAAATTAGCGTGGTCCATACGTTGCATGTCATGAGAAATACTGCCGTGCATATGCAGGAGAAATTGATTAGGTTCTTCTCGCAAGAAAAGACTTGGGGTCTGCGGTTGTTTATCAGAGCAGACAAGTGGGATTCAGGGCACCAATTTCATTAACATTGGATTCCCCGGAGGAGTCACGTGATGGAGTAGTGGCCGGTCGGGGAACTCCAGCCCTCTCCAGAAAAGTTTTTAAAAAACACAGAAAACACAAAGGCACAAACACGAAAATTAAAATAAAGTGAAAGTAAAGGTGGGAAGAAAATGGCAGCGAAGAAAGAAAAGCCAAAAGCAACGGGAAGAAGAGAAGAAGAAAAGACATCGGAAGAAGAAGGTGAAGGCCTTACCTGTCTGAGGAGGCCCGCCGCGGAGAAAGAAGCCTGCTCCCTCAGGTCAGTCGAAGTCCCGAGCTCAGGACTACAAAAATGGCTCGTGGAGCCAAGCAAAAGTGCGCAACTGCGCATGACAAAAAAAACACTGACGGGAGGGGGGACCAGCTGAGGAGTCGATCTCCACAGCTGAGAATGACAGCTACAGCACAACAAGAAGAAGAGAACATAGAAAACAACGAGAACAAGAAAGAAGAGAGAAAAAATCAAGGAAACAAGAGATGACCAACCCAGAGGAAGAAGAAGAAGAAGAACATAGAGAAATGGAAGAAGAAGGGAAGGGCAAGACAATGGATATTTTTTTTTAAAGAATATATGGAATCAGTAAAAGAATGGCAATCACAAGAATTTAGTGAAATAAAAAGAAGAATTAAAAGTACAGAAGAAAAAATGAATAGATTAGAGATGGTCATGTCAGATATAGGAAAAAGAGTGGACAAGGTGGAAGAACAAGAAACAGCCGTAGAAATGGAAGTAGAGGACTTAAAAAATAAATTAGAAGAATCTAATAAAAAAGTTAAAGAGACACAAGAGCTGTTAGCTTAGAAGATAGATATAATGGAAAATTATAATAGAAGAAATAATATAAAGATAGTGGGCCTTAAGGAAGATGAAGAAGGCAAGAATATGAGAGAATTTATAAAAGATTGGATCCCCAGGGTCCTAGGAAGACCAGAATGCCAGGAAGAAATGGAAATAGAAAGGGCACATAGAACATTAGCCCCTAAACCACAGCCACAACAAAAACCAAGATCCATTTTAGTAAAATTCTTAAGATATGCAACAAGAGAAAATATATTAGAGAAAGCAATGAAGAAAATAAGAGAAGACAAAAACCCACTGGAATACAAAGGTCAAAAATTTTTTTTCTATCCAGACATAAGTTTTGAACTCCTGAAGAAGAGAAAGGAGTTTAATACAGCAAAAGCGATCCTATGGAAAAAGGATATAAATTTATGCTAAAGTACCCAGCGGTACTTAAAATAGTTATTCCAGGGCAGCAAAACAGACTATTCTTGGATCCGGAGGAAGCATGAGAATTTGCAGAACTACAAAACAGACAGAGAGATGAAGACATGTAACGAGAGCAAAAATGACCACGAACTATATGTATGTGTGTATATGGGTATATATATATATATATATATATATATATATATACACACACATATGTGTGTATGTATATATGTGTGTACATGAGTGTATCTGTATTTAAAAGAAAATATATAGAGTATAGATAAGAATTAATAAGGGAAAGAAAGGGAAGAGAGGAAGTAAGGAAGGAATTAAGAGAGTGACCTTTGTTATATATGAAAATTAAAATCTTTTCTGGGGGGGGCTGGGTGGGGAGGAGTTACGGTTACTGCGAAATCAGTTGACGCTTGCGAGTGAATTCGCAAATCCAAATGGAAAGGGGAGATGTGGTTGCCAGACAAGGGATAAAGGGCAACTCAGGAAGGGGAGGGGATAGTGGGGGTAAAGAAATTTTAGATAGGAGAATAAGGGAAATGTCTGATGTTTTAGAAATGTTGTCTTATAAAGTGTTCAAAACAAGAAAGCAGAAATGGATAAGAAGGAAAGATGATGATGAGGAAACGGAAAGGAAAGATAAACAACGTATGAAATGGCTACATTGAACTATATGACAAATCAAAAGGAAGAAAATGCTAAATTTACTGAAAAAAGAAAAAATTGATATAGCATTTGTGGAAGAAACACACTTAACTGAAGTGGAACACAAGAAATTAAAGAGAGATTGGATAGGACATGTAACAGTAGCGTCATATAATTCAAAAGCTAGAGGAGTAGCTATATTAATCAGTAAAAATGTACCAATTAAAATAGGAAATAATAGATCCAGCAGGGAGATATGTAATGATAAAATGTCAGATATATTCGGAGTTTTGGAATTTACTCAATGTATATTCACCTAACGAAGAAGATCAAAAATTTATGCAAGATATTTTTTTGAAGATAGCAGACACGCAAGGGAACATACCAATAGGAGGGGATTTCAACCTTAATTTGGATTCAAACATGGATAAAACTGGGAAAAAAATTAACAGAAAGAACAAAGTAACCAGATTTATAATTAAATTGATGCAAGAAATGCAACTTTTGGATATATGGAGGAAACAACACCCAAAGGAAAAGGAATATTCATATTATTAGGTAGACATAAAACATACTCAAGAATAAACCAATTCCTGTTATCAGCTCGCATGCAAGACAGAGTTAGAAAAACAGAATATAAAGCTAGAATATTATCGGACCACTCACCCCTGATATTGACAATAGAGTTAGAGGACATCCCTCCAAGAATGTATAGATGGAGATTAAACTCCATGCTACTTAAAAGGCAGGATTTTAGAGAATTCATTGAAAGACAAATTAAAATGTACTTTGAAATAAATACGGAATCAGTGAAAGATAAGTTTATACTATGGGACGCAATGAAAGCGTTCATCAGAGGGCAAATAATAAGTTATGTAACCAAAATGAAGAAGGACTACAATCAGGAAACAGAGCAGTTGGAAAGAGAAATAGCAAATATAGAAAAAGAATTAGCAATGAAGGAAGAAACAACTAAAAGAAGAGAATTGGCAGATAAAAAGTAAAATATGAAACACTACAAACATATCAGGTGGAGAAGAACATAATGAAGACAAAACAGAAATATTATGAACTAGGAGAAAAAACAAAATTCTAGCATGGCAGCTTAAGACAGAACAAACTAAGCGAATGGTATTGGCATCAAGGAAAAAAGACAAGCAAATCACATATAATCCAACGGAGATTAATGAAAACTTCAGAGAATTCTACGAACAATTATACTAAACTGAAAACAAAGGGAAAGAAGACAAAATAGATGAATTTTTAACTAAAATTGAACTACCAAAATTACAAATAGAGGAACAAAATAAATTAATAGAACCATTTGAAATAGTAGAAATACAAGAGATAATAAAAAAACTACCGAATAATAAAACACCAGGAGAGGATGGATTCCCAATAGAATTCTATAAAACATTTAAAGATTTATTAATTCCTCCCCTCCTGGAAGTAATCAACCAGATTGATAAAACACAAAGCTTACCAGATTCATGCAAAACAGCAATAATTACAGTAATACCAAAGACAGGGAAAGATCCACTCGCACCAGCGTCATATAGACCAATATCTTTACTTAACACAGATTATAAGATAATAGCTAAACTATTAGCAAACAGATTAGCCGACTATCTACCTAAAATAGTAAATCTAGACCAAACTGGATTCATTAAAAAAAGACGAACAACAGACAATATTGGTAAATTTATTAACTTAATTCATGCAGTAGAAGGGAATAAAGCTCCAACAGTAGCAGTTGCTTTAGACACAGAGAAAGCCTTTGACAGAGTAGAATGGAATTATTTATTCAAAGTACTACAAAAATTCAGTTTACCAGAGAAATATATTAATTGGATTAAATAAGGGGCCATTGGTGAAAGTGACAGTAAATGGATATATATCAAAACAATTTAACTTAAGCAGATCAACAAGGCAGGGATGCCCACTATTGCCCTTATTGTTCGCGTTAACCATAGAACCACTAGCAGAACTGATAAGAACAGGAAATAAAATAAAAAGGATAAAAATAAAAGACAAGGAATATAAAATATGTTTATTTGCAGATGATGTTATAGTATACTTAACAGAACCAGAAATATCAATAAAAGAATTACATAAGAAATTGAAGGAATGTGGAGAAGTGTCAGGATACAAGATTAACGCAAATAAAAGTGAAGCAATGCCAATGAATAATGCGGATTTCACAAAATTTAAGAAAGAATCACCATTCAGATGGCAAATGCAAGCAATACGATACCTAGGTATACAAATAAATAAAAACCTCGGCCATCTATATAAACTCAATTATTATCCACTAATGAAAAAATTACAGGACGACTTAGAGCATTGGAAAGACTTACCACTAACACTAATAGGAAGGATAAACTGTATTAAAATGAACATTTTCCCAAGGATACAATACCTATTTCAGGCATTGCCAATACACTTGACGGAGAAATTCTTCAAGGAGTTAAAAGAAAATAATAAGGGAATTTTTATGGAAAGGGGGGGAAACCGAGGATAGCACTAGATAAATTAACAGAATGGTATAAACAACTGCCAAACTTTAAAAATTATTATAGAGCCGCACAATTAAGATACCTATCAGATTTTTATCAAACAAGGGAAGAGCCAGATTGGACTAGATTAGAACTAGATAAAATAGGGGAGAAGATACCCGAACATATATTATATAAATGGGATGAAAAATTGGTACAACGTAGGAATTCTCCAGTATTACATCATCTGCTCAATATTTGGAAGAAGATTCATGTAGAAAGGAATAAAACAAATTACCAACTACCAAAACTAATACTGATGCAAAATCAACTAATCCCTTTTACAATAGATAACCTTTCCTTTAGAGAATGGGAGAAAAAAGGGATCAAAAGAATAGAAAATTGCTTTTCAGGAAATAAATTATTATCCTTTGAACAAATGAAGGATGAATATAACTCACGATACAGTGTTGGCATACTACCAACTGAAATCCTACTTGAAGGACAAATTGGGAAGCAGTCTGAAGTTGCCAGAGGGAAGTAATTTTGAATATGTGATTATCACATATGATAATCAAAAAATTTATAACAAACATGTATATTAAACTACAAGAAAAGGAAAATGAGGGAACAAATGGTAAAACTAAACAAAAATGGGAACAAGATCTAAACATAAAGATAAAGAAGGAAACATGGGAGAACTTATGCTCAGGAACTATGAGAAATACAATAAATACGAGGTTACGTATGATACAATATAACTGGATACACAGGCTATACATTACACCTCAAAAGTTAAATAAATGGGACCCAACAGTATCTGACAGATGTTTTCGCTGTAAAAAGGAAATGGGAACAACAATTCATGGAATCTGGACATGTGAGAAAGTGAAAAAATCTTGGGAAGATCTAAACCAGATATTAAATAAAATCACAAAAAGCAATATACCAAAAAATCCAGAGATCTTCCTCCTAAGTAATATAAAAAACAAAGAATTTAGACTTGATTTGGATGGAGTACAAAAAATATTTGTTAGGATAGCCCTAGCTGTAGCAAAAAAATATATTATGTCAGCCTGGAAATTAGAAGATAATTTGAGAATACAACAATGGTATATAGAAATTAATAAATGTATTCCATTAGAAAAAAATAACATATAATTTAAGAAATAATATTACAATATTTGAACAAATATGGGAGCCATACATGAAACACAATAGAGAAAACCTACCGGGGACATCTATCACCTAAAATGACAGAAGGAGAAGGGAATGAAAAGAATTGACTCAGTGGAATTTCTTGTTTATTTTTATTGAGTGACAACATTGTTTGACGGGTTTAATGTATCTTAGATTCTGTACTTTAAATGAATGGGAGGGGAGGTAGGGAGGGTAGGATGGGAAGATGGAGGGGGGGGGGAGAAAACGACACAGTATATATTTGAAAAGGAAAATGTATGTATCTTGATCAACATGGTTTATAGTGTGAAAAATAAAAAAATTTAAAAAAAACATTGGATTCCCCGGAGCTCAACTTTTCATGCCGCCCACACCGGGGGATGGTGAGCTGCTACACAGAGAACCGGCCTCCTGTTCGCCGGTCCCCGTTTCCCAGCAGACCCTGTGTACCATTCCTGTGCGCGGCAGGCACTGGGTGCTGAATAATGCCGTAGAGAAGCAGCGGCTTGACCCGCACCTGGTGGCAGATGAGCCTATTGCTACATCGGGTGGTGTGCACTGTGTCCGGCGGCGAGGACAGTGCTGTGGCTCAGCTTCGGCATAGCAGAAATGTGCCGCGGGTGACCAAAGGAGCATGGGCGCTGCAAACGTGCAGAGGGAGTGCAGCGCTTGCTGCTGGGAGAGGCCCTAAGTATGCCAGCGGAGCCCTCCAGCTTGACACAGAGTCATACAGTATAAAAAAGGCCATTTGGCCCAACATCCATGCTGACCTCATTAGCATTCTGGGCCAGTGTCATTAACCTGCATTTGGTCCAAATGCTTCCCTATAACTGACCAAAGGAGTTTAGAACATTGTAATTCTACCCACTTCCACAGCTTCCTCTGGCAGCTCATCCAGAAACAGACCACCCTCAGAATAAAAGGTTTACCCATCAAGACCTATTTCAGTTTCTCTCTCCTCACCTTGAACCAATGTCCTCTAGTTCTAGAATCATCCATGCTCAAAAACATTAATGACCTTATCCATGCCCCTTATGATTTTCCAAAACTCCTTCACTGCAGTGAAGAAAGACTCAGCCCATCAGCCTCTCCTTTAATCAAACCCTCAGGTCCCAGTCACATTGTCCCCTGTACCCTTTCCATGCATTGGAATGTTGGCGAAACCCATTTTAATGTCCTCTCAAGGGAGGAAACATGCTCTCCTTTCTCTGTCTGGACTATATTGTCATAGATTCAGTCATAGAATGGAAACAGGCCCTTCAGCCCACCTGTGTTGACCAACCATTACACTCATCCTACACTAATACCTATTTCATTCTCCTCCTATTCCCAATCCCCTCCAAGTTATACCACTCACCGATATACTGTACTAGGCATAACATTCAACGATCAAACCTAGCAACCCACACAGCCTTTCAAAGCTTCCTTTTATTGTCACATAATAATACATTAAAAATGTAATATTCATGATGTGCTTCAACTTTTGTTTGCAATAAGGCAAACAAAGAGCACTGCCTGGCATCCCTAATAATAGGCAAAAGAGAGTCCCTTCAGAGACATTCAGTGTCCATGGATTCACCTCCAGTGCTTCTGCAGAGTCTACAGTTGCACAGACTCCCGTTCAATCCATCGGCAGCCCTAACCCCAGATTCAAACCTCCGACATGACCAAGAATGCTTCAGCGCCCGAGGGCCTTTTCAGAGCCCTCAGCACCTTCTCAAATCCTGGCTCCAATACCTGGTTCCTATGAGCCAGACTGCAGCAACCCGCAACCCGTGCAGGTCCCCCGGCCGAAAGTCTCCTGCAGCCGCTGAGCTTCCCAACTGGTCTGCCCACCAAATTTGTCCTCTGGTGGATCCTAGAGTTCCATCACTCCCTCACTGGTGGTTGGTCTTCAGCTGTCTACAAGTATCTGGGAGTCCCTCACTTGCGTTCCCTACCTCTCAATCTCTTGCTCCATTAAATTCAGTTCTTTGACCACACATTTGATCCAATGTACAATGACGTCAGATTTTGTTCATTAATGCTCCTGTGACACACTGTGGGATGATTTACTGCTTTAAAGGTACCACAAAATTAGAAGATTTTATTTATTTTTAATTTAACTATACAGCATGGTAGAAAGCCATTCCGCCCCATGAAACTTCATGTCACCCAATTAACCTTCCAACCCTGTACATCTTTGGAATGTGGAAGGAAACCAGAGCAGCCGGGGGAAACCAACGCAGGTAACGGGGAGAACATACAAACTCCTTACAGATGGCGCCAGATTCGAACCTGGGTCAATGGCGCTGTGATAGTGTCGCGTGAACCATGCCACCCAAAGTTGTTGCTTTTATGGTTGTTGAGGTGAGAGAGAGAGCTCAGACCAGGCCATCAATTGAACCTTTGAACTTTAAGCACTACTTCAAAACCGTTCGGTCGAAAGGAAACCACCAAGATGAAAGCAGGGGAGGGAAAAAGCTCCGGCTCTTTCAAGCTTTCTTGTTTAGGATGAAATAATTCTCAACAAATGGAAAAATCAATTGTGGCTTTCACAATTATTCAAGAAAGAGCTGGCAAGATAGATTGTGGCCAGTTGGAGACATACAAGACTGCAGAGGCTGGATTCTGAAGCAAACAAACAATTTGTAGGAGGGAGTCAGCAGATTGAACTCTAAATGGCAATAATTCCTTGACCCGGTTAAGTGCGGCTGAGTTCCCCCAGTTTTTTTTTGCTGCTAATTCTACCTTCCGTTCAGTAGGAACGCTACTGAGCCATCTCTGAACACAGAATCATAACATGGGAAAAGCCCCTTTGGCCCTCCGTCTCAGTACCGACCGATGTACACCAGTCTCATTTACCCTCTCTGTAGCCCAGAGAGTCTTTGAGCAAACTGTGCCAGGGAGAAGAGCAGTAAAGGAATAAGATTTGGCCATTCAGTTACAGGAATTAAGATGTAGTGTGATCCATCTCATCAGAATTATTTCCTCATTGAGATTTAATTCCTCTCCTCACTCCAGCTTCCACTGCAGTGGCCACCTCACTAGACTGATCCCTGGCCAGTGACCTCAAGGCTCTCTCTCGTGTTGTTCGCTCTTCATTTTTGAAGAGTCTGTCCATGCTTTGATTAAGGAGTAAACGTGATTGATTGTTATAGAATGTACTGAACTGATAGAATGATGATCACTGAGAAATTTTTGTCCCAATTGTGTTTCTTGTGCATATTATGAATAAAGTATAATTTTGAGAAAGAAAATCTTCAGATGGAATTATAGTTCCAAGGGGCTCTGGGACACAACAAAAAACTGGCAGCACTGCCGCTGATGCAGACCTGGGGGAGCGAGGAGTGGAGAGACAGTGCTGCTCCGCAGGGCACTACTGCCTGGCCCAAATGCCGACGGCGCTGTATGCTTTAAACAGCCTGTTAAAATCCTGCAACCATGGGGTCTGTGCCCGAGATGGCGGTGATTGTGTTGGGCAGCATACAAAGAGGGGAGCAGGACACCAGAACGCCCCCCTCGTTGAGAAGAAGCCTGAGCGATGACCATCCAGGGAAGGTGACCATGGCAGCGGACCAGCGGGGGGCTCAGCAGCTGAAGGACCCCACAGGTCTGTGGGCTGCTGGCAACTTGTGGTCGTAGGACCCATACAAGCTGCGGGCTGTTAGAGTCAAGAGCAAGGCATCAGTATAACTGGACTGGAGGCTGCAGGACCAAGGGGGAGCTGAGATAGCATCCATTTCCCCTTTCCACTGGACACTCCTTGGAAGGGAGAGCAAGACCGTCCTTTGCACTAACTCATCCTCTGTTAATCTCTCGATCACCACCATAAGCGCCTAATGATTACCACTTCCCTGGGATTCTCCTTCGCAAAGATTGGAAAGCTGCCTTTCTTGCACTGCTACACTTCACAGCAAAAGTCCAATTAAATTTTCTATGCATCTTCATTTTAGAGTGTGAAATGTGCTATAGCAATGGACAATAGATTAATAATTGATGCACAACAGAAATTCGCCCAATTCATTTTTTAATTTCAATTTTAGCGATACAGCCCTTCTGGCCCATGAAACCCAAGCCGCCCAATTACTTACAATTAACCTAACAACCCCGTACGTTTTTGGAGGGTGGGAAGAAACCGAAGCACCTGGGGAAAACTCACATAGGACACGAGAAGAATGTGCAAACTCTTTACAGAGAGCCCTGGCTTCAAACCAGCTGCTGAAAGAGCATTGTGCTAACGGAGCCTCCTGAGGTGACTCTTCCCCTCCGATGCGTCTTGCACTCCAGTTCATTCCCTGGGGATGGGTAGACATTCCCTCTTCAGACACTTCTTCCCTGAGAATGAGTTAGTCCGTTTCCACACTCGTTCAGCAAAACTTGGCAAGTTGTCTCATTCCACGTGGCACAATGGCAGTGTGAGTGAAGTCATTCCCTCAGAGCGTCAGAGACTTCGGCCGCCGTCTGCATCAAGTTTGCACGTTCTGTCAGTGACCGCGTGAGTTTCCTCCAGCGACTCCAGTGTCCTCCCATACCCAAAAGAAGTGCGAGTGAGTCAGTTAATTGGCTCCTGTAAAATCACCCCTCAGTGGTGGGGGAGGGTGTGGGGGTGGGGAAAGGATCTGGGAGGAGTTGATGAGGATGCATGGAGAAGATTTAAAAAATGGGATTGGTGTAGGATCAGTGTAGGTGATAAACTGATGGTTAGTGCAGCCTCAATGGGCCGAAGGGCCTGTATCTCTCTATGACTCTTCATTGGTTAATCAGTCTAAGCCTGTGATTACCCACAGGTCTTCCCTCACACCATCAACACCCTTCGTGATTCTGAACACTGCTATTTCATCTCCCTTACACTTTCCACTCCAGGCAGTAAGACCCAGTTCCCCTCCATAAAACAATGCAAAAGTTGGCAGATAATTAGGAACCGAGTGCATCATTTGCACCCACCCTGTTATTAATTCATCACTGCCTTGTCCTCTCTATCCCAGTGCAGCCTCCTACCGAAGGCTCCCTGCTGCTCAGCCATATGTATCTGCTCACTGCTGTTTCCTCTCCAATAATAAGAGTCCTCTTCAGAAGCCTGACCTACTTTCTTTTGTACTACCCAAGACGCAGCATGCTTTGAAGATAAACAACTGTAAACACTACTCAGAGGAAAGCTGGCTGTCTTTTAACCCTATATAAATGCATCATAAGTCTTCTGGTGACATCAAACCCATTGACTGTTTGAAAATTATATCCTTATTTTTTTAAATTTTTATATTTTTACATTTTAAATGTAGACACATAGCATGGTAACAGGCCCTTCTGGCACGAGGCCATGCCACCAAATTACACACAATTGACCTATAACCCCTGGTACATCTTGTACGGTCGGAGGAAATCAACAGCACCTGAAGGAAACCCACGCAGACACTGGAAGAACATACAAACTCCTCACAGACTGCGCCAGATTTGAACCTGGGTCACTGGCGCTGTAGTAGCGTTGCGTTAATACTACGATAACTGTGCCACCTTCAGATATTTGATATATCCCAGATTTTTATTATCTCAGCTAATTGATAAAATCTGAATGTTACAGATTTAGTTAAAGTGCTGGTGGTGTGAACACAATTCACAATGCCGCAAAAGGGTCTGTCTTTGGTGTATCCCTACAACAGCGCCAGCGATTGGGACTGGGTTCGAATCCTGTGTATCCTTAAGGAGTTTGTGCGTTCTTTCCGTTCCTGCGTGTGTTTACCCCAGGCGCTCCGGGTCCCCCCCCCCCCAACTGTTTGAAATGTACCGGGGATACAGGTTAATGGGGTGTAAATTCGTGGGCAGAAACGGCCTATTACCATACTCTGTCTAAATGTAACATTTTTAAAATTAAGCTTTAGGTTCTCGGGTTAGACATTCCCAAAGACTTGGCCTGGTCCACTCACATCGAGGCAATGCTCATGAAAGCCTCGAGAATTTTAGCATGTCAACAGCATTCCTAAACCCCTTCTCCAAGTGCACCATTAAAAGCATCCTGTCAGGGTGCATCACTGCGTGGGACGGGAACTGCTCTACCAAAACCTCAAGAAAATGCTGAGAGTTGTGAACGTGGCTCAGGCCAATCCCCCACCCCTTCATCAATCCCATCAATACCTCCCATTGCCTCAAAAACAACACATTAAAGGACTCATTCCACCTGGCCTCGCTCTCTTCACCATCCCCACCTCCTGTCAAGAAGATTCACGAGTGTGAGATTGCACACAACCAGATTAAAGGACTGATATCAGATTGCTGAATGAATCCCAAAATAATAAAAGTATGTTTGTTGCCTCTACTTTGCACCATCTGATGTCTCTTTGTAACTCTGCACTTTTTTGGTACGGAATCTTGCTCATTGTACTATGTATGAGATGTTCTAACTGTCTGGACGCAAAACAAACTCTATCACTGCACCCTGGTCCATGCATGTGCAATGCTGGCATTCAGTTCAAGAGGATTGTATACAAGAGCAAGGAGGTGATGTTGAGGCTTTATAAGGCATTGGTGAGACTTCACTTTGAGTACTGTGAGCAGTTTTGGGCTCCTCGTTTAAGAAAGTATGTGCTGACGTTGGAGGGGGTTCAGGGGAGGTTCAAAAAGAATAAATCTGGGAATGAAATCATACGAGGAACGTTTGACAGCTCTTGGCTTGTCGGAAGTTAGGAGAATGGGGAGGGGGGGACCTCATTGAAACATTTTGAACGTTGAAAGGCGTGGACAGTGTAGATGTAGAAAGGTTATTTCCGATGATGGGAGAGTTGAGGACAAGAGGGCACAACTTCAGGATTGAAGGGCGTCCGCTTAGAACAGAGATGAGGAGGAATTCCTTCAGCCAGATTATGGTGAATCTGTGGAATCTGTAGCCACAGGCGTTTGTGGAGACCAGGTCATTGGATATATTTAAGGCAGAGATTGATAGGTTTTCGATTAGCCAAGGCATCAAAGGTTATGGAGAGAAGGCCGGGCAGAAGGGGCTGAGTGGGAAAATGGATCAGCTCATGATTAAATGGTCAGGCAGACTCGATGGGCTGAATAGCCTATTTCTGTTCCAATTACTTATGGTCTAAACTTGAACTCGAATCAAGGATTCTGAAAGGAGTCAAGAGGTGTCCCCAGTATCAGCAATGAGGACTGGCTTTACAAATCAAGCAAGGACCAATTAAGACCAGCACTAATAATAGAAACCAGCCAGACTGTTTGCATGCAGCAAGCTGCCTCAACCGAGAATGAACTCGTGACCGGATCATCTTTGAAGTGATGGGGATTGAAGGAAACCAGGAGCAGCTCCTCCGCTCCCTTTCAAGACAGTAGATGAATTCACCTGAGACATCGAACAAGGTCTCAGTTAGATCTTTTTTGAACAATGGCACAGCTGTCAGATTTCCACAATCTTCATGCTGTACCAGAGAAACAGCCTACATGTGCTATAATCAGAGAGTCATGCAGCACAGAAACAGGCCATTCAGCCCATTACATCCTTACGGATTTCATTTTTCCACCACTGTTCTACACCCTGGCAATCCAAGTTACTTCTCATCTGAGAAACCCTGCCTTCGTCAATTTCTCAGACAGCGTGTTCCACACACACATCCCAAAAAAACATTCTGCTCAGATCCCCTCTTAACCTGTAATGGAGTTTAAATCCACAACCTTTTAACAAGGTTGCTGCTGGAAACAACAACTTGTGCCTCTACAGAAGGTATTAGTGCAGACAGGCATTGTTGGAGGGAGGGGGGGTTGAGAGCAATGGGGATCTGGCACAGAGGAGGAATTGAGACTTGAGGTCACACAGGCTGCGGGTTGCTGGCAACTTGCAGTCAAAGGACGCACCCAGGATGTGGGCCGCTAGAGAAAGGCTCATGGGAACCAATCGAGAGGGTGCTGAGGGCAAGAAGCGCTCTCTAAGGGCCTCAGGCACTGAAGGCTTCCTGATGGATTGGAGGTTAGCATCTGGTGCTTGGATTGCCAATGAATTTAACAGGAGTCTGTGCGGCTGCAGAGGCAAAGGGAGCGCTGGAGGCAAATCCACGGAGACTCAATGACTCTGAAGGGACTCTCTCTTATTGTTTGGGGTGCCGGGCAATGCTAAGGGTGACAGTTTGTTTGCCTTACAGCAGGAAATTTTTGAATTTTATCATGTATTTTACATTATTAATGTATTATGTTTATATTGGATGGTGGGACAAGCTTCAAGGGCCAACTAGCCTGTTCCTGCTCCTATTGTGTTCACTTGTGATGTGCTGGGAGTAAACCAGTACATGGGACATTGAGTGATTAAGGTCCCAGGCAGCACAGATAGCACATTGGAATAATCATATTTGAAAGTAAATGTTATTATTTTGGTAGCTGAATATGCATATTATGGGGTGGGGGGGGGGGGGGGACCTAGAACATTTCAGCACAGAACAGGCCCTTTGGCCCATGATGTGTATGGTGAAATATATAAACCTGCTCAACAAACTAAACCTTCCCTACCTCACACCCATAACCCTCCATTTTTCTTGAATCCATATGGCTGTCTACATCTTTTAAATGTCCCTACTGTATCAGCCTCCACCACCATCCCGAGTAATGGACTCTGCATAAACAAACGTACCCCTGATAAGAACAAAAGAAGAAAGAGGAGTTGGCTATCCAATCCGTCGAGCCTTCTCCCTCATTCAATAAGACCATGAGAAAATGGTTTAGCTCATGGTGGAGTGGCGAAGCAGGTTCAATGGACCCTTATGATTCAGGTGGCTGCTTTTCCTAGAATGGCTACTTCTGCTCCTTGATCTGGTGATGGGCTCATCTCCCCCTACCTACCTTTTCCTCATATCTCTTATTTCCCCTACTATGGAAAAAATCTATCTTATCTTGTCTTAAAATTATTTACTGAGGTCACCTCCACTGCTTCAATGGGCAGCGAATTCCACAGATTCACCACCCTCTGGGAAAAGTAGTTCCTCCTCAACTCTGTCCTAAATCCACTCCCCAGAATCCTGAGGCTAAGTCCCTTAGTTCTGGTCTCCCCTGCCAATGGAAACAACTTATCTACCTCAAAACCACTTACCCACCTCCCTGTCGTCTCCCTTAAACTTTGCCCCCCTCACCTTTTACAGTGTCCTCTGGTATTTGCTTCTGTCACCCTGGAGAAAAGTTGATGGGAACCCTCATCAGAATGAGTTGGATCAGGTCCTTTGTGTGTAGCTCCCATTTCTGGCGAATCCTCAAACAAGATGAAACCCATCTCTCCAAATGCAGCAGTGGGGTGACCTATCCGGAAGGCAGAAAGGGAAACACGACAGAGAGGTCCTGCTGTCAATGGGAACAACCCTGTGGTGAAGAACAAAGGTAATCTCGTAAATGACTGTGAGAGTAATCCAGGCATGAGAGCATGGCCAGAGGTTTTTCTGTAGTGATGGCATCTGGGAAATCTGAGCCTACGGTCACAGTTTATCAGAGATGTCTAGTGGGATATGATGTTCGTGTGTTGATGTGGACCTGAGGTTGCTTGAAAACAAACATGAATACAGCTGCAAAAGCACATTTTAATTATTTTGCAAAGTGTGAGAATTCTGTTACAGCAAGAAGCACCCCAAGAGAGTCTGCCTCGTGGCTCATAAGTTAGACCTTCAGAATCCTAAATTTCTAGAACATTTGAACAGACAGCTCCATATACAGTAAGTACATATTCCATAGAATTCTCTTGAGATTTGTTAATCAGCATCATGTCCCTTCATCAATAGTTGATAGTCTTTCACTACCTTACCAAATAAGGAGGTTGTTATCAGCTCCAGGTGATAACAAGAAAGTAAGGAATGCAGCTAGCTTCCCTCTTCCAGTCAACATTTTAAAATTGGTCTCCTTACTTGAGGAAGGATAATATACTGGCTTTGGAGGCGATGCAGAGGAGGTTCATCAGGTTGATTCAAGGGATGAAGGGGTTAGCCTATGATGCGAGATGGAGTCGTCTGGGATTGAACTCACCGGAATTTATAAGAATAAGAGGGGATCTTCTAGAAACATATAAAATTATGAAAGACATAGTTAAGATTGAGGTAGGTAAGTTGTTTCCATTGGTGGGGGGGGACCAGATCTAGGGGACAGAGTAGTAAATTCAGGATGGAAATGAGGAGGAACTGCTTTTCCCATAGGGTGGTGAATCCATGGAAGCATTGGAAGTGAGCACATAAAATATAATTTAGAAAAGGGTGGATATATTTCTACATGGTAAGGGAAATTAATGGATATTGGGAAAAGGCAGGTGAGCCTATCATCAGATCACCTATGATCATATTAAATGAAGGATCAGACTTGATGGACCAGATGCCCAACTCCTGCTCCTATTTCTTTTCTTGCATACATTCTCACTGGAGGCCTCTGTTGCACCATGTGGTGAATCTCTGCTAAGCTGCCTGTCTCCCCTCTGGCAAGCCTTGCTGTACTAACTTTGGCTGTGCATTATCTCTACCATTCAAGACACTCCCCTTGGGTATAACTGTGTATGCACCCATTGTCTTTCATTATTAAACCATTAGTTTCTGCTAATAAAAGCCATGAATATTGTCTGATCGCATCTTCTTTGTCTACTTCATCAACTGCCACTTCACACCCATGGCCCTAAGTGACCACAAAGACATTGCTGGCAATGGACTCCTTGATGTGATGTCAACTTTGAGGTTTCCATCGACTGTCCAGCCCCATGCATGAGAAACAATGTGCTTTCAGTGGGATCTTGGACAGGGTTTAATAAGCCTGATGCAGCCCAGTCACATCCCAGCAGAGTATCCCTTTTAAATTTGGGTACAGAAAGCCACACACTGATGAAAAATGCCCCAGGTCCCACTGAGGCCAACCTACGGTGTTGAGACCACTTCAATTTCTGTTGGTATGGATGCTGGTGGATATTAGGTGAAGTCACTGGCTTTGCGACTGGAAGAGAGAGAGGTGGGGAGGGGGGGGATATCTGCACCGATACAGGGAGAATGTGTGAGCTCCATGCCGGGAGCTCTGGAGGTTCAAACCCCGGTCCAGAAAATAGTAAAGCAACCACACTCTTACCCCTCAGTCAGAATCTCTAACAGCTGTTCAGCTGCTGATTGCCAAATTGCAACTTGTGGGATGTTGCTATGCACATGTTCGCTTCTGCGTTGCAACAGGGGCACCAACAGCAAAAGTAATCTGCTGGCTGTCAGGCAGATTGGGGGTGTGCAGTGGTGAAGGACTTTCATACAAATGCAGATCTTTCTATCTCTCTTTAATTCAATGGGATTGCAGCAGCAATGCTAAAAATAACACAGCTTTCTTGAAAAGGAAAAATATCAAAACTGTAGGGAGAACTTCAGAATGCAAGTTGCTGGCTGCAGTGACCTTCAACAATTCATGACATGTTTTGTGCAGATAAACCATCAGAAGGTGGCTGGGGTTCATTATCGTTTCTCTGGTGCTTCCTTGCTCAAGGAGACAATGGACGAATATCTCCAGGGAAGTTTCAAGGGAGGCCGAGTTCTGCACCTTAAATATCATCTGGTGAAAGAATCCAGGGCAAATTTTGGAGCAAATGTATTTTCTCCTTTACTTCACCTTCCCAGTAGCTGAGGATGGGAGAGCAGAATAGACGGAATCCATCTAACCCAGTTGCTGGCAAGCGGATCTACTTGTAGATATGGGATAGGTTCATCCCCGACTGGCAGCACAAGCTGGAGCAGATCTGAGACCAGGAGCCAAAGTTAATCATCAGCTGGCATGGAGCCATTAGGCTCCATAAGTCACTTTCAAGAGAGAAAACATTTACAGAGCTGGCTCATACCTTTTGCTCGCTGGCAGCTCACTGAGAATCTTCAGCTAGCCCCAAGCCTATGGGTCAACTCCTTCCTCACTCTTTAGCTGTGCACCGTGTATCAGGAAGGGTCAGGTGGAATCCAACATGGATCCGTTCCCATTTGCAGCAACGTGGATCTGTTCCAATTTGCCTACCACAGCAACAGGTCTATGACAGCTGCCATCTCACTGGCTCTACTCAAAACCATGAAGGAAAAGATGCAAACACCGGGATGCTCTTTATTGACGACAGTAGACCCCTCTGTTTCCAACCCTGTTTCTACCCTATCAAAGGCTAGCAGGTGCATAGAAGCTTGGACATGTATCAACCACTCTTTCATTGCTTATTGGCCAAGATTTTGGAACTCCTGCCCTGATAGCACTGGTATTCCTGCATTAGGCACGCTGAGGGCATTTGTGGCCCAAGGACTACAATCACCACACAGAGTCCAATGAGTTAAGAAGGCTCAGAACCATCCTTTCCTTGTGGAGGGAAATAATTAGCATCCTGGTGAGAGAGAATCCAAAAATAAACTTAAAATTACAGTCACAAAGATAGAAGGCCACACTCAAGGTTGCATTGAAAACAAGCCTTTGTGATTTGGTTATATTGTACAATAGCAAAGAATTTTAGGCAAGGCACTAGTAAGGATTTGAAAGTGTTTTGTTTGAGCCTCACAGCAAGGCACCAGTATTTGGATAAGTATGGAAAGAAAAATAAAATTCAAGGGCTTTCAGCAGTAAGGAGGAGGGAGACCAAGGAGACTGGTCTGGCAGAGATAAGTGGAGAGGCAAGTAGAACTCCTGCATCACAGCTGCAGTGATTCGAGTTGGATCTGCGGTGGTAACTGTGTGGAGTTTGCATATTCTCACTGTGATCTGAAATAATTTCCTCCGGTTTTTTCAATTTCCTCCCACAACGCAAGACCATGGAGGTTGGTAGATTAACCGGCCGCTGTAATGTGTAGGTGGGAGGAGTTGATCAGAGGACGGGGAGAATAAAATGGAATTGGTATCATTGCGTGTGTGGGTGGCCAGCATGGAGCTGGTGGGCTGAAAGGGCCGTTTCCTTGCTGTATGACTATCTCTGTCTCTAGGCTTGGATGCACCCATATGAGCCAAATGGCTGCTTTCCACATTGCAACCTTCCTGTCATCCTGTGAGAGATGCAAGATGCTACCAATTAAACAGAAAGTAGATTCAGGCCAAAGCAACATATGTGTAGGATCTTTATACCTCAGCATGCTGTGGTTGAGTACAACAATCCAAATCATGAAATGTGAGAGGTCAGGCAGAAGGAAGGGGTAGGGTCACCACCTTTTACTGGGTCTAATCCAGGACAGGCTCATGACTCGAATTGTTGACTGACCATTTCCACCCACAGATGTTGCCTGACCTACTGAGTCCCTCCAGCAGCTCATTTCTTGCTCAAGATTCCACCATCTGCAGCTTTTTGTATATCTCAGGCCAACAGGGTTGTTTATCTATTGCCCATCTCTAACGATTCATGTGCAGGCAGCAAACAAGTCAATTGCACTGGTAGGTCTGTAGGGCCATATAAGCCAGCCAGGACATCAGCATTTGATTAGAATTACAAAACATTAGAGGGAATGTTACACCTTTAGGTCAAGTCTCAGCTGCTTAAGGCTTCCTGATTTGAATCTGCTCATGGATCGAGCAGGGGTCTGTGTGGCTGCAGAGGCTGTGGGAGCATTGGCGGTGAATCCACAAACACTGAGAGTGCAGCAGGCAAAAGGCAATTTTGTGTAATATTACATTTTCAGTACTCTAACATGACAATAAAGGGATCTTGAAGGAAATATTTTTATGGAATTTTTAGTGAAATTGCCATTCTCTGCATAGGACTGGGCACAAAACCTCAGGAGGGAATTTTGCCTTTGGAATGGAGAGCAATGGAAATTCTTATCTGGATTTAAAGGGTTAAATTACATATATTGGTGGGAAGATAGAATAAATGATACTTCCTAAAAAGGTGCAGGAGTAGTGGAACCTGGGGATGTGGGTGCACATATCATTAATAGTGGTAGTACAGATTGAGAAATCTATTGATGAGGCATACACTTATCTGGTCTTAATCAGTAGAGACGCAATCAAGCTGGTGCTTTATAAAACACTAATCCAATCTAAACTGGAATATTGTTTTCACTTTGGTCATCTCGTTATAGGGAGAGTGGACCCATTTGTCAAGATGACAAGGATGGTCCCTGATCAGTAGGATTACAGTGAGACTGAAACACGAAAGTCTACAGGCGCTGTGATCATAGCAGAAGCACACTGAAATGCTGAAGGAACTCGGCTGGTCTCGCAGCATCCATAGGAAGTAAAGATATGTCACTGATAATTCGGACCTTGGCCCTTCTTTGAGCTATAAGAAAAAAGATGACAAAATGATCAGGACACTGGAGAGTGGCGGGATTCTCCATCCAGTGCAGGAATTAAGGACCTGTGACACGTATAAAATATATAAAATAAAGGACAAGAGAATTAATAGTGATGGAAGAAAAAAAATATCTCATTTGGGATCTGAAGTGCACTCCCTGTAGGTGAGGTACTTGCCTTCAAGGTGGAACTGGTTAGCTGATGAAGAAAATTTGGAAAAGTTATGAGGAAAGTGCCAGTGGTTGATACAGGATTGTTGCTCTTTGACAGGGATGGGTCAAATGGACTCCTTTCTGCACAAATCATTCTATGACAAGTGGGTAGTTTCACGGTTAGTGTTTCTGAGGCTGGCTGTTATAAAAGTTGATGTTTATTATTCATTCATTTCCCAGTTCCCTTTTTTAAAATTTCTCACACTATGAACCATGTTAATCAAAATACACACAAATATTTCTGTCTTGAATATACAGTGTCATTTTCTCCCCTTTTCCCCCCTCCCTTCCCTCCCTCCTTCCCACCCCCTCCCCACCCACTAAACGTTCAACATATACAATACAATAAACCCATTAAACAATGTCATCACACAATGAAAATAAACAAGAAAATTGTGTCTTCGACTTTTACACACTGGGTCAGTTCATTTCGTCTTCTTCTCATTCTGTCATTTTAGGTGGTGGAGGTCCGTGGTAGGACCTCTCTGTTGTGTTCCATGTACAGTTCCCAAATTTGTTCAAATGATGTGATGTTATTTCTTAAATTATATGTTATTTTTTCCAATGGAATACATTTATTCATTTCTATGTACCATTGCTGTATTCTCAGGCTCTCTTCTGATTTCCAGGTTGACATAATACATTTTTTTGCTACGGCTAAGGCTATCATAATAAATCTTTTTTGTGCTCCATCCAATTTGAGGCCTAATTCTTTACTTCTTATATTACTTAGAAGAAAGATCTCTGGATTTTTTGGTATGTTGTTTTTTGTGATTTTATTTAATACCTGATTTAGATCTTCCCAAAACTTTTCCATTTTCTCACATGCCCAAATTGCATGTACTGTTGTTCCCATTTCCTTCTTACAGCGAAAACATCTGTCTGATACTGTTGGGTCCCATTTATTTAACTTTTGGGGCATGGTGTATTGCCTGTGTAACCAATTATATTGTATCATGTGTAACCTCGTGTTTATTGTATTTCTCATAGTTCTGGAGCATAGCTTTTCCCATGTTTCACTCTTTATCTTTATGTTTAGGTCTTGTTCCCACTTTCCCAGCTCCCTTGATGAGATTAACTCATGTCCCTGGATCCAGCTGCTAGCCCAATATTTTAATCATTGCAGCTGCTTCCTGACACAGAGTTCTTTCAGCAGTTTGCTTTCTACTTCAGATTCTAGTGCCAGCAGTTGGTGTCTGTGATGGTGGAGATGACGTTGCAATAAATTAGTGCAACTTCCTTTCTCTTAAATACGCAGGGTGAATTAGAAGCCAAATCGGAAAAGGGACACAACACTCTCAGTTCCTTCAGCTGTTTCAGGTATTCAATTAAATTGTGGTTAATCCATCCCTCAGGTTTAGATTCAAGATTCCTTTATCACCATGTCATAAAACCAATGTAGGCCTCTTTATTGGGTACCTCTTTTCCATTTAGTTTTTCCAAGATCAGTAGGATATATCTAATCCAATACTCAAACATTCATTCTGAATCTCATTCCAATTTAGGAATTTTTTAAATTTAAAAAACTTTGTTTTATCTAGTGCTATCTTTCATAATTATTTTTTTCAACCATCAATAATTGATCAATCTTTCTCTGCAATGAAATTAAAAGGTATAAATCAACTAATCCCTTTCACAATAGATAACCTTTCCTTTAGAGAATGGGAGAGAAAAGGGGATCAAAAGAATAGAAAATTGTTTTTTTGGGAAATAATTTATTATCTTTTGAACAAATGAAGTACAAATATGGTATAACTCACGGTACAATGTTTGCATACCACCAACTGAAAACCTACTTTTTTAAAAATTTTTTTATTTTTCACACTATAAACCACATTGAGCAAGATACATACATTTTTCTTTTCAAATATATACAGTGTCATTTTCTCCCCCCCTCCCTCTTCCCATCCCACCCTCTCTACCTCACCTCCCATTCATTTAAAGTACAGAATCTAAGATACATTAATCCCGTCAAACAATGTTGTCACTCAATAAAAATAAACAAGAAATTCCACTGAGACAATTCTTTTCATTTCCTTCTCCTTCTATCATTTTAGGTGGTAGATGTCCACAGTAGGTTTTCTCTATTGTGTTTCATGTATGGCTCCCATATTTGTTCAAATATTGTAATATTATTTCTTAAATTATATGTTATTTTTTCTAATGGAATACATTTATTCATTTCTATATACCATTATTGTATTCTCAAATTATCTTCTAATTTCCAGTTTGACATAATACATTTTTTTTGCTACAGCTAGGGCTATCCTAACAAATCTTTTTTGTGCACCATCCAAATCAAGTCCAAATTCTTTGTTTTTTATGTTACTTAGGAGGAAGATCTCTGGGTTTTTTGGTATATTGCTTTCTGTGATTTTATTTAATATCTGGTTTAGATCTTCCCAAAATTTTTTCACTTTCTCACACATCCAGATTGCATGAATTGTTATTCCCATTTCTTTTTTTTACAACGAAAACATCTGTCAGATACTGTTGGGTCCCATTTATTTAACTTTTGAGATGTAATGTATAGCCTGTGTATCCAGTTATATTGTATCATACGTAACCTCATGTTTATTGTATTTCTCATAGTTCCAGAGCATAACTTCTCCCATGTTTCCTTCTTTATCTTTATGTTTAAATCTTGTTCCCATTTTTGTTTAGTTTTACCATTTGTTTCCTCGTTCTCCTTTTCTTGCAGTTTAATATACATATTTGTTATACATTTTTTGATTATCATTGTATCTGTAATCACATATTCAAAATTACTTACCTCTGGCAACCTCAGACTGCTTCCCAATTTGTCCTTCAAGTAGGATTTCAGTTGGTAGTATGCCAACACTGTAACTTGAGTTATATTATATTTATCCTTCATTTGTTCAAAGGATGGTAATTTATTTCCTGAAAAGCAATTTTCTATTCTTTTGATCCCTTTTTTCTCCCATTCTCTAAAGGAAAGGTTATCTATTGTAAAAGGGATTAGTTGATTTTGCGTCAGTATTAGTTTTGGTAATTGGTCATTTGTTTTATTCCTTTCTTCTTCCAAATATTGAGCAGATGATGTAATACTGGAGAATTCCTACGTTGTACCAATTTTTCATCCCATTTATATAAAATATGTTCAGGTATCTTCTCCCCTATTTTATCTAGTTCTAATCTAGTCCAATCTGGCTTTTCCCTTGTTTGATAAAAATCTGATAGGTATCTTAATTGTGCGGCTCTATAATAATTTTTAAAGTTTGGCAGTTGTAAGCCTCCTTGTTTATACCATTCTGTTATCTAGTGCTATCCTCGGTTTCCCCCCTTTCCATAAAAATTTCCTTATTATTCTCTTTAACTCCTTGAAGAATTTCTCCGTCAAGTGTATTGGCAATGCCTGAATAAGTATTGTATCCTTGGGAAAATGTTCATTTTAATAAAGTTTATCCTTCATATTAGTGTTAGTGGTAAGTCTTTCCAACGCTCTAAGTCGTCCTGTAATTTTTTCATTAGTGGATAATTGAGTTTATATAGATGGCCTAATTTGAGGCCTAATTCCTCAAATTAGATCTTGTAACCCGACACTTCTCCATATTCCTTCAATTTCTTATGTAATTCTTTTATTGATATTTCTGATTCTGTTAAGTATACTATAACGTCATCTGCAAATAAACTGATTTTATATTCCTTGTCTTTTATTTTTATCCCTTTTATTTTATTTTCTGTTCTTATCAATTCTGCTAGTGGTTCTATAGCTAACACGAACAATAAGGGTGATAGTGGGCATCCCTGCCTTGTTGATCTGCTCTAGTTAAATTGCTTTGATATATATCCATTTACTGTCACTTTCGACAATGGCCCCTTATATAATGCTTTAATCCAATTAATATACTTCTCTGGTAAACTGAATTTTTGTAATACTTTGAATAAATAATTCCATTCTACTCTGTCAAAGGCTTTCTCTGCGTCTAAAGCAACTGCTACTGTTGGAGCTTTATTCCCTTCTACTGCATGAATTAAGTTAATAAATTTACCAATATTGTCTATTGTTCGTCTTTTTTTAATGAATCCAGTTTGGTCTAGATTTACTATTTTAGGTAGATAGTCGGCTAATCTGTTTGCTAATAGTTTAGCTATTATCTTATAATCTGTGTTAAGTAAAGATATTGGTCTATATGACTCTGGTGAGAGTGGATCTTTCCCTGTCTTTGGTATTACTGTAATTATTGCTGTTTTGCATGAATCTGGTAAGCTTTGTGTTTTATCAGTCTGGTTGATTACTTCCAGGAGGGGAGGAATTAATAAATCTTTAAATGTTTTATAGAATTCTATTGGGAATCCATCCTCTCCTGGTGTTTTATAATTTGGTAGTTTTTTTATTATCTCTTGTATTTCTACTATTTCAAATGGTTCTGTTAATTTATTTTGTTCCTCTATTTGTAATTTTGGTAGTTCAATTTTAGTTAAAAATTCATCTATTTTGTCTTCTTTCCCTTCGTTTTCAGTTTGGTATAATTGTTCGTAGAATTCTCTGAAGTTTTCATTAATCTCCCTTGGATTATATGTGATTTGTTTCTTTTTTCCTTGATGCCAATACCATTCTCTTAGTTTGTTCTGTCTTAAGCTGCCATGCTAAAATTTTGTGCGTTTTTTCTCCTAGTTCATAATATTTCTGTTTTGTCTTCATTATATTCTTCTCCACCTTATATGTTTGTAGTGTTTCATATTTTATTTTTTTATCTGCCAATTCTCTTCTTTTAGTTGTGTCTTCCTTCATTGATAATTCTTTTTCTATATTTACTATTTCCCTTTCCAACTGCTCTGTTTCCTGATTGTAGTCCTTCTTCATCTTGGTTACATAACTTATTATTTGCCCTCTGATTCCGTATTTATTTCAAAGTACATTTTAATTTGTCTTTCAATGAATTCTCTAAAATCCTGCCTTTTAAGTAGCATGGAGTTTAATCTCCATCTATACATTCTTGGAGGGATGTCCTCTAACTCTATTGTCAATGTCAGGGGTGAGTGGTCCGATAATATTCTAGCTTTATATTCTGTTTTACTTACTCTTTCTTGCATATGAGCTGATAACAGGAATAGGTCTATTCTTGAGTATGTTTTATGTCTACCCGAATAATATGAATATTCCTTTTCCTTTGGGTGTTGTTTCCTCCATATATCCAAAAGTTGCATTTCTTGCATCGATTTAATTATAAATTTGGTTACTTTGTTCTTTCTGTTAATTTTTTCCCCAGTTTTATTCATGTTTGAATCCAAATTAAGATTGAAATCCCCTCCTATTACTATGTTCCCTTGCGTGTCTGCTATCTTCACAAAAAAATCTTGAATAAATTTTTGATCTTCTTTGTTAGGTGAATATACATTAAGTAAATTCCAAAACTCCGAATGTATCTGACATTTTATCATTACATATCTCCCTGCTGGATCTATTATTTCCTCTTCTATTTTAATTGGTACATTTTTACTGATTAATAAAGCTACTCCTCTAGCTTTTGAATTATATGACGCTGCTGTTACATGTCCTACCCAATCTCTCTTTAATTTCTTGTGCTCCATTTCAGTTAAATGTGTTTCTTGCACGAATGCTATATCAATTTTTTCTTTTTTCAATAAATTTAGCAGTTTCTTCCTTTTGATTTGGTTATGTATTCCGTTAATATTTAAACTCATATAGTTCAACGTAGCCATTTCATACTTTGTTTATCTTTCCTTTCCGTTTCCTCATCATCACCTTTCCTTCTTATCCATTTCTGCTTTCTTGTTTTGAACACTTTATAAGACAACATTTCTAAAACATCAAACATTTCCCTTATTCTCCTATCTAAAATTTCTTTAACCCCACTATCCCCTCCCTTTCCTGAGTTGCCCTTTATCCCTTGTCGGGCAACCACATCTCCCCTTTCCATTTGGATTTGCGAATTCATTCGCAAGCGTCAACTGATTTCGCAGTGACTGTAACTCCTTCCCACCCAGCCCCCCCAGAAAAGATTTCAATTTTCATATATAACAAAGGTCAATCTCTTAATTCCCTCCTTACTTCCTCTCTTCCTTTTCATTCCCTTATTAATTCTTATCTATACTCTATATATTTTCCTTTAAATACGGATACACTCATGTACACACACATATATATATATATATATATATATATATATAATATATATACCCATATACACACATACATATAGTTCGTGGTCATTTTTACTCTCGTTACATGTCTTCATCTCTCTGCCTGTTTTGTAGTTGTTCTGCAAATTTTCGTGCTTCCTCCGGATCCAAGAATAGTCTGTTTTGCTGCCCTGGAATAACTATTTTAAGTACCATTGGGTACTTTAGCATAAATTTATATCCTTTTTTCCATAGGATCGTTTTTGCTGTATTAAACTCCTTTCTCTTCTTCAGGAGTTCAAAACTTATGTCTGGATAGAAAAACATTTTTTGACCTTTGTATTCCAGTGGCTTTTTGTCTTCTCTTATTTTTTTCATTGCTTTCTCCAATATATTTCCTCTTGTTGTATATCTTAAGAATTTTACTAAAATGGATCTTGGTTTTTGTTGTGGCTGTGGTTTAGGGGCTAATGTTCTATGTGCCCTTTCTATTTCCATTTCTTCCTGGTATTCTGGTCTTCCTAGGACCCTGGGGATCCAATCTTTTATAAATTCTCTCATATTCTTGCCTTCTTCATCTTCCTTAAGGCCCACTATCTTTATATTATTTCTTCTATTATAATTTTTCATTATATCTATCTTCTAAGCTAACAGCTCTTGTGTCTCTTTAACTTTTTTATTAGATTCTTCTAATTTCTTTTTTAAGTCCTCTACTTCCATTTCTACGGATGTTTCTTGTTCTTCCACCTTTCCACTCTTTTTCCTATATCTGACATGACCATCTCTAATCTATTCATTTTTTCTTCTGTACTTTTAATTCTTCTTTTTATTTCACTAAATTCTTGTGATTGCCATTCTTTTACTGATTCCATATATTCTTTAAAAAAAAATATCCATTGTCTTGCCCTTCCCTTCTTCTTCCATTTCTCTATGTTCTTCTTCTTCCTCTGGGTTGGTCATCTGTTGTTTCCTTGTTTTCTTTTTACTCTCTTCTTTCTTGTTCTCGTTGTTTTCTATGTTCTCTTCCTGTTGTTGTGTTGCAGCTGTCATCCTCAGCTGTGGAGATCGACTCCTCAGCTGGCCCCCCCTCCCGTCAGTGTTTTTTTTTTCATGCGCATCGCGCATGCACGAGGAGTCGTGCATGCACGGTTGCGCACTTTTACTTGGCTCCGCGAGCCATTTTTGTAGTCCTGAGCTCGGGACTTCCACTGACCTTAGGGAGCGGGCTTCTCTCTCCGTGGCGGGCATCCTTCACCTTCTTCTTCCAACATTCTTTCTTCTTCTCTTCTTCCCGTTGCTTTCGACTTTTCTTTCTTCGCTGCCATTTTCTTCCCACCTTTACTTTCACTTTGTTTTAATTTTTATTCTTGTGCCTTTGTGTTTTGTGTATTTTTTAAAAACTTTTCCGGAGAGGGCTGGAGTTCCCTGACCGTCCACTACTCCATCACGTGACTACCCCCAACTGAAAACCTACTTGAAGAACAAATTAGGAAGCAGGCTGAGGTTACCAGAAGGAAGCAGCTTTGAATATGTGATTACAGACACAATGATAATTAAAAGATTTATAACAAGCATGTACATCAAGCTGCAAGAGAAAGAGAATGATGAAATAAGCTGTAAACCCAAACAAAAGCAGGAACAAGATCTAAACATAAAGATAAAAAATGAAACATGGGAAAAGCTATGCTCCGGAACTATGAGAAATACAATAAACACGAGGTTACGCATGATACAATATAATTGGTTACACAGGCTATACACCATGCCCCAAAAGTTAAATAAATGGGACCCACAGTATCACACAGATGTTTTCGCTGAAAGAAGGAAACAGGAACAACAGTACATGCAATTTGGGCATGTAAGAAAGTGGAAACGTTTTGGGAAGATCTAAATCAGGTATTAAATAAAATCACAAAAAGCAACATACCAAAAAATCCAGAGATCTTTCTTCTAAGTAATATAAGAAGTAAAGAACTTGGCCTCGATTTGGATGGAGCACAAAAAAGATTTAATATGATAGCCTTAGCTGTAGCAAAAAAAATGTATAATGTCAACCTGGAAATCAGAAGAGAGCCTGAGAATACAGCAATGGTACATAGAAATGAATAAATGTATTCCATTGGAAAAAATAACATGTAATTTAAGAAATAACATCACAGTATTCAAACAAATTTGGGAACTGTACATGGAACACAACAAAGAGGTCCTACCGCGGACCTCCACCCCCTAAAATGACAGAATGAGAAGAAGACGAAGTGAACTGAGCCAGTGTGGAAAAGTAGATGACACAAATTTCTTGTTTATTTTCATTGTGTGATGACATTGTTTAATGGGTTTATTGTATTGTATATGTTGAACGTTTAGTGGGTGGGGAGGGGGGGTAGGAAGGAGGGAGGGAAGGGAGGGGGGAAAAGGAGGAGAAAATGACACTGTGTATATTCAAGAGGGAAATATTTGTGTGTATATTGGTTAATATGGTTCATAGTGTGAAAAATGTTTTAAAAATTAAAAAAAGAAAATCAAAGGTATTATCTCTTTTGCAAGTTTATTTAAGGAAAGTTGTTTAATGTTTTTTGAACAGCTGGCAAGTAAATATGACTTACCAAATTTTTTTTTAGAAATTTACAGATTAAACATTTCTTAAATACCATATTAAAAGACTTTCCATTTGTACATCCATATCTAGTTGATAATATTTTTCAAATGAATCATTCTCAGAAAGGATTCATTGAAATTATATATGATAGATTATTGAAATTACATCCAGTACTTCATGGCAAAATTAAAAAGGCTTGGGAACTGGAACTTGCAAGACCCTTTTCAGAGGATCTATGGGACAAGATTCTTAAACTGGTGAATGCATCTTCAATATGTGCCCGACATTCATTAATCCAATTCAAAGTGGTGCATTGTGTTCACATGTCCAAAGATAAGGTAGCTTGTATCTTTTCTAATATTAATCCTCCTTGTGACAGATGCAAATCTGATATTGCTACATTGACACATACGTTTTGGTCTTGTCCATCCTTAGAAATATATTGGAAAGAATTTTTTAACATCATTTCAACTGTATTTCAGGTGGAGCTACAACCCAATCCAATAACTGCTCTTTCTGGGGTTATTCAACCAGATATAAGGAGCTTTTCTGTACCTGTGCAACGGGTTGTGGCCTTCTCTACATTGTTGGCTAGAAGAGCCATATTATTTAAATGGAAAGACTCTAGACCTCGAACAGTGTTTCAATGGTTTTCTCATATTATGTCCTATTTTAAGTTTAGAAAAAAATAGATATCATGTATTTGATTCATCAGTGAAATTTGAAGATACACAGTGACCTTTTATATCTTATTTTCATTTGATGTAAATGTTTTTAATGTGATTAGATGTACTCACTATTCCAGATGAGGTATAGACTTACCTTGGATTTTTAAATTCATGGTATGAATCAAAAGCTACAAAATATATGTAACCCTCAGGATAAGCTGCTTAGATTTTTTTTTTGCTTGTTCTTTTTTTTAATAGAGTAGGTTGTGGAGAGTGAACCAAGTTTATACTGTTTGAAGTTTTATCTTGATATATACATACACACACACACATGTGTGATATTGTATTTTCAGTTTTGTTCTCTTTTTTTAATTGTACTGTATTTGATATATATAAAAAATAAATAAGATTGAAAAGGAAAACCAGTGTAATATCACACAAAATTTGCTTTAGTCTGCCGTAAGGAAGACAGATTCACCATCTGCATAAATTGCCCAATGCCTCTTACAGTCAGACAAAGAGAAGCAAAGCGAATCCCCTCAGAGACACCGAGTGTCCGTGGATTCACCTCCAGTACACCTGCAGCCACACAGAGTCCTGACCGAGCCATCAGCAATGTGAGCTCCAGATCCAAAACTCTGGCACAAATCACGAAGCCTTCATCACCAGTCTCCAGCAGCCTGTTTTGAGTCCTTTGACCACGTCGCCAGCAGCCCGCAGCCTCTGCGGGTTCTTCTCCTCGAGTCACCAGCCTGTGTGTTCTTCAGCCACCACCATGACCCGTGGGTCATCTCCTCTGCTCCTTCTCAAACAGAGAGTAGTCTCCCCATTTTCTGGTGCCCTGCGCCAGTCCCCTGCATTCAGGAGCTGGGATATTAAAGCTACCTATGCAACCTGTCCTTTACCCAGCAAGAAACAATCAATGTGAGCCATTAAAAACTCAGCAGCATCGCCCTTTTTGAAGGCAATATTACAGATTTCTATGAGTTCTTGAGTTTACTCATCCCCTCCTCCTTCCCCCCTCCCCAACTTTCCTGTTCTAGTTTTCCCACCAGGGTCAGAGATCCTTACTCTCAAAACTGTACTATCACTTAAAAACTCAATAGGTCAGCCCTACAATCTCCTAAACCTATGCAAGTCCAAGTCTCTGCAAACTGGCCTACAAATGCAGGTAAGAGTCTGATGAATTTGCACAATATTCCTCTCCAAACGTAACGTTCCCTCCTGTTGTTCAGTGCCCAGAACTAAACAGAATATTGCAAGCACGTTGAAAATCCCCAGTAAAATGCTTCCTTCAGATGTAGCCCATCGCCTTCAGACTTGAACCCCATTTGGGAAACCTCTCTACAAAGGCTTTTTAGGGAAAAGATACAAAATTATATCAGAAATTATTCACTTTTGTGTATTTATGGGTTTTATAAACCGTTAATTAAATTTGCTGGTTTTATTTTTAAATTAAATTTGCATGGTAACAGGCCCTTCTGGCCCACCACCCTGTGCCGCCCAATTACAGATAATTAACTGACAACCTCAAGTTTTGAAGGGTGGGAGGAAGCCAGATCACCCGGAGGAAACTCATGCAGACATCCAGAGAGTGCAAAAACGCCTTGCAGACAGCGCCAGATTCAAACTGGCACTGTATTAGTGTTCCACTAATTACTATGCTAACCTTACCGCCCTAAGATTTAGGCCTGAAATTAACAAACCTGTTGTTTAACAAGGTAAATATCATGTGATAGGTTCATTGCTGAGCATAATGTTATTTTTACAAGAAGGGCTACGGCAATTCAAGAAGACTGCCTTCTCAAGGCAAGTTGGGCTAGGCAAAACATGCTGATCTTAAAGGAATTCTTTCTAGTGTATTAATTTTAATTAAAGCAAAAGTTGGTTCTGTAACTATGGATGAAATCCCAGCCTCCCCATCCCCTCCCACAGCTATTCATGAGCACCTGCCATTTGGGCTGCTTCTGTGACTAGTTCAATCCAGTCACCAGCATCAGCTAATCTTCCAAAGGTTCCACATTTCCCGATTGGTTTCATCATTAAAACTGCAGCTCTGCTCTGGAATTCAGCTTTGCCAGAAAATAAAAGTCCCCCCGCCCCCACCCCCCAACCCAAGCACACATCCAATGTTCCACAGGACTAAGATCGGCAGGGAATCATGGAGGTTGGAGACAAAAGAGACTGCAAATGCTGGAATCTGAAGCCAAAGGAAAAAAAAGTGCTGGAGACAGAGGGATGGATGATGATTCGGGTCGAAACTCTCCACCCAGAGGGGAGAAAGCCAGTATAAAGGAATGAGAAACAGTGGGAAAGACAGGGGCTGGAAGGTGATAGGTTGATTCAGGTGGGAAGGGGACAGAGGCCACAGGTGGTGGTGTTACATGGAGATTCAAGGATAGATGGAACCAGTGGAGGGAGGAGAAAGGGATGTCAACATGGAGGCTGGAAGATCATAACTGGAGGCACAAGATGCTGCAGATGTTGGAATCAGATAAGTAAATAAGGTGATGGGGGGATGGTCCCAGGTGGGGAGGGTAACAAAACTGGGCAATGGGCTGGGGGTGGGGGGGCTAGAGAGCTGGTGGAAGAACCTGAAGATCAGAAGAGAGAAAGGCGGCATGGTTACAGTAGCAGTTAGCGTGCCAGCGACGAGGGTTCAAATCGGAGACTGCCAAGGACAGACAGGTCAGGGTAGGAGTGGGAAGGAGAGTTGAAATGTCTTCTAACTGAGAGCTCGGAGTGGCAGCCCCAGATAAAAAGCAGGGGCTCTGCAAACTGTTTGATGATTGGTGCTTGGTATCTCCGATGTAGAGCAGGCCACATCGGGAGCAGCAGACAAGGTTGTAGGATGCATAGGTGAATTTATGACTCACCTGGAAGGGCTATTCAGATCCTCAGTGGAAGTGAAGATGTAGGGATGCATTGCACCTTCTCCATTTGCAGGGGACAGTGCTCGGGGACAGGCAGGGGTGGGTGTATAGGGATCAGCAGACCAGGGAAAGAGTAGTCCTTGCTGAAAGCAGAAAGTGGTAGGGAGGGTAAAGTGTAACTGGGGTGTCAAAGAATGATGTACTGGATGCAGAGATTGATGGGGGGGAGAAAAAAGCAAGGACCAAGATAACTATTTCTGCTGTGTCTGTGGGGTATGGTGAGGTGACTGCAGAAGACTGGGAAACGGAAGAGATGAGAACGAGGACCCCATCAACCACAGTAGAAGGGAAGCCACGGTTCTTGAAAAGGGGGGGGGGGCCTTTCAGATGTGTCAGAGTGGAAAGACTCGTCTTGAGAGCAGATGCAGCAGAGACTGAGAGAAAAGGATGGCGTCCTTAGGGTGGGAGGAGATCTTTGGGAGTAAATGTCTGTGCGTTAGCGTGAGATGCAGACTGAGAGACATCCTTCTGAAAAGGGGGAGGAAGGGGACATGAAGAGAAAGGTGAAGCTGTATAGGGAACCCCTAAAAATAAGATCATCTCTAAATCAATCCGGTAAGGAATTCCAGAGAGATTTGGATGTGGAACTTGATCTTTCCATGTCACCAATCTCTGTAACCCAGCAACCAACCATGTCATTGGCTACAAACTCCTGCCTGCGTCTTGCAGTCTACCATCCCCCAAGGAGCATTTATTTCACCCAAAATGCATCTCAATCCATTTAATGGGTATCATTCCGCATTGTAATGTACTGGCGGCCAGCAGGAAATCTTTATTTTAATCATTCTCAGAGTGTCGCACTGCAGCATCAGCAAAATATCAGATCTAACTTCTTTGCTATTTTGACACACTTTGTCACAAATGCCTCCTTCAATTGTAAATAGTTGGCACAATTCACCAATACTTTAGCTGACTGATGGGTAAATCACTGCTGAACAAGTCCCAATGTAACGTCCCCAACTGTCACAGAGACGGTTAGTGGGGAACTCAAATTGATCAACTTGGAGGGAGGAAGAAAGCAAATTGAAGAGAAATGGAGGCAGGATAGAGTCAACACCTTGAGGAGAATGATAGGATTCAATGGAGAAGCGGGGACACCAGGATCTCCATCTCCTGGGTGAGGTCCAGCATCTCAAAAGGGTCCATTCAAAGTCATATGGGTTCAGAGTAGATATATAGACATAGCACAGTAAAAGACCCTATCCGCCCATGACTACATGCTGCCAAATTATACCCAATTAACCTACAACTCCCATACAATTTGAAGGGTGGGAGGAAACCGGAGCATCCGGAAGAAATCCATACAGACATGGGGAGAACGTACAAACTCCTTAAAGATAGCATTAGATTCGAACCCAGGTCAGTTGCAATAACCACTACACTAAACTGTGCCTTATTTCTGTATAAAATGTAATTTTTCATTTTAACAATACAGCATGAAAGAAAGCCCTTCCAGTCCATGAAATCCATCTTGCCCAATTATTCCCAATTTGGGGATCCTCGTTCAAGGAAGGATGTTCTGACTGTAGAGCGCGTCGAAAGAACCAAAGACTTATTGATCCAAACCAAGACTTTTATTAACTAAAAGACTGGAGCATATCCCAAGTAGGTCGACCTGGTCTGGCTAGGAGCAATCCTTTAAGACCTGCCAGAAGGTGTGGCTACGCTCTCAGCCAATCAGTCACCCTGCACTACAATCTGTACATATACGCATTGGTGATAGAATCTGTACTATCACACTGACATCAGAGAGGGATCAAAGGAAGTTCACAAGGATGATTCTGGGAATGGAAGGGTTATCATATGAGGAGTGTGTGACAGCTCTTGGCCTGTACATATTGAAATTTTGGAGATTGATGAGCGGGGGAGAAATCTCATTGAACCATTTAGAATGTTGAAAGGAATGGACAGAGTAGATGTACATAGAACACTACAGCACAGTACAGGCTCTTTGGACCTCGATGTTGTGCCAACCAATATATTCCTTAAAAAAAATTCTAAATCCTACCTATCCTGTAACCTTCTATTTTTCTTCCGTCCATGTGCCTGTCTAAGAGTCTCTTAAATGCCCGCAATGTTTCAGCCTCCACCACCATCACAGGCAAGGCACTCCAGGCACCCACAACTCTCTGCATAAAAATGTACCCCTGATGTCTCCCCCAAACTACCCTGCCTTCACTTTGTACACGTGTCCTCTGATGTTCACCATTCCTGCGCTAGGAAACAGGTGCTGGCTGTCCAACCTATCTATGCCTCTCATAATCTTGTAGACCTCTAGTAAGTCTCCTCTTATCCTTCTATGCTCCAAAGATAAAAGACCTAGTTCTACTAACCTTGCCTTATAGGACTTGTTTTCCAAACCAAGCAACATCCTAATAAATCTCCTCTGCACCCTCTTCATAGCTTCAACATCCTTCCTACAATGAGGTGAACAGAACTGAACACAATACTCTAAGTGTGGACTGACTAGAGATTTGTAGAGTTGCAACATGACCTCTCTACTCCTGAACTCAATTCCCCTATTAATGAAGCCCAGCATCCCATAGGCCTTCTTGACTATCCTATCAACCTGTGCGGCAACCTTGAGGAATGTATGGATTTGAACTCCAAGATCCCTCTGTTCATCCACACTCTTAAGTAAATGACCATTAACCTAGTACGCAGCCTTCTGGTTTGTCCTTCCATAATGCATAACCTCACATTGTCCGGATTGACTCCATCTGCCACATTTCTGCCAAATTCTGCTTTCAGCCTCTATTCTCTTGTAACCTTCTACAACCTTCAGCTCCATCTAAAACTTCTCCAACTTTTATGTCATCCGCAAACTTACTGTCTCATCCATCCAGCTCTTCATCCAGGTCATTTATAAAAATCATAAAGAGCAGGGGTCCCAGAACAGATCCCTGCGGCACTCCACTAATCACCGACCTCCATGCAGAATATTTTCCTTCTACTACTACTCCCCACTTTCTTCTTGCAAGCCAACATTTTATCCACACTGATCCAATGCCTCATGACTTTCTGGATAAGTCTCTCGTGGGGGATCTTGACAGATGCTTTGCTAAAATCCATGTAGACCACATTTACTGCCCTACCCTTATCTATTTCTTTTGTTACCTCCTCAAAAAAATGACCTTCCCTTCACAAAGCCATGCTGACTATCCTTGAGTAGACTGTACTTCTCCAAATGCTCATAGATCCTATCCTTAAGAATCCTCTCCAATAGTTTGCACACCACTGATGTAAGACTCACCGGTCTATAATTCGCAGGATTCTCTCTATTACCTTTTTTAAACAAGGGGACTACTTTTGCCATTTTCCAATCCTCCGGCAACTCCCCTGCAGCCAAAAAGAATTCAAAGATCATAGCTCCTGCTCCAACTATCTCCTCTCTACCTTCCCACAGCAACTTGAGGTATATTGCTTCTGGTCCCGGGGACTTATCAATCTTGAAGTTTTTAAGAAGATTCAACACCTCCTTAATCTCCAGCACACAGGCCTGTTCTATTTTGACCTCACCCTCATCAAGGTTCTTTTCTCTTGTGAATGTTGAAGCAAAGTATTCATTTATGACTTCCCCAACCTCTTCCACCTCCAGGCACATGTTGCCTCCTTTACCCTTTAGCTGCCCCACCTTCATTCTTGTCATCCTTCTGTTCTTCACATACGCATAGAACACCTTGGAGTTCTCCTTAATCCTACATGCCAAGGCCTTCTCATGCCCCCTTTGAACTCTCCTAAGTCTTTTCTTAAGCTCCTTCCCGGCAACCATGAGCTCTCATGAGCCCTTCTTGTTTCCTGTATCTAACATCTGCCTCCTTCTTCCTCTTGACTAGTTGCTTCATCTGTTTTTCAGCCATAGTTCCTTTTTCCTACCATCTATTCCTTGTCCCAGTGGAACAAACCTATCTTGAACTCAGCACAAGTGGTCCCTAAACTTCCTTCATATTATGTCTGTGCTTTCACCCTTAAACATCTATTTCCAATTTACACTCACTAGTTCCTGCCTCATCCCTTCATAATTATCCCTTCCCCAGTTAAGCAGTTACCATTGTCTGTTTTATCCTTTTTCAGAGATATGTTGAAGCTCAGGGAGTTGTGGTCATTCTCACCAAAATGCTCCCCCACCAAGAGGTCTGCCACCTGACCAGGTTCATTACCCAGAACTTGAACCATTATGGCCTCTCCTCTCGTCGGTTGGTCCATATACTGTGTCAAGAATCCTTTCTGAACACACCTGACAAACTCAGCCCCATTCATCCATCTTGCAATCATGAGGTTCCAGGTAATATTAGGAAAGTTGAACTCACCCATAACTATAACCCTGTATTTCCTGCACCATTCCAAAATCTGCCTGCTTATCTGCTCCTTGGTGTTCCAAGGGTTATTTGGGTGGGATAGATTACTCCCAGAACAATAATAGCTCTTGGACTATATTCATTGGAGTATAGAAAAATGAGAAGGGATCTCATAGAAATATTCTGAATGTTGGAAGGATTGAACAGAGTAGATGTAAATAAGACTTTTCCTTTGGTGGGTGAATCCAGGACAATAGGACACAGTCTTAGAATTAGAAGGTACCCATTTAAAACACAGATGAGGAGAAATTTCTTATGCAGAGGGTCGTGGATTTGTGGAATTTGTTGCCACATACAGCTGGAGGCCCAATCATTGGGGGAGTTTAAGGAGGAGATTGATAGGTATCTAGTTAGTCAGGGTATCAAGGGATATGGGGCAAAAGCTGGAACTTGGAACTAGATCTGAGAACAGTTTAGCTCAGGGTGGAGTTGCAGAGCAGACTCGATGGGAAGAATGGCCTACTTCTGTTCCTTTACCTTGTGATTAAACACCAGGAGCAAAGTCAGTAGCCTATTTCTGCTCCAAATCTTATGATCTTGTTGTCTTAACCTACTAACTCAGTGTGCTTTGGAGAGCAATTAATTTAATAGCGATCAATAATTGTTAAGTTTCAGGTTATCGTCAGGTCCCTAAGTACAACAATGAAAGTTTTACTTGTGGCAACATCACAAGTACATAAAACACAACACAAAAGAGAAAAAAAAAATTATAAAAAGGAAGAGAAAAATAATAAATAACAATGAATATTCATAAAATGCTCTGTCAGTTGGGGAAACGGTGGGCTTAACTTATTTAAAAGTTATAAGATTCTGATAAAGTAACTAAAAATATGACAGTAGCTACATGAACAAACAATTTTTTTTTACACAGTGAGGCAGAATTAATAATGGTTTTCTAAAAACATTGCAGTAAATACTTCAGAGGAGGAGCAATTCATCAATGAAGCAAGAGCTGGAGAGTAGAGCAGAATAGAGAGCTGGACCTAGGGAATAAGCTGGGTACAGTGGGCTAAATGGTTCCGTTCTGTGCTGTAATTCAGTGAAATAGAACTGAAAAGTGAGGTTGCGTTAAGTTTCGATGGAACCGTGATGGGACCATGTTGGAGTAGTGGTCAAAGCTCTGGGATTTGACAGGGATGATATCACAACAGAAAAGTTGCAGGTTACCAGAAAAATCCAGTGGAAATGGGAAAAACTGAATGGTGACTTGGAAAAGATCTTCAAGGCAATGAAAGAGATTGGTTGGGAAGAGAAAGGGGACGATGCCAAGGGTGCAAAAGTGCCGGATAAACTCAACAGATCACACTGCCTCCAGAGGAAAGAAAAGGCTGTCGACGTTTCGGGCCTAAGCCCTTGATCAGGCTGATGCCTTAATTAAAAAGCGACGGGGGTGGGGAGAAGGGGAAGGGAGTGGAACTCAGGATAACAAGTAAGAAGTAATGGGGGGAGGATACGGGTGGGAGGGTAGAAGATAAAGACACTGAAAAGTGATGGGAGGAGAGGGCAGAGGGCGGCTCTCTGATAGAAGGAAAGGAATGGGTGGGAAGTTGGAGGAAAGAAGCCAGAGATAAGGGTGTGATGACGTATTAGTATAACACTTGTCTGGTCCATGTCTATGGCATATCAAAGGGAAAGAGAGAGACCAGAGGAAGGGGTTAACTGAAATTGGAGGTCTATATTGATGCCATCTGATTGGAGACTAATTTTTTTAAAAATATAGACATACAGCAAAGTAATGGGCCCTTCTAATTGACCTACAACCCCCCCCCCCCCAGTAGGTTTCAGAATTTAAGTGGCCTGGCTGCTTTAAATTGGCAAATAAAGCACTGAGCAAGTCTTTTGAGTGTTTCGAGATTTGAGGAAGAGACTGTGAGACCTGGCTGCTTTAAATTGCTGGGCGGTATAAGCGGAGCAGCCATCATGGGGGCGGCCATCATATGAGTTGGTCCAGAGTAAGAGTGGGGAGTTGAGGCTTTGACTCGCGGTTTTGGTGAGCAGAGGCTGAAGACCAGCTCGAATCCAGTGAGATAAGGCCAGATAATATATTTGTATTTAAATTAGGAAGAGTTGCTGGAGAAAGCAGCTCAAGTAGTAGAAGGCTCCGACTGCAGCTTGTGGGAAATCTGGGAAGCACAATTGTCTCCCAGTTGCAGCTCCTGGGAGTCTGCGTTAATGAGCTGGAGCTGGATGAACTCAGGATCATCCAGGAGGCACAGAAAACCAGGTGATGGAGGGACTCTGCAGGTCAGGCAGCATCTGTAGAGGGAAATATGGAATCAGTGTGTCAGGTCGAGACCTGCCAGCTCCCCCCAGCAAGATCGCTGCTTGCTCCAGATTCCAGCATCTGCAGCCTCTCATGTCTCCGGCCCTCATGATGCTGATTGAACATCAGCGTCTCACAAAGAATCAAAGACAGGAGGACTGCTGCCTGCCTTGCTTCTCCTCACAGATCTTGCTCCACAAATGCCGCTCCTTCTACAGAGCAGGAAAGATTAAAATTAGCAGCTGCTTTCCATTCATCTACAACACACAAATTAAAATTCCTGGACTGAACAAACGTTCCCTTAGCAACCACATTGGCACCAATGAGCAGGAGACATGAACCAGCCAATTAAAAAGTTCTCACAGCTGTGACATTATCAAAGCCATCATTACACTTTCTGATCTGCGTGAACATGGGTTACCCTCAGAGTGCCTTGTAACACTGCAACGTGTCGTCGCTGCTACTGATATTCTCTTTCAGTTAATAAATAACACTGGACATAATTTTTTTTGCAAAAGGTTTGCTTCCTGAAAAAAAATTGGGGATTATGATAGACAACTTCAAGCTGAACACAAAGATAATTTCAGATTTGCTGTATCACATAGGAAGTTGGAGAAACATATTAATTTTATTGAATTTAGCATGTTTTATCGTGTAATGATGCTGAGCCATTGCATTAGTTCAACGCTGATTTTCATTTGTACTCAGCATCTGGCGCCTCTCGTGTCAGCATCCAACAATGATCGGCCAGCATTGATGGATTCCAGTTGCTCTGATACCGCTTTGCCATGGTCGCAATGTCCCTGGTGAAACCTTTCACCATGTTCCTCACTGTGATAGCACAGATCTATCACCAATGTACATAATGTATATAGTTACTGTATCTAGACTGTGCTTACAGCGATTGGCTGAGAGCTAAGCCACGCCTATTGTCTGGGCCTTAAAGGGTTGTGTCCCTAGCCAGGTCAGATCATTCCGGACTGGTCGGCCACCTGTGAAGAGCTCCTGTCTTTTGCTAATAAAAGCCTTGGTTTGGATCAACAAGTCTTTGATTCTTTCGACGAGCTCTACACTCACTGACTGCACCAAGATCATGAGGGAAGAAGTCCAAAGTCCAATGCAGAAAATGAATTTTCAATGACGTTGCACTTTAAGGTTTTGTATCCTTGAAGTCGACTTAAAATATGACAGAAAAAAAAACACAATAACAAGACTCATCCAGCCCATGTCGCCCAATTACACCCCATGACCAAATAACCTACAAGCACCGTGCGTTCTTTGGAATGTGGGAGGAAACCAGAGCACCTGGAGGGACACACGGACATGGGGAGAACGTACAACTCCTCACAGACAGGTTTTACAGGGCTTTCTAATTCACTCTGTGGCCTTTCCCCTGCACTGTTCAGCAAATGCTCACCTTCAAGCAGCAGCCCAGGAAACAGGATGGGGAATGGGTGCTGGGAAGGGAGGGGGTGGGGTGACTGGCAGGACCATCCATGCACCTACCTTTGGGCAAAGTAATCCAGCGTGGTATAAGGTGCCAACCTACTGGACTCCTTTCAATGTTGCAGTTACAATTCTGTGAAACACTCTATACAAAGTATTGATTTTGGTTTCTGTGGAAAGAAAGCTCTGTAAATTGTGCTCTTCTACTTTTCACGGGTATATGAATGTAGCAATAACCTACTAGACTACTCGCAGAGGAACCCTTCTCACTATACCAGGAAAAATGTGACAAATAAACTTAAACTGCTACCAAGCACGAAAGATAAAATGTGATATGGAAAGCATATCCCACTAATATTATCCTTGCTCTATCATTTATCTGTTCATACATCAAATAGATACAAGAAAGAGATGTATGCATTGATCATGGTTGATTCAACTGAAAGAGGTTTCTCACACATTCCCAAATTTACAAATCAAACCGCTATTGTTCAAAGTTCAAATTTATTGTCACAGCTCCTCACATCATATACAACCCTGAGATTCCTTTTTCTGCAGGCCCAGGCAGAATTTTTACTTATCAGTAAGTGTAAACTGTCGTTTTGAAAAAGATGCATGTGCAAGAGAGAAATGTAAACAAGCTGACTGTGCAATACGGAAAAGAAATAAATATTCAGTCATAAATAATCTCCAAAGTAAGAATTCATAAATGAGTCTCTGAATCTGTTGTTTAGGAGTCTGATGGTGGAGGGCTAGCAACTGTTCCTGAACCTGGTGGTGCGAGTCTTGTGGCACCTATACCTCTTTCCTGATGGCAGCAGTGAGAACAGACTCAACACAAATAAAAAAAAGCTTTTCTCATGATATCCCAAACTGATTCACGTGTTTTCTGAGCTACTTTCACAATTGCAATGTGGGAACGAGACCACCGATTTGAGCCCAGCAAGTTCCCAGAAGTAGGAGTCACCAGTTAATCTCCATGGAGGTGAGAGCAATTACAATGTTTAACAGATAGTTGAATGGGCACAGGAATAGGAAAGGATTACAGGGATATGGGCCAAATGCAGGCAATTGGAACTAGCACAAATAAATTGGGCTGAAGAGTAAGTCTCTTTTTAAATTTAGACATACAACACGGTAACAGGCCCTTCTGGCCCATGAGCCCATGCTGCCCAATGACACCCAATTGACCTACAACCCTGGTATATTTTGAAGGGTGGGAGGAAACCAGAGCACCCAGAGGAAACACACACAGGCATGGGGAGAACGTACAAAATAGCGGGATTTGAAGACTGGACTGATTGCTGGTGCTGTAACACTGTGGCGCAAACCGCTACACTAACCCTGCCACCCATTTCCAGGCTATAATCACCCAATCCAGCCTCTCCAGTTAATGTAAGGCGACCACCGTGCATCGTCTGACTGCCCAGGCCCTCTGCTTGTGGGGAACATCTGAAACAAAATGTTGTACATGTCCAGTAAGTCCAGCAGGCCCACAGAAAGAGTCAACATTTCTCCGCTTCTTCACGCAGGGAGCAACGAGAGTGTGGAACGAGCTGCCAGCTGGAGAGGTTAATGTGGGCTTAATTTCAACGTTTAATAAAAATATGGACAGGAACATGGATGGAAGGGGTACGGGGGTGGTGGGGAAGCATGGTCCAGGTGCAGGTCGGTGGAACTAGGCAGAATAATAGTTCGGCACTGACTAGATGGATCAAAGGGCCTGTTTCTGTACTATGGCGTTCTATGGTTCCATTTCACGCTGACAACCTTTGTCAAAATTGGGAAAGAGAGGAAAAGTTAAAATGGACTTGCAGAGGAGGCGGTGAGACAGATGGATACAACAAAGGAAATGGCTGTGATAAAAAAAGTGGCACGATTGCTGTGTGGGACGAGTTATTAACAGAGTGATTAGAGGCTGACAAAGAAGTGTGGCATGTTGCAAATAGCAGATCGGGGTGAGCTAAACAGGGAGGGGGAGGAAAACAACAAAAAAAATCACGCAGGGTGACTTACAGCAAGAAAAAGGGCCAGATCTGACAGAGGGAAATGAAGCTGATGAGAATTCAATATTGTATTCATGAGTCTGCAATGTGCTGAGGCGGAGGATGAGGTGATGTTCCGCAGCCTTCGGTTAGTTCTAATTAGAGTTGTAGTCATACTGCACGGAATTCATCCATGCTAATCAAGTTGTTTACCCGAGTTCCATTTGCCTGCATTTTGCCCATATCCCTCTAGACCACACATGTCAAACTCTGGCCCAATTATATTTGGCCCGCAAGATCATATCAAAAATGTATTAGAGGTGGCCCGCTGGCCGCCGCGCCAGTAACCGCTGTGTCTGAGGGTGAGAGAGAGAGAGAAAAATCCTGGTCCTTGAAAAGTAGTGGTGGGTGGTTTTATAAACACGCTGTCGTGTCTCCCTGCCCACCCCCCCCCCCCCCACCGCAGCGTGGCCTGGCCAGTGTCAGGGGAAGCCAAGGCCGCTTCCCAGCGCCCGGAACCTCAGTGGCACAGCGTTTCTTGGAGCTGCAGATGGGGTCAGGACGCCAGAGGGAAGATTGGGGCTCCCCGCCGGCGATGGGGGCGCCGGCCGCCGTGCGCCTTCCCACCGGACCAGTGGCGGGTGCCCGGAGTACACGTGGAAAGCGAGGCTGGTCGGGCAGGTAGGGTGGAACCCCCCGCCAATCTTGGGAGTGGCATGGGCTGGATCGGGATTAGCCGCGCTCACCTGCTCCTCCACCGCTGACCGGGATCCCAGTGCGGTTCTGAGCGCGGAGACTGCCCTGGAAAAGTCCTGGGACACCGGCACGGAAAGAAGAGCAGGGTCCATAGAACATTACAGATCAGAAACAGGCTCTTCGGCCCTTTGACTCTACCTCGTGAAAACCCAACACTGGAGAAACTCAGCGGGTTAAACCGTATCCTTTATCCAGCAGAGAGGTACCTGACAATGTTTGGCCCTTGATCCCCCTCATCAATGTATGAGCGAAAGTCTGTGGTTCTCGTAAAAACACCAGAAGGGAGAAACTAAGCAGGTCAAAGGGGGTCCGGGAGAAACTCAGCAGGTCAAAGGGGGATCCGGGAGAAACTCAGCAGGTCAAAGGGGGGTCCGAGAGAAACTCAGCAGGTCAAGGGGGAGGGGTCCGGGAGAAACTCAGCAGGTCAAGGGAGGTCCGGGAGAAACTCAGCAGGTCAAAGGGGGTCCGGGAGAAACTCAGCAGGTCAAGGGGGGTACGGCAGGTACTCAGCAGGTCAAGGGGGGTCCGGGAGAAACTCAGCAGGTCAAGGGGGGGTCCGGAAGAAACTCAGGGGGGGCCTGACCTCGCCAGGACCGTTGCCCACTCCCCCTCCCTGCCGCAGGCCGACCTGCGACTCACGGTGACGGGGCCGCTGATCCGCCGAGATGCCGCCCTGCAGCGAGAGCCGATGCCCCCACACTGTCGTTGTCCAATCCGATTGCCCGCAAACCCTGCCCTCCCGCACACAGGCCTGAGTAAGGATTATGAACTTTAATCTCAGCATAAAACGATCTTCCAATAGTTTCATGTCACAGTGATAAATATATTCCTGGTTAAAAATGGTCCTGCACCAGGATACAAGCTCATTAGGCATAAAACTTGAAAAGTGTGTAAATCAAAGGATATCTGTACCAATGGAAAAAGGGCATGGCAAATAACCCTGCTAGAGTTCATGCCCATCAATCAGTCAGTCACCCATTTGATTGTTTCAGGAATCATGTTATTCTCCCACATTCTCAATAGCCCTCAGATTTTACTATTCGACAGCACACTAGCAACATTTGACAAATCCTCTATAGAGAAATATTATTTATTGAATATTTTATTTCTCATTTGTTAATGCTTCTGGAAAGAGTTTATCCAAAACTATTATTAAACATTTATTTTAATAAGAAAAAGTTTAACATTACATATGTTGAAAGAAGAGAAAACATGCAGATGTTGTTGAAAATTTTCAATAAATATTTAGTTTGGCCCTCGACCTAGTCCAAGTTTTTAATTTTGGCCCTCCGTAAATTTGAGTTTGACACCCCTGCTCTAGACCTTTCCTGTCCATCTACCTGTCTAAATATCTTTGAAATGTAGTTATCCCTGCCTCCACCACTTCCTCCACCCTCTATGTGGAAAAACATGCCCCTCAGTTCCCTTTTAAATATTCCACCATCACCTTACACCTATGCCCTTTAGTTTTAGGCTGCCTACCCTGAGAAAAAGACTGCAACTGTCCACCTTTCTGTACCCTCAATAATCTGCACGATCACCCCCTGCCTCTTTTAATCCAGGGAAAAGTCCATCCTATCCAATCTCTCCTTATAACTCAATCCCTCTAGTGCAAGAGAAAGGATTAATGGATGCATGCAAGAACTATCTTTACACATAACCTTCTACATCGTCAGAGAATGACTAAGCCCTTTACAGCCAATGAATTACATGGAAGGTACTCAGTCTGATAGAAGCACTGTAAGATCCCACATAAAACAATGAGACACAAAAACACTGTGACAACAATCTGGCACTCAATGCCACCAAAACCAAGGAGCTGATTGTTAACTCCAGGAAGGGAAAACCAGAGGTGTCCAATCCAGTGATCAATGGGGGATCAGAGATGGAGACGGTGAGCAAATTTAAGTTCTTAGGAGTCACTATTTCGGAAGATCTTTCTTGAGCCCAACACACCAATGGCATCGTGAAGAACGTACGTAAATGTTTAATTCCTCAAAAGTTTGCGGAGGTTTGGTATGACACCAGAAACCCTGGCAAAGTTCTCCAGATATGTGTGGAACGTGTGCTGACTGGCTGCATCACGGTCTGGTATGGGGACACCAATATCCCTCAGCGTAAAACCCTGCAAAATGTAGTGGATACAGCCCAGGATATCACAGGCAAAGCCCTCGCCACCACCGAGAACATCTACAGGGAACGCTGCCATCGGAGATCAGCATCAATCATCAAGGATCCACACCACCCAGCACACAAGCTCTGCTGTCGCTTCTACCATCAGGGAAGAGGTATAGGCGCCACAAGACTCGCACCACCAGGTTGAGGAACAGCTGCTACCCCTCCACCATCAGACTCTACAATGATAAACTCAATCAGGGACTAGTACAAGGACTCTTACTTTTGCACTTTATTGATTATTTTTCTCTCTGTATTGTACAGTCAGTTTGTCTACATTTCTTTATTTGTTTACATGTATAGGTTGATTAGTTTTTTTCCACTACCAATAAGTGGTAATTCTGCCTCGCCCACAAGAAAAAGGAATCTCAGGGTTGTATGTAATGGTCATGAATGTACTTTGAGAATAAGCCTGAAATCTGAATCTGACACTGATACTCTCCTGGTTGATGGTGGCAGGGTAGCAACTGTTTCTGAACCTGGTGGTGCAAATCCGGTCACAACTATACCTCTTTCATGAAGGCAGCAGCAAGAACAGAGAGTGTGCTGGGTGTTGTGGATCCTTGATGATTCCTGCTGCTCTCCAACAGTAGCATTCCCTGTAGACGTTCTCAATCGTGGGGAGGGCTTTGCCTGTGATGTTCTGGGCTGTGTCCACTACCTTCTGCAGGGCTTTCTGCTCAGGGATATTGGTGCCCCCATACCAGACCGTGATGTAGCCGATCACCACACCCCTGTAGAAATTTGGTATCGTACCAAAACTCTGCAAACTTCTGAGGAAGTAGAGGCGCTGATGGTTTTATCACGATCCAGGAAAGATCCTTCAAGATACTGACTCCCAAGAACTTAAATTTGCTCACTGTCTCCACCTTTTATTTCCCCAATGGATTGTACACCTCTGGTTTTCCCTTCCTGAAGTCAACAATCAGCTCCTTGGATTTGGTGGCATTGAGTGCGAGGTTGCTGTCACAGTGTTTTTATGTCACATTGTTTTATGTGGGATCTTACAGTGCACCAATTTCCACTGTGTTTCTGTCATTCAGAGAGGGGCGAGGGCAGGAGAGTGATGCTGAAGACAAGCTAGGTCAGAACAGGCTTGGAATTGGAGGGAGTAGAGGAGGTGAATAGCAATCAGCTCTTTTCTGTACATCCTTAACTACAGCAGAATGTGTTGGAAACACCCAGCTAGTCAGTCAGTGTCTATGGAGATAGCAACATTCAAAGTAAATAACTCTTATCAGAACTCTGATTCCCTCTCTGCTGCTCAACCTGCGGAACCTTTCCAGCATTTGGTTTTGGTATCATAATTCCAGCATCAACACAGCTATTTTGCTTTATCGTTTGCTTTGAAAAGTGATATAGAAATTTAAGTACTTTCTCACAGTCTTTATATATCTATATATTCCCCTATCTGGGTTTATAATGGAAACTATCAGATCTATCACAGAATAATTACAGCTTCCTGTCAGCTCTTGTGGTGATGTGTCAGTTTTAAAGCACACAGTTCCTCAATTTCAATGCATCAACCAGCTCCACTTCTATGCATCCCAAACTGCAGTACACTTTGCTATTTAATAACATAATTATCTAAAATTAAAGTGTGATATAGAAATAAAAGGAGGATAGAATGAACGCCTCAATTGAATCCCTGCATCTTGTTCGAAGTAAATTCCACCCACTGGCTCATCTATACTTGGTTTTGGTTCTGGCAGAGTATGTTTATACAATATAAGGCCAACGTTTTAATTTTTAATTTAGACATACAGCATGGTAACAAGCCATTACGGCCTATGAGTCCGCACTGGGGGGTGTAAGTTAATTGGGTGGCACAGACTCCTAGGCCAGAATGGCCAGCTATCGTGCCGTATGTCTAAATTAAAATGTTGGCCACCCCTGATGATGAGATGCTAAGCATTGCCACTGACAAAGTGACAGAAAAGAGAGAATGGGCTGAAATATATTTGAACAAAGCTGATTTACTTTAGCTATATTGGCAGGAGATCTGCGAGTTCATGCTGAAGCAAAATCTAGGAATAGTCTGTGTTGAAATTAAGATTTAATTATTCCTTCAGGGACAACCGCCACCAGTGCTGCATCACACCTCCCCAAGGCACTAGGGTCAGGGTGGCTCAACAATCTACCTGGTGAGTCATAGAAAAAGGAGATGAAAGCACTTGGAATAATTTCAGAATATTTGCCACACAGTGTTGACTATTTTAGCCGCAGTCTGATCGCACAGTACAGAAGGCAGACATTTAGTTCATTGTCCCCAATCTTGTTCTGTTCAAATATTCCATTACTCCTTACTCCCTTGTTCCTTCCTCTGCCTCTCTTTGGCTTGGCTTCGCGGACGAAGATTTATGGAGGGGGTAAAAGTCCACGTCAGCTGCAGGCTCGTTTGTGGCTGACAAGTCCGATGCGGGACAGGCAGACACGGTTGCAGCGGCTGCAGGGGAAAATTGGTGGGTTGGGGTTGGGTGTTGGGTTTTTCCTCCTTTGCCTTTTGTCAGTGAGGTCTACATATACAGTAAAACCCCTAGTATCTGGCAGTTATTGGGACTGGTAAATACTGGATAAGTGTATTTTGGGGATGCGTCAGACTTCAGTCATCGCATCTGTGGTTCCTCCCTTTCCACGGAGCCACCCAAAAGATGTACAATATTATAATTAACCCCCCCCCCTCAAGTTTACAGATATAGCCTCTGACCTGGGCAACTCTTACTAAGCAGGGATAAGGAGACACTTTAAAAGTCACCTCACTGGCAGCATCAACCAGCTCTTCAACCTGGGCAACTCCATTGCTGTTTCACACAACTTTATTCAACAGTGGGTGCAAGCAAAGCACAACCAAGGCACTTCGCTGGCTGAATATTTGCACCCATCTTCACCTGCTTCACAGGGAAGGGAGCCTATAAATATTGAGCAGAGTGGCTGGGGGAAAAAAGGCTGAGAATGAGCTGATCTCGAATGAGCTGCTAGAGAAAGTGGTGGAGACAGATGCATTTACAATTTTGAGAAAGTATTTGGATGGGCGATCAAAACACAGCCATCAAAATTCTTTGGACACATCATGAGATGAGATACATTAGAACATTTAGATATAGCTGGAAAGGTGGAAGGAAGAAGCAGCAGAGGCAGACAGAGAATGAAAATGATAGATGGATTAACATTGTGGGGTTAGAAACAGGAGAGGCAACAACTACAGTTCAGGGGGCCAGAGACCGTGATGGATGGAGAGACATGGTCGCCCACGCCGAACGCTAAGGCACCTGAACGACGATGGGAAAGGAAGGAAGCCAAGGGCTATGGGTCCAACAAGGGAAAATGGGAGTAGGGTAGTTGACACCCAGGAATTTGAAGTTCTTGACTCTCTCCACTGCTGGCCCCCTTGAGGAATGGTTCATGTTCTCCTAATTTCCTCCTGAAGTCCATAATCATCATTCCATGACCTCCTTCCCCCTTAGCACTCCCTCTCTCTTTTCTTCTCTCTCTTTGGCTTGGCTTCGCGGACGAAGATTTATGGAGGGGTAAATGTCCACGTCAGCTGCAGGCTCGTTGGTGGCTGACAAGTCCGATGCGGGACAGGCAGACACGGTTGCAGCGGTTGCAAGGGAAAATTGGTTGGCTGGGGTTGGGTTTTTCCTCCTTTGTCTTTTGTCAGTGAGGTGGGCTCTGCGGTCTTCTTCAAAGGAGGTTGCTGCCCGCCGAACTGTGAGACGCCAAGGTGCACGGTTGGAGGCGATATCAGCCCACTGGCGGTGGTCAATGTGGCAGGCACCAAGAGATTTCTTTAGGCAGTCCTTGTACCTCTTCTTTGGTGCACCTCTGTCTCAGTGGCCAGTGGAGAGCTCGCCATATAACACGATCTTGGGAAGGCGATGGTCCTCCATTCTGGAGACGTGACACATCTATATCTAGTCATTGAGCCAGTCCTGCCCTTCTCTCAACCATGTCTCCGTGATTGCAACAATCCTAGGTGCTGATCCACTCAGTTTATCCAGGTTACCTGTGAGGCTTCATGAATGAAAATAGAGCCTACCAGCCCTCCCATGCTCCCCTCTCTGTCTCTGTCTGACTTGCCCAGTGAAATTGTTGTTCTATTTTCCAGTTTCCTCCCACCCTCCAAAAATGTACCAGGGTTGTAAGTCAATTAGGTGCACTTTGGCAGCACAGGCTTGAGGGCCGATAGGACCTGTTACCAATTTAGGCATGTTTGTCTCAACAGGGGAGTTCAAGTCGTGGTTCCCTGTGGCAATAAAGGTAGATAGGGTTGTGAAGAAGGCACCTGGCAAGCTTACCTTCTTAGGCAAGAGAACGTAAAAGACAGGACATTGTGTTGCAGTGGTCAGGCTGCACTTGGGAGTACTGCATGCAGTTCTGGTCATCACACTGGAGAGAGTGCAGTGGAGATTCACCAGGACGTAGTTCTGGGGAGAGACTGTATTGGCTGGAAGTGAAGGAGGCTGAAGGGGGTGACCTGAAAGAGCCACACAAAATGAAGGGGGCATAGAGATCATAGTCGGAATCTATCTCCTGTTACAGGAGTATGAAAAACACAAGGGCACAGAGGAAGGAGTTTTAAAGTGGATCTGAGGAAAGTTTTTTAAAATCATTTATTTGTTTGTCTGTTTGCTTATTTGTTTATGCAAAGAGTGTTTAATATCTGGATCATGCTGTTAGAAGAGGTGGTTGGATCAGATTCAATCACAACGTTTAAGAAGTAATATTTCGACAGTTGAATAGACAAGGATGTAGTCCTTATGCAGGTAAATGATATTACTGCTGCTGGGCAAAAGGGTCAATATAATCACGATGGACAGAATGGCTATGCTGCACAACTCAATTCTATGACTCGAGATATTCACCCTTTCCATCACTGTTGCCTTTCTCCAGCTCTGTCTCTCTCCCTTTTCCCTCTGTCTCCTTTCACAGAGCCAAAATCAATTCTCACCTCTCCTCTTATCATATCCAATTAACACCTTCAGTCTATTCTTTGCCAGAGTCAGCACTGGAACAAGTCTGGGGGGGGGGGGGCGGGGGCCGGGGGCAGCATTAGGATAATGGGGGGGGAGGGGGAAACGATTTGACGTTCGAAAACTCGTTCAGTCGCTGGGGGGGGTGGTGGTGCCTTCCTGCCATGAACCTCCTCCGTGGGCCGCCGTCGCACTTCCCCTCCCTCCAAAGTAACAGACAAGCGAGGAGACTGGTGATGCTCATGCTGCGGGTGGGGGGGGGGGCACAATAACTTATTTGGAGGGCAACACCCGTGAATGCCACCCCCCCCTCCCCTTGGTGCTGGCCATGTCTTATGCCTTTCTGTTCTTTGCTTACTCCTTGAAGAAGGGCTCAGGCCCAAAACGTTGATAATATATCTTGACCTCTTATGCGAGACCAGCTGAGTTCCTCCAGCATTTCTGTGTGTTTTTATTACAATCACAGCATCTGCCGACTTTCATGTTTCACACATTGAGGGAAATAGTATCGGCTGAGAAACCACAAAACCACTGTCTTTTTCCTGAATACTGAATAATACAAAATCTTTAGTATACTGGAACCGTCCAAACTAAACAGCAGGCCACAGGTCAGTTTAACCTCTTGAGCGAGGAGCACCCACCCACAACAATACAATCAGTGCAGCAAAGGGCAATGAGATCAAAGAGCCCAACACCACAGATACTGGAAATCTGACACAAGAGACAATACTGGAAACACTCAATAAACCAAGGAGAACCTACAGAGAATGAGACAAATTTCACATTTCCTAACCACCTGAAACATTAACACTGCTTCTCTTCCCAAAGATATTGCCTGAAAAAGAATGTGGTGTCACGTCTGCAGTCTGACAATAAATTTGAACACTGACCAGCTGTGAATTTCCTGTATTACTCTTTTATTTAAGAACAATTAAACCTAACAATTAATCAGTTATTGTTCAGGTGAGGGTATTGAGGATCTTTTCTGGTCTCAATGCACGAATGGCTTCGTGAAGAAACTACGTCAGGGCCTTTACTTCCTCACGAGTTTGCAGAGGCTCGGTATGACATTGGAAACCCTGGCAGAGTTCTACAGAAAGTGTGCTGACCAGTTGCATCACAGACTGGTCTAGAGACACCAGTACCTCGGAGCGCAAAGCCGTGCAAAACATAGTGGACACAGCCCAGGACATCAGAGGCAAAACTCTTCTCCCATCGAGAACATCAACAGGGAACGCTTCCGACGGAGAGCAGCAGCAATCATTAAGGATCCACATCTCCCAGCACATGCTCTATTCTCACTGCTACCACCAGGAAAGAGGTGTAGGTGCTACAAGACTTGCACCACCAGGTTCAGGAACAGCTGCTACCCCTCCACCATCAGTCTCCCCAACAATAAACTCAAATCAGAGACTCATTAAAGGACTCTTACTTGTGCACTTTTATTGATTTCTTTTCCAAATATTGCACAGTCAGTTTGATTATATTTCTTTATTTGTTTGCATGTGTATGTTAAGTTGTTTTTTAGGACAACCAAGAAGTGGTGATTCTGCTTCGCCAACAGCAAAGAGAAATTTGATGTCACGTATGTATTCTGACAATAAATGTGAAATCTGAGACATTAAAATACAAGTACAAGTGAAGATGATATGAATGTTGATACAGACTTGGGGAATCCAGTCTAATTATTTGACCTTAATAGATCTCCTCCTGTCACGCCTTCTGACAAGCTTCTGAGGTAGATCTTTGTCCATCATTCAGATGCCAAACAAACCTTGCACTCCTTCACCAGTCATAGCCCCTTTTACATAGAACCCTCAAGCCAGCTTTCCTCTGGCTTTTATACACTTCACTTACCTGCATGAATGCAGAAAAGGTGGATGGGAGGGTTCATTTCACTCCGTGTTTCCACTGCCTAATAGAGCAAATTGACGAGCGCTGAAACTCGAAAGGGGGACGTCATGATGACGTCCTCAGCCTGCGACCGAAGCGCACAAATTTCAAAATGAACCGTCTGCAAACTCGGCAGTTAACCCACTGCAAGCCCGGGAGCGAACTAGTTCTTACGAGCAAGACACATTCAGTATGTCTGCAAACTGGGGTGAGATAGCATTTGTACCTACTGCTCAGCCTCCATTCTTGTGTTCAGAGCGATTTTGCTTCCTGGCGGGCATGTTCTGCATCACAGCAGAGGATGGTGAATCCATCTTTCCGATTTCCCTTTTACATAGATCATGAGTTGGGCAATAAGATTGTTTCTCGATTTAAAAACCCCTGCTGTGTGAACTTAATTGTACACCAAGCTATCCACACTTATTTGTTCTACCAATTAACCACTGGGCTGCTTTTGATGCGATTTCATCAGAATCAGATTTTATTGTCATGAACATGTCCCGAAATTCATTGGGCTCCTCAGCAGTATTACAGGTACAAAATGGCTATAAATTACATTTTTTTTAAATAAATAAATTGGCGTAAAAAAAGAGAAAAAGTGAGGTAGTGTCTGTGGTTCATTGTCCATTCAGAAATCTGAGGCGGAGGGGAAGAAGCTGTCTCTGTACCTTTCGGTTTTCATCTCCTGTACCTCCTTCCTGATGGTAGCCATGAGAAGAGGGCATGGCCTTGGTGGTGAGGGTCCTTGATAATAGAGGCTGCTTTCTTGAGATACCACCTCTTGTAGACAGTGTGACATTCCCACTTTCCACACATTAGTGTTGTCACATTCAAGTAGTAATCATGGAGTCAGTGACAGTAAGTTTTTAATTAATTACATAGCAGAAAATAGGCCATTCAGCCCAAACATTGATTGCATTTCCATTTTTCTTCACCCTTGCAACCCACTGACTTCATCCCCAAGTGCTAGTCCAGATTACACCTCCAAGCATCTGTCCTATTTCCTTCAATCCTCTCCAGAAGGTGCAGAGGAGATTTGCAAGCACCAGATTTTGTAAAACCCCTGCTATCCGGAATTCAAGCAACCAGCAAAACAAAATTGCAGAGAATAAATAAGTAACTAATACAGAAGTTTAAAATTGGCGGGCCTCACCGATAGTTCACCAATCATGCAACAAGCAATCTCAAGCAACTGCAAAATTCACTTATCCGGCATCTACCAATCCCCATAGGTGCTGGATACAAGAGGTTTTATTATAATTATGAGGCGAGACTCTCTCATCTGGTGTTACTTTCTTGAAAACAAAGGTAAGTGGCGGGGGTGGGGAAGGTAAGTGGCAGGGGTGGGGAAGGTAAGTGGCGGGGTGGGGAAGGTAAGTGGCAGGGGTGGGGAAGACATTCAATTCTTTTTTTAAAGTTTGGACATACTACATAGAAAAAGGCCATTTCGGCCCTTTGAGTCCATGCTGCCCAATTTACACCCCATTAAACTACACCCCTGGAGAAAACCCACGCAGACACAGGGAGAGCATACAAACTCCTTACAGACAGTGTGGGATTCAAACCGCTATGTCAACCGTGCAGCCCTGCTGTATAACAACATGAGAGGAGACCTAAACAAGGTAAAGAAAAATAATCCCTATCTCTTAGCAGTATCAGGGAAGCACAGGCCTGTGTAATTAGAAAAAGGGTAGAGTGGAATTGAGAATAAAAATATTTATTTGAGCAAGTGGTGGGACAGTGGAACTCGGTCTAAAAGGGAAGTGCAGGCAGAAGATTTCCTACATAGATGAGGAGGCTTTGAATGCAGGAGTGAGAGTGTGGATGTGGAATTTACTTAATGTCTCTGTTGGCCAGCATGGTTACAAAGGGCCAAATAGCCTCCTTTGTGATCACAAGTGACAGAAGAAAGAACCACCAGGTTCAGGAATGGCTGCTACCCCACTACCATCAGACTCCACAATGACAAACTCAATCAGAGACTCATTTAAGGACTCTTACTTGTCCACTTTATTGATTTTCTTTTGTACTCTCTGTATGGCAGTTTGTTTACATTCATTATCTGCTTACAGTTCTTTTATTTGTTTACAATGTGTACAGTTTATTTTTTTGCACTACTAATTAGTGGTAATTCTGCCTGGCCCACAGGAAAAAGGAATCTCAAGGTTGTTTGTGATGTCATGTATGTACTGACAATAAATCTGATGATGTCAATCACCCCCTTCCATCGGCTTTACATTTAAATAAGGTTATGGCTGATTCTTTACCACTTTCCTGCACTAAACATGCATTCCTTGATTCCCTTAATGTCTAAAAATGAATCTAAAAGTTGACCAGACTTGAAATTTTTCAGCGATAAAGCCTCCACCTCCATCTTAAGAGAATTCAAATGATTCTGGTGAAGAAATGTCTTTACATCCCAGCCCTGAATAGCAAATCCTTTGTATTAAAACTAAAACTGATTCTAGGCTCAACGTCAACTCCACATCTATCCTGTCAAAGAGTTTCAAAGAGGTCATTTCTCATTGTTCTGAACACCAGCGAAGACCGATAGCATGCTTGATCTCTCCGCCAATGACCAACTTGGCATCCCAGGAATCAAACTTATGCAGGTACAAGAGACTGCAGACACTGGAATGTGGACTAAAATAAAACAATCTGCTGGAGGAGCTCAGGAGGTCCAGCAGCATTTGTGTGTGTGTGGGGGGCGGGGGGGAAATGAACTGCTTAAGTTTTGGACACAACTCTTCCTCAAAGCAGGTAAAATGTTGCCACGCGCCCTCTCTTTCAAGAATGTACTTCCTTAAGTAGAGAGGCCAACTTTATGAGCACGAAAGTTCTATGTGATATACACAAGTGTGGATACACAATGTTTTGAGTAGAGCTGCATCAGATTTATACTTAAGTACAGTACAACTCAGATTATCCAAAATGATCGGGACTTTTACGGATTAACGATATTTTCAAATAACTGGTCTTTTTTTTTTAAAAAAACAGCCCAATAACCACAGTAAATCACTTGTAACAGTGTTTAAAACAAAAACAAGGGAAGGCTTTTTAAGCATGAAATAATGTTTAATTCTCATCAAAATAAACCTGAACAAAATAAGATAAATCCAACTCCAAATATTCAAAATTCTACTCAGAGCTTTTTCCAAAATTCCTAATTTTTAAAAAAACCTGTGATGTCAGTTTGGCTCTGGAAAAAAATTTGGATAACTGAGGATTAATGATTGTTTCGGATACCCTCATTTATCCAAAATTTTTTGGAGGTGAAATGACATCACTTCAGCTTTGAAATTTTTCAGATAAATGAGGATTTCTGATTTTTCTGAAATCCTCAATTATCTGAAAAAAATTCTGGAGCCGAACAGATGCCACTTCCAGGTCCAAAAAAATATTGGATAACTGAAGATTTCAGATAATCCGATTTTGAATAATCGGAGTTGTACTGTACGTCCAGATATCTTTATTCTTGTACTCAAAACCACTTGTTACAAACACTATTTACCTAACTAATTATATGTGATACCTGCATATACAGTGCCCTCCATGATGTTTGGGATAAACACACTTTGTTCCTTAATTTGCCTGTGTGCTCCACAGTTCTAAATTTGTAATCAAACAATTCACATGTAATTAAAGTGCCCATTATTTGTATATATTTTGAATTGACCATGTAGAAATTACAGCACTTTTTATACATAGTCCCCTCATTTCAGGGCACCTTAATATGGGATATTTGGCTAATCAGTACACTCTTTCTTCTTAATAATATTCCAGACAGTAATTTAAAGGTTTGGGTGATGTCTCTTACTGTTTTATTCTTGTTTTTCAGCCTCATAATGACTTCTTTGACTTTCATTGGTACAACTCTGGTCCTCATGTTGAAAATGGCAACTAGACTCCAAAGGAGATCAAAAGCTTAGAAGCAAGCCTAGCTCTCTTAAACCTGCACCAATGAAGCAATTAAACATACCTGAGTGATCACAAACACCTGTGAACCCCAATGTGCCAAACATTATGGCGTCCTGAAATGGGGGACTATGTATAAAAAGTGGTGTCATTTCTACATGGTCAAACCAAAATGTCTACAAATAACCTTGAATAAAATCTGGAATGTGCATTTTAATTACAAATTTAAAACTGTGGAGCACCCAGGCAAATAAAGGGATCTTTGTTCCAAACATTATGAAGGGCACTGAACTGAGATACATTGACAATGACACCCAGGTCCCTCTGAACACAAACACCCTTCACTCTCAGATGCATGGGAGACTGCAGATGCTGAAATCTCAAACTAAACACACTGCTGGAGCCACTCAGGGGTCGACCAGCATCAGTGGGAGAAAAAAAAACAGACGATGTTCCCAAACGCCAAAATCCATTATGGAGCTTCTCTACTGCATTTAACTAGGGTAGTCTCATTAATTTATTAGAGGAGGCATTAATGAGGGTAGATTATGGGAATGCCATAGAAAGTTCAAAGTTCCAATGCATTGTCAGAGTATAAACACCTCATCACATAAAACCATGAGATTCTTTGTCCTGTGGACCAGGGAGAATTCTACTTATCAATGATTGTAAACTGTATTCAAGAGAGAGAAATATAAATGAACTAGCTGTGTAATACAGAAGAAAAAAAGTAATAAATAATGTGTTTGTCATTGAAGACTCTCGATAACTTCTACAAGTATACCGTGGAGAGCATTCTGACTGGTTGCACCACTGTCTGGTATGGAGGCGCCAACTCTCAGAACAAGAATAAATTCCAGAGGGCTGTTATCTCAGCCTGCAACATTGCAGGCACCACACCGCACTCCATCGAGGCCACCGACAAGAGACTTAATAAAGCAGCTCTCTTCACTCTGTTACCATCGGGAAAAAGGTACAGAGTCTAAAGACGAGCACCCAGCGGCACAAGGACAGCTTCTTCCCGCTGCCATCGGATTCTTGAATAATCAATGAACCAAAGACCCTGCCTTTTGTGCACGATTTTGTTTTTTTTTAATTTATTGTTGTAAAAGTGGTTTATATAAATGTTTGCACTATGATATTGCTGTTAAACACTGAATTTCATGACCTGTTCATGACAATGAATTCTGATTCTGATAAAGTAAGAGACTTCAAATGAGTCTTTAATTGAATCCATTGTCGAGGAGTCTGATGGTGGAGGGGTAGCAGCTGTTCCTGAACCTGGTGGTGCAAGTCTTGTGGCACCTCTACCTCTTTCCTGATGGCAGCAGCAAAAAGAATGTCCTGAGTGGTGCAAGTTGCTGTTGTGGATCACTGCTGCATGCTGCAGACTCGACTGCTCTTCAACAACAGCATTCCACGAAGATTTTCTCAATGGTAGAGAGCCTTTTGCCTGTGATGTACTGGGATGTGTCCACTACCTTTTGCAGGGCTTCGATGTAATTTACCTCTTTTTGTCTGAGACCATCATTAAATCCCCACCATGAGAGATTTATAGAAAATGTGGAGTCCAGGGAGATGTAGCAGCAATGCATTGCCAGTTCCCTTCAGGAGAGTGGGAGGAAGTGACAATACCAACCAAAACCCTACCTCAAACACAATTCTACGTCTGATGAGAAGATTCCAGCAACCGCGGCTTTTGTGTTTTTCAGCACTGAGATTATGACGGGGTGGTCTACCAGTCAAGTTAATTGAAAGATAGTGTTTTTTTTTTACAAGGACATTGGAAAGACCTCCCATGCTGTCCCTCAAGATAAAACCATGGAAGCTTCAAAATGCACGAGAGGCAGAAGGGGCTTCATTTTAACCTTCTAATGACATACTGCACCCGAGAGCAGCTCAGACTATGGCTGCAGATGCAGGAATCTGGAGCAAAAAATAATCTGCTGGAGGAACTCAGCGGGTCGAGTCGCATTGGTGAGAGAAAAAGGGTATTGGGCTGGAACCTTTCAGCAAAACCTCAAAATTGCTAAACACTTAGGGCCCAAAATTTCGACCATTCGTTATCTCCCACCGATGCTGCTCAACTCACTGAGCTCCTCCAGCAGTGTCTGTTGCTTCAGATTCCAGTGTCTGCAAGTCTCCTGTGAGCCTCTTGTAGAATTCAATACTGGCTGCAGTGTGCCTGGATAGAAGATGAAAGCCAACGCTCAAGGGTCTCCCTGAGTCAGTAAAAAGGTCACAGGTCAGACAGAGCCAGAGTGGAATGGGGAATTTAAGTGGATAACCACCTTGGGATATTTAATCCCAAGGTAGTCATCCAAGCTGCCTAGCTCTTTAGTGAAAACACAATGCTGTAGAAACTCAGCAGGAAAAACAGTATACTTTATACAGCAAAAAGAAAGATACATAACCAATGTTTCGAGCTTGAAACCTTCATCAAGGTATGAGCAAAATGTAGACAGGCACCCATACAAAATGGTGGGGGGTGGGGGGGGGGAGGAGCACGGACCCATAGGCAGGAGGCAATAGGTGGATATGAGAGGGAGGGCACACCAGCAAGCAGAAGGAGGGGGATGGTTCTGTGAATGGTGGGGAGGGGGTTGGAGAACTGGAGGAAAGGGAAAAAAGGAGAACACGAAAATCTGTAGACACTATGGTTGAATTAAAAACATGATGGAGAAAATCTGCAGGTCAAACAGTGTCCTTTATTGAACAAAGGTAAAAATATATAACCAACGTTTCAAGCTTGAGCCCTTCTTCAAGATATGGAAAAATGTTGGCAGGTGTCTGAACAAAAGAGTGGTGGGGGGAGTAGCTGGAGGAAAGGAGACAAAGGGATGGGGAAGAGAGGGAGTAGGCTAGAAGAAACCAGAGAAGTTGATGTTGATGCCCAGATAGCGTAACCATAACCATATAACAATTACAACATGGGAACAGGCCATCTCAGCCCTAGTCTGCACCGAACCAAGTACCCACCTCTAGTCCCACCTACTTGCACCTTGCCCATAGCCCTCCATGTGCTCCTCCAATTTACAGGTAGCCTTGGTTTGGCAGTGCATGAGGCCATGGACAGGCATGTAGTTGCAGGAGTGGGGCACAGAATTGAAATGGTTGGCCACTGGAAGATCCCTGTCATTGAGGGATACTCCTGCCTAGTTCTTTAGCAAGTTTCACCCTCCCACACGTCCAGGGGAAACAAAAAACATGGCTAAGAGGCACCAATTAAATAAAAACCACGTTGTTTCTGAAGGTAAACTGTTAGAAGACTAGTCTGGTGCAGGGATATCGGAGCGACCAAATGTGGCTGTGAGATGAGAGGCTGAACCTTTGTTTTTTTTTCCACTCAAATACCACCATAAGTAATCCCTATGCCATAGGTGTCCATGATTAGTAAGGGATTACTTAAAGTGGTATGAGAGTTGTGGGGGGGGGGGAGCTGATGCCAGTGAAATCTGGCCTGAACCAGGGTAAGTGCACACATAATACATTGCCTCCCCTTTCTCAAGGGTAGTGACCGCCGTGTGGCCACTGCCAGGCTTGCCAGGCAGGAGATCACTGCAGATGGCCTTTCCTAATTACTGCATCCATACCAACACCTTCCCATTGGTGAGCCACGTTTTCACTGAGTTTGCTACCTCATGTCGCAACTGAGTGTCCAATGGTATCACTGGATGGGTAGGCTGGGCTCGTGAGCCTTGGTTGGCAGCCAGCCTACGAGAAGGAAAACTGATTTCAAACCCTGGCAGATGGGGTTCATTAGCCTTGTCAAGCCATCCATTTAGAAGGACACTCTGATGTAACACCTATGACCTGTGGATCTGGCTGCCATTGTCCCAGTGTGCTGGGCTGTGGCAGATAAACCCCGGGTGTAAAGGGTGGGGCTAGTACTGCACACACTGCACTCGACCTAAAAAAATCCATTGCGCAGGCTCGAAGGACATGCCCATGTCTACGACCCTTCCTAAATCTTCATTCGCAAAGCCAAGCCATGAGAGGGATGAGTGGGAGGGGAAGGTTGAGAATCACTGCTCTACACCCAATTGTTACTGAAATATTTTGCTTGAGAATAATTGACATTAGCCCATTTCCTTTGGAGTTCTGAAACCGTGCACATAACAAGTCAATTAGGTACGATTAAATCAGTGGTTTTCAAACTTTTTCTTGCCACTCACTTACCACCAATCCCTTACTAATCCCAGAGCACCTATGGCATAGGGAATACTTAAAGTGGTATTAGTGGAAGAAAAAGGCTTGAAAAACACTGTTCTACACCCTATTCCTCTCCTCCCACAGTAGCATTCATAAGGGATGCTGCATTGGCCCTGCAAATGGCAAACATTTGACCCACCTTCTCTCTTCCCCGCGCCCACCCCCCCCCCCCCCCCACCATTTCTCAAAACTTCCCCAAAAGAGTGCTGCTTCTTCCACAAGGTGCCGTGCGTGGGATCTTCCTGTGCCGCCACCCTTCTTCGGAGCAGTGACCACACGCGAGACAAGTTCTCCACTGGATCTCCGGGGTGGGGGGGTCCTCCCCTGAAAGAAGCCTCGCGGTGGTGGGTGGAGGAGTCTTGCTGGGTCTCTTATGGACGCAAATTCCGTACACGCTCCGCAGAAAGTCTGCAGACACGGTGGTGGAAGTAAAAACACGATGCTGGAGAAACTCAGCAGGTCAGTGCACAGCGAAGGGACTTTTTTGGAGGTTTGGGAAAGAGGAGGGGGGGGGGGGCAAAAAAAATTGGGTCAAAAATCATACCTTAAACGTATGATTATTTTTGTTATACCTTGATGTCGGAAATGTTGGCGATGCATCTTTATCTTTGCTCCCTGAAGTCCACGGTTTGACCTGCTGAGATTCTCCAGCATTGTGCATTTCACACTCAGTAGAGGAAGGAAGGGTGGTCCATGACTGGCCCCCAGAATTATTTGCACCAAGCCCAATGCTGCAACAACAACAAAATTCTCCGAGGTTTAAATGAGCACGGCATCCTTCCATTTGCACATGCAAGCATTGGAAAAGCTGGACCAGAAACCCGAATGCACCCTCCTACTTACATCGAGGAACACCGGGACGGCGGCGTCGGCGTGGCTGATGCCGGGGTTCGGTGCAGCGTGTTTCCCCGTCTGCAGACAGAGCGCGATCATTTCGGTACAAGCCATCATCTCGACTCGGGGTCCGAGCGCAGCAAAAGCAAGAGGACGGGGAGAGGGGGGGCGATTTTCTCCCAGTTCTGCAAAACAAAATCTGCTTGGGCTTCGCTCCTGGATTATTGTCACCTCCCCGCGGGGTTTGGAAGGCTTTCCCCTCTATTTTGGGTGCCTGCGTGGGGAAGAGCGGGGCGAGTCGCTTCTTCGCTCTCCTCCGCGGCATCAGCCGAACTTTCACGCTCAGCGCCTGCCCTCTCCCTGCGGATTGGTTCGCCGGCTCCGCTTCTGGACGCCCATTGGCTGCGCCCGGACTGCCAATCATTCCAGACCCCGCCCCCCGCGACAATCGGGTGACAATCCCCCGGAGAAGGTAGTTACAAGGGAGGAGATTCCGTCTTGATCTTAAAAACGGAGATTAAACTCGGTGCCTGGGCAGAAAGGAGTATTTTCATTTTCGAAACACTTATTCCATAAGCAGAGAGAGAGACACAGACAAATGGAATGTGCACTCTATCCAGGCTAGCTAACCCATACAGATGGATATCAGTTAATGCAATAAGACAACAGAAGTGCAATGTTGCAGGGAGTGGAAACCCCTGCAAAAAGTAGTGGACAGCCCTTGTGACATGACTGTCGAGAACATCGACGGGGAACGCTGCCGTGGGAGAACAGCAGCAATGATCAAGGATCCACACCACCCAGCACCATGCTGCCATCAGGTTCAGTAGCAGCTGCTCTCCCTCCACCATCAAACTCCTCGACAACTCAATCAGGGGCTCATTTCAGGACTCTTACTTGTGCACCTTTTTAAAAAAAAATATATTGATTATTTATTTTCTGTGTTGTTAGTTTGTTTACATTTCTCTCCTTTGTATACCCATTTTTCTTGAGTAGCTTTTTTTTCTGCACCACCAATAAGTTTTTGCCTTACCAATTACCAATAAAATCTTGCCTCACCCGCAGAAAAAAAAATCTCAGGGTTGCATGTATCGTCATTTATGTACTCTTAACAATAAATCTGAACTTCGATTACTGTAGATGCAAAGAAGCGAGGAGCTACACCAGTCTGCAGCCGCTGTGACGGTCGTAAAAACACAAAATGCTGCAGGAACTCAGCAAGTCTCACAGCGGGCTCAGGCCAGAAACATCTGTAATATAGTTTTACCTCCTAGGAGACCGCCTGAGTTCCTCCAGTATTTCTGTGTTTTCCCGACAACCACAGCATCTGCAGACTGTACTTTTGTGTTTCACTTCCCTCAAAGCACAGAGAGCCTGACTGTTCCAGCTCAAGAGCGCAACACTTGAACTGCAGAACCAGTCTTATTCCATTCCAGTGAATTTAATGCTCAAATAGAAACAGAGTTCAAGTTTATATCATCCGATTGTACAAGTACAACCTGACATAACATCATTCACCGCTCCTCAGTGCGACACAGAAATAACACACATACAAAGAATGATACAGATGCAGTATTCACACACACACACACACACACATATATATATATATAATAAATAAAATTTGTTTGAAAAATAATAAAGTCTCATAGGGTTTATATGAAAAGTTCGTCCAGCATTCTCACTGCCGGTGGGAAGAAGCTGTTCCTCAGTCTGATGGTGCTGGCTCTGTTACTCCTGGATCTCTTCCAATGGGAGTAGCTGGGTATTCAGAGTCCTCAGCAATTTTGAAAATCCTCTTCAGAGAATGATCCTGGTAGATCACATCGATGGAGGGTGGGAAGACCCCAGAGTGATCCTTTGCCGCACCGATCCAAAGTTCTACAGCAATCACACTACACTGTGATGCAGCTGGCCAGGACACTCTCAATAGAACTCCTGTAGAAAGCTGACAGGATGGTGGCCAGAAGCCTTGCTTGCTTCAGTCTTGTCAGCAAATGCAGTCTCTGTTGCTCCTTCCTGACAAGTGAGGAGATGGTTGTGTTAGGAGTGCTGCATTACCACAGCTGTCTTCAGACCAAGGTTTCCCCATTCAACCCCCCCCCCCCCTCAGGTAACTAGAGATCTTACACAATCTACTGGTAGAATTCAAATAGTCAAGCAGCATCAGTGGGAGAAACAGTCAAGGCTTTGTGTCAGAACTCCAGCAGGTTGATTTTTGGCCCTGATTTCAACATTTCCATTCTCTTGTGTGTTTGGAGACCCTATTGGCTTCTTTTTGAGAAACAAAAGGAGTTTAGCTGGGACTTGGCCACTTGATAAATAAGACTGGAATTAGATCACTCTTGTCCCATGGAGCTTGGGTTTTGCAAAATGGAAGATTCTCTTAAAATAACAAAGAGAATAACATTGATTTTCTGATACTTTTAATTTTCATATTAATCTTTATACAAACCAAATATATTATATATATACATACATAAAACATACACAAGCCACTTATTTTTTTTCTGCATGACACAGGCAGAATAAGTTCAGACAAGAAGTCTGTATTCACTTCAATCAGTCTCTCACAAATAAAACTTTGGGAGGAATTCAGGGATTGGTTTGTTTCAGGAGCTGGGGAATTAGTTGGTGTGACTCGGTTGGGTGTCTTGCTGGCTTGGTTTAACTCAGCAGCAGGTGGTTTTAGGGAACCTTAACCACCTTGAAACCCCTTCTCCCCACTGAAAAAACTTAGCACTTGATACAATAGGGGAATGAGTCCCAGCTCATTGAGCAGGGGTTGCGGAGGGAATGACCTCCAGGCTTGTGGCCACCCAGGTTGCTCTGGATTTTGAGCACATTCTAGTGGGTCGGATGGATTGAATAGACTAGGGAACACACAAGGAAGTCAGTAATTCCACAAAATTGCCCAAACAGTAAGTTACAGCAGTGGCTGGTCTGATGAGACACACAAAGTGGAAAGAGAAAATTTGAATACAGGAAATTGATGGATGGATCAGACACCCCTTCAATGGCCAATTATATCAGACGCTACAAAAACACAAAAAACCTCTCCAGTCCCATCAGGAATATGCTCAACAGGTCCCTACAGAGCAGAACATTCCAAAGATTCAGAACCCTCTGAGCAAAAAGCGTTCTGACAAATGGGAAGAGAGAGAGAGAGAGAGAGAGAGAGAGAGAGAGAGAGAGAGAGAGAGAGAGAGAGAGAGAGAGAGAGAGAGGAGGCCGACAGATAAGAGTGAGGCAGTCAGGCAGAAAGGAAAAGGCAGCTGAAAGTCAGACAGAGGCAGACACAAGAAGGGTTGCATCCACTCCCAATTCCTGCTTCCAAATTGGGTCCTGCTGGAGGTGCTTGTCAACAGAGTCTTTGAAGAATTTTGTGCACATGGTACAGCCCGTGGACTACAGAATTGACCAGATGGAAGAGCTTGGATATAATTTTTTTTAAGCCTGTGCTTTGCACAATATCTGCGTGGCGATCAGAAAGGCAACAAGGTGAGCTAGGGATTGGCAGTGTGCGGGCTTTTAGCATGTGCGTGCACCCCACCTAGTGGGCAGTCCATGAGGAGCAGGCCAGGAAACTCAAAAAACTTCAACAGAAAGCTCTTCCAGAGATTGGACAGAATGAAACACAGAAGTCTGTAAACACTGATTGTAGTAAAAGCACAGAAATGCTGGAGGAACAGAGCAGGTCTCACAACATCCAGGAGAGGTAAAGATCGTGTAAATGACGATTCAGTCCATCAGGGCCATCCATTCCTGCTCTCAGAACAATCTCATTGCCCCCACTAATTTCCGTACACTCCATTCTCTCTCACATGTCACGCTGCTCCTTTTTCTTCATGCAAAGCTGTTTATGTCATAGATGTAAAGGCATAATCAATACTTCAACTCGTTACTGCTTCAAGAAATTCTTAAGGCTAAGTCATAAAAAGGAAAAAAAAATCTAATAAAAACAATGTTGGAAAGACTCAGTGGGTCAGGAAGTATCTTAAGAGAAAAAGTGTTCTATTTTAAAGATGCTTCACCAGGATTTCTAATCAAGTCTTCTAACTGAAACATTAACAGTTTTTCTCTGTTCACCTGACCTGCTTGATAAGTGCTTCCTGCATTACTTATTTCACATGAACTGAATTGCAACATAAGCAGGGGCTTCCAGAAGCAGGTCCCTCAATAAGCAGCCTGCCTGTGCAACATTATATATTCCACACAATAGCCCAACAAAGAAACCTCATCTAAAACTCTCACTCTCGGCTCAGGAGCTCAAGATAGCAAAGTGTTAGCTGGAATGGCATACGAGTTAAAGGAAAATGCTCCCAACACTGCATTACGTGGCTCCATGCTGATGTTCCAGCAACACTCATGCCCTGTGGTTCAAGAACTGATTCTGCTGCACCTGACCCTCGTGGGTTGCAGTTATTGGTTTGTTCGTGGGCTGAGGGTACAGTCCTCTCACTCCCCACTACCCTTAGTCTGAAGGATTCACTTGGTCATTTCAGAGACCACCCCCATGGATCTGGATTCACCAGTGCCAAGTCGGCATGTCTACCTCAGTCCAGTTTCCAACAACGATGCCAGTTTGTCTTTCAGATTCCAGATTTTCATCTAATTTAAACACTTCAATAGATTCAAACTCATGTCTGCAGCCTTCTGTGACCTTGCCTGTGGACCAAAGCCAAACAAGTCCGAGGTACAGTGGTGAAGTTAACAAGCCAATCATCCAGACCAGACTAACAACCCGGCAACCCAAAACGATTTGGATGAAGTCATCCAAGGAAATTGAGATGGAATTCTCCACCAGATGCTGCTCAACCTTCTGAGTTCCTCAGAGGATTTTTTTTTCATCCAAGGTACAGTTGCTAAAACTGTTGTGGTCCAACAATGGTAGGTTGAAGAGTTGTGAAGAGGATTCAACAAGTGCCAAGGGTATTTGGGCAAAATAGGTGAGGGGGCAAAATAGGTGAGGGGGCAAAATAGGTGAGGGGGCAAAATAGGTGAGGGGGCAAAATAGGTGAGGGGGCAAAATAGGTGAGGGGGCAAAATAGGTGAGGGGGCAGAGATCTCCCAAATGGAGCTTTTTGTGATTTGTATAACATAGGAGCTTGCCCACAAGATCCCTCTCCCCTCTCCCTCCCCCTCCCCCCTCTCCCTCCCCCTCCTCCCCTCCCCCTCTCCCCTCCCCCTCTCCCCTCCCCCTCTCCCCTCCCCCTCTCCCCTCCCCCTCTCCCCTCCCCCTCTCCCCCCTCTCTCTTCCCCCCTCTCTCTCCTCCCCTCTCTCTCCTCCCTCTCTCTCCTCCCCTCTCTCTCTCCCCTCTCTCTCTCCCCTCTCTCTCTCCCCTCTCTCTCTCCCCTCTCTCTCTCCCCTCTCTCTCTCCCCTCTCTCTCTCCCCTCTCTCTCTCCCCTCTCTCTCTCCCCTCTCTCTCTCCCCTCTCTCTCTCCCCTCTCTCTCTGCACGAGTGACTGTCTGTCTGTCTGTCTCTCTCTCTCTCTCTGCAGTTGGTATACTGTAGTCTCTTAGGAAATGTATTATTCAACCACCTGATCCCCCTTCTCCCACAAGGGGTGGGGGAGGAGAGAGAACATAAATCAGGAAGATCTGGACCAGAAATAGATCATTTACAACTGAAGAGATTGGCGATCCATTATGAAAGTAGCAGATGGAAATTCAGAGGTAGAAAATTGATTCCCCAAAACTAAATCAGGGTTAACAGATCTGCTGGAATTCTTTGAAATAAAGAAGTCACTTAGATTTTAAAAAGGCCATATTACCTGGAAAAGGAGGTGGGGGGGGGGGGGGGGGGGGAGGAAGCGGGGAACTAAGATTAAAGCTGGGGTAGGAGTCCATAGTCAGTAGAAAGGAGATCAAATTGATGTGCACACATACAGATGACAGGCTGGGCAGTAAAGTGGCATTTGAAAATGGGGAATGGGGTGGTTTACTCAGATTGAAGGTGGGTGGAATTTCATCCAACAACTGCTTCTGACTTGAAGCTGCAGATTTTGGTTGGAGTAAACAGCTCAACTGCAACTTCACAGAGAATGTAGAAAGCAGGTGAGGGGAGGAGGCCATTCAGCTCATCTTGTCCAGGAAAGACAGTGTCAGTAATGCAATAAAACACCATCAAACCCCTGGGGTTA